>NW_027363328.1:600000-1066826 GCF_046119375.1 Phyllobates terribilis
GGGGACGATGTATATACATCACATGGGATACACTGGGGCTGATGTATATACATCACATGGGATACACTGGGGCTGATGTACAGGTGCATCTCACTAAATTAGAATGTCATCAAAAAGTTAATTTATTTCAGTTCTTCAATGCAAAAAGTGAAATTCATATATTATATAGAGTTATTACAAACAGAATGATCTATTTCAAGTGTTTATTTCTGTTAATGTTGATGATTATGGCTTACAGCCAATGAAAACACAACACTCATTATCTCAGTAAATGAGAATACTTTATAATAACAGCTTGAAAAATGTTTTTAAAATCCAAAATGTTGGCCTACTGAAATGTATGTTCAGTAAATGCACTCAATACTTGGTCGGGGCTCCTTTTGCATCAATTACTGCATCAATGCAGTGTGGCATGGAGGCGATCAGCCTGTGGCCTCTTGCAGCTCATCAAGAGAATGCCAAGAGTGTGCAAAGCAGTTATCAAAGTAAAAGGTGGCTACTTTGAAGAAGCTAGAATATAAGACATATTTTCAGTTGTTTCACACTTTTTTGTTAAGTATATAATTCCACATGTGTTAATTCATAGTTTTGATGCCTTCAGTGTGAATGTACAATTTTGATAGCCAAGAAAACACAGAAAAATCTTTAAATAAGAAGGTGTGTCCAAACTTTTGGTCTGTACTGTACATCATATAGGATACACTGGGGCTGATGTATATACATCATATAGGATACATTAGGGCTGATGTATATGACGCGCCCCCTGGGCCATGTTGTTAGGGATACCCGGAGCCGGATCAGATGGGGGTTGTAGTCTCCGAGTGGCTGTGACCCGGTCCGTGCCCAGGGTGTCAAACTCAGTGTGCGGCAGTCCTTGCAGATGTTCTTAGTGTCGACTACGCCACCCGTTGATTTGCGGTCAAAAGGCCGCCGCTGCAGGATGGTCCGCTGAGGCTGGTGGTGTGTGTGCAGCTGTGGTAGTATAACCCCCAACGGGAGGGGTATAGCCTCAGGGGGTCAGACGTGGAGGATGGTGGTTGTGAAGGTGCAGCAAGGAGACTCAGAGGCATGAAATGCAGTTTCAGGGTTTTTACTCACTGGTGTTGCTCGGGTCACTCTGTACAGCAGTGACCACCCAAGCCGTGCTGCGTCCACCAGGTGCGGGACTCGGTCAACTCCCGGGCAATTCCTGAGTATGGTCCTGAGCTCCCTTCTTCTCTCTCTCTTCCTGGCCGTTCTCACCAGGGATCCACCTATGTCCGGCTCCCTCGGGTCTCTTGTTGGTTGAAACTTCTCTGGCTTCCCTGACCCTATGCTCGGTGTGCCATTCTGGTGGATTTGGTGAGGGTCATGGCAGATCCTGCCCACGACCTCCGGTTCCTGGCTAAGGTTTGCTTTGGCCTTCGCCAGCTTGGGATCCGGTACCCTTTTGCCGACCCTTCACCCTTTTGTCCTTATTCTGGGATCTTGGGGTCCCCTCTCGTCCTGCACCTCTGGGTCCCTCTTCCTTCTCCTCTCCTGGAGTTACTGCTGACTCACTGACTGACTGACTGACCCTGTCCTAAGATGGTGCCCACCTTATATACTCCCTCTATGTGTGAGCTCAGGTGACCAGCACCCAATGAGCTCCTATCTTTACCCAGACTACTCCCCCTATCTGCCCCTACACTACTGGGATGTTCCACCCCCCTCCCACTCCAGCCAGGGACAGACGCTGTCGTACCTGCACATAAACTGGTGGGAGTACCGTAGTTCTGTCCCCCGGAAATGGGATGTATGTAGTGCATGCACACACTATCTGTGCAGTCTTTTACTGTTTTATGTCTTTCTCTCTCAATCTCTACTGCTAAGCTGTGATGTGCTCTCCCTATCCAGATTCACCACAAAATGACTCCTACATTCATTGCTTTGGCTTTCATACAGGCTATGATAGTCCCTCCTGATTGTGCTATAACATGTGATGTGACACCTTAAAGCATTATGGTGAAGCCTGGACGGCTTACATCAGAGGTCCTATAAGTCTTCTCTGGCTGATATAATTTTTAGTAATACTGTATGAAAATTGGCTGCAATTGTTTTAGGTGATTCCCAAGAAGCAAATCACAAATTGTTGAAATTCACCGGATTCTGCAGATTCACAAAAATTCAACACAAATTCAGTTTGCATCAAGTCGATTTGCTCATCTCTGCATAGTAGTCATCATTTTCTCTCCAGTTTGCATTCATGGATTTTGGTTTTATCTTTATTAGCTCCTTCAGAAAGATCCTGCCAGTCGCTTAGGAGCCAACGGTAACATCAGAAAGCACAGGTTTTTTCAGCGTATCGACTGGGTCTCTGTGGAAGCCCTGAAACTGTCTCCACCATACGTCCCTGTAGTAAGTATATGAGCAGATATGCTTTCTTAGTATTAAAATCTTTGTGTCTATTCTTTTACTAGTTTTCAATCAACACAACTTGTTTTTAATGGAGACTCTGATATAAAGTCATAATTTTAATGTTATAATTCCTTTTTTCCTTTATAGCCTCCTGAGCCTCCCCGTCGTCATAAACCATTCCATCTGGAGAAACTAGAAGCAGCAGAGGCCACAGCACTTATATCAACAAACGACCAGGCATTGTTTGAGGGATTTTCATTTGTCAACTTGGAAACCCTTGACCAGACCCCAGCTCTATAGTCATCAGAGCGAGCGGACCACCTGAGCCTCCGGAAGACTGAAAATCAGAAGACTGGACATCACTGGAACAGTGCAAGAATGAAGGTGACCATGGAGACGTCGAGGGACCCTGAATGAAGACACAGAGAATGACGGCGCCAGCAGATCCACCTATGAGCTGGCGGTAAGTATAAGCGCCATAATATCTGCGCTTTATTCCAATCATAGGCATGTGCCAAACATTTTTCATTGACCGGTAATAGGATTTCCTCCTGCTCATTTTAGCTCCAATTTTTGGTGCTATCTTGGGCAACGATGAAATACCGAGGTGCGTGATGGCCGGATTTTTTTTTTTTTAACAACATCTTGCACTTGTCTATGATAAATTTACCATTACCGGCAGTTGGATTTCCTCATACTTATGACAGTGTTGTCATAGGAGTGGGGAAAAAGGTGAGAGATGGCCGGCTATTAAGGGGTGGCAGGAGGCCAGATTTTTTTTTTTTAAAAAATGGTAAAATTTGGCCTATGGAGAACACAAGCGCTTACAGCTAGTGGACTTGCACATCCTCCAGATGTAAGTGTAAAATGACAGCTGCAGTCTTAAAAAGTACATTTTGTTAAGACCCTCACGGTGGCAGAAACGGCAGATCCACCTATGAGCTGGGGGTAAGAATAGGCGCCATAATATGTAAACAATGTAAAAACAGATCGCCAAATGGAGGACTATTTCATCAAAGTCCCATGAAGACACCCATGCCAATGTCATTCCAGTCCATGCCAGGGGTACCCATTCCAGAAGCCATTGAGCCTTCTCATGGAACATCTATATAGTTAAACAAAACAAAAAAACCTGAAAAGCTTTTAAGGCAACTAAAACCTCTAACATTTTTCTTATATCTGTAAATAACAACAGAATGAAGTGGGTTAAAAGTGTATTTTGAATATTCCCATTTTTTAAGGAACCTAAACAGGAAAGGGTTCTTTACAGTCAGAGCAGTCAGACTGTGGAATTCCCTACCACAAGAGGTAGTAATGGCAGACACTAAAACAGCTTTCAAAAAAGGGGCTGGATGATTTCCTCGATACACATAACATTGAGGGTTACAGTTAAATTAGACAAAATGTTACAACTATAGAAGTACATTTAATACCATAATAGTAATTACATAATTAGTATCATAATTAGGTTTGATCCAGGGTTCCAGGACTGATCGCCTTTTTTCGGGGTCAAGAAGGAATTTTTCCCCTGTGACACAAATTGGCTGGAGGTGTCCTGGGGTTTTTGCCTTCTTCTGGATCAACAATGTAGGCATAGGGTAGTATTAGTAGTGACAGGAAAGTTATAATAATACTGTAATAAGATAGCAGGATGTTATTAATAGTGACAATATCAAATAGTCACATTTATAAAAATAAAAACAAATTAAATAATAACTGCAGTAGTACAATAAGTAGTGTAATATTAAATATATAACTAGTAATAACATAATTAGGTTTGATCCAGGGTTCTAGGACTGATCGCCTTTTCTCGGGGAAGGAATTTTTCCCTGTGATGCAAATTGGCTGAATGTGTCCTGGGGTTTTTGCCTTCTTCTGGATCAACAGATTTAGGCATAGGGATTCTAGTAATACCATTATTAGAATCACAAGAGTAATACAAAATATAAAATTAATTAAAAAAATTTAATTATAAACGGGTACATTCTTAATTGTTATAGTGCAGCAATAATAAAAATGGTAATAATAATAATAATAATAATAATACATTTGTAAGGCCTAGTGCCAGTTAGTTAGTAAGTTAGTGTAGTGTTAGTGTACGGAGTATAATTGGGGGAGAAAGGTTAAACTTGATGGTACCTGGGAGTTGGCCGAGCCGCTCACCTGGTGAGCACAGTATGACGTGGGCAGCCATTACCTGCAGAAGTGGCTTGGAGTGTAAAATTGTGAGTAAAGACCCTGGACTGCATCACTGGACTCTGAGTCATTACTGTTGCTCCCACGCACCATCACCCCCACCATCTGCACTCACTGCCCTGAGGCTATACTCCTCCCGTGGGGAGTTATACTACCCTCTGCTGCACACACAACATCAGCCTCAGCGGTCTGCCCCGCAGCGGCGGTTCTCAGTGACCGCAATCCACGGGTGGCGTAGTCAGACATTTAAACATTAAAAAACAAATAAACAGATCCGCCACTGGTTTGACCACCCTGAGCCATGGGACCGGGTCGCCGCCACGGAGACTACAACCCCTAGCATTACACAGAGACCCGGCTCTGGGTATTACCCCACACATGGCCCAGGGGGCGCGTCATAAACACAGATCGCCAAATGGAGGACTATTTCATCAAAGTCCCGTGAAGACACCCATGCCAATGTCATTCCAGTCCATGCCAGGGGTACCCATTCCAGAAGCCATTGAGCCTTCTCATGGAACATCTATATAGTTAAACAAAAAAAAAACTGGAAAGCTTTTTAATATAAGAAAAATGAAAGAGTTTTTAGTTGTATCTGTAAATAGCAACATAATGAAGTGGGTTAAACGTGTAATTTGAATATTTCCATTTTTTAAGGCACCTAAACAGGAAAGGGATTTTTACAGTCAGAGCGGTGGGACTGTGGAATGCCGAACACAAGAGGTAGTAATGGCAGACACTATAACAGCTTTCAAAAAAGGGGCTGGGCATTTCCTCGATACACATAACATTGAGGGTTACAGTTAAATTAGACAAAATGTTACAACTATAGTAGTACATGTAGTACGGTAATAGTACGGTAATTACATAACTAGTATCATAATTAGGTTTGATCCAGGGTTCCAGGACTGATCGCCTTTTCTCGGGGTCAAGAAGGAATTTTTCCCCTGTGACACAAATTGGATGAAGGTGTCCTGGGGTTTTTTGCCTTCTTCTGGATCAACAATGTAGGCATAGGGTAGTGTTAGTAGTGATAGGAAAGTTAGAATAATACTGTAATAAGATAACAGGATGTTAAGAATAGTAACTATATCAAATAGTCACATTTCTAAAAATAAAAACAAATTAAATAATAACTGCAGTAGTACAATAAGTAGTGTAAGATTAACTATATAACTAGTAATAGCATAATTGGGTTTGATCCAGGGTACTAGGACTGATTGCCTTTTCTCGGGGTCAAGAAGGAATTTTTCCCTGCGATGCAAATTGGCTGAATGTGTCCTGGGGTTTTTGCCTTCTTCTAGATCAACAGATTTAGGCATAGGGATTCTAGTAATACCATTATTAGAATCACAAGAGTAATACAAAATATAAAATTAATTAAAAAAAATAAATTATAAACTAATAAAATATACTACCAATTTCCACAGTACACAATTATATTAACAATAGCACACAATACGGATATACAATTAACCCCACCAATAACCTAATTATACTTCCCACCCACTTGCCTAAAAACATACAAACATTAATTACAAACCACCCGCCTATCACCTACTATCCCTACAGCATCAAGGGGTTTATGAGGCTATGTGCCCACGATGCAGAAATGCTGCATATTTTTTCCGCTTCTCCCTGGCAGGAAAAATGCATGCGGATTGTACATGCGTTTTTCCTGCCAGGTAGAAGCGTTTGTCAAGCGTTTTTTCATGCATTTCTGTATGCGGGTTATCAAGCGCTTTCCATGCTATTTTAGCATCACTTGGAAAGTGCTTGACAACTTGGTCACACTATATAAATCCATGCAACCGACATGGATTTTATATAGTGTGACCAAGTTAGTTAAAAAAAAAGAATAAGAATGGTAAAAAATCAAAAAATAATTTTATACTTACCTTCCGATGTCCTCCTGATGTTCTCTCCGATGGGTCTGGTGTCTTGGGCGGCTCGCGGTGGTGTGAAGCACCTGCAGTGACATCATTGATTCATGTGACAGGTCACATGACTCAATGACATCATGGCCGGTCCTTCACAACACCGCGACCCATAGAGCAGACCAGACGGAGGGGAGAAAACACCGGGAGGACATCGGAAGGTAAGTATAATCTTTATTTTTTAGTTTAAATTCTTTTTTAACAGGTTCTATGGTACCTGGGTCTGGATGAGTCTCCTCTCATCCACACCCAAGTACCATCTGCACATAGAAACGCATAATATCCGTGTATACAAATGTACTGACACGGATATTATGCGTTTCAATGCAAGTCAATGGCGGCAATTGATGCGTATTTTTCCGCAATGATAATCCGCAGCGGAAATTTCCGCAGCATGTGCACAGCACATGCGGATTATCAATGGGGACCATGGGACACGTATTACCAAGTGGTTTTTAAGCGTTTTTGCTGCGGAAATTCAGCTGTAAAAACGCTTGAAAAACGCATAGTGGGCACGCAGCCTAACAGTGTGATACTTAGCCCAGTAGCTGTCGTCAGGCTGATTCTGGGCTGCTTGGCACTTGGTGTTGCTATGAGAAAAGTAGAGGAAAGTGACACAAGGAGAGAGGGCACTTGAAGTGAGTACTTCTAGAGCACAAGGCGACTGAGGGGATGCTGCAGTCAGACAGCAGTCAGAGAGCAGCTGAGGGAGGATGGGACAGAGGAGCAGCACAGAGAGGCTACAGGCTGAGAGGTAGGTAGCTGAGGGGCTGAGGAGGACAGCTGCGGTGAGCAGGGGTGTGGGCAAGGAGAAGAGGTAGGAAGCTGAGGGGCTGAGGAGGACAGCTGCGGTGAGCAGGGGTGTGGGCAAGGGGAAGGGGTAGGAAGCTGAGGGGCTGAGGAGGACAGCTGCGGTGAGCAGGGCTGTGGGCAAGGCGAAGGGGTAGGTAGCTGAGGGTCTGGGGAGGACAGCTGCGGTGAGCAGGGGTGTGGGCAAGGAGAAGAGGTAGGAAGCTAAGGGGCTGAGGAGGACAGCTGCAGTGAGCAGGGGTGTGGGCAAGGGGAAGGGGTAGGAAGCTGAGGGGCTGAGGAGGACAGCTGCGGTGAGCAGGGCTGTGGGCAATGGACTTAGTCTAAGGCATGATTAAAGTAGTTTTTAAAAAAATTTTTTTTGCTAAAATATGAAAACAGTAGGCTCCTTTTCAGCTCCTGTTTAAAAATGCCAGAGCATGTCTCAAAGGTATTAATTAGATACCATAGTATATGAGCTCTTGACTGGTAGTGAAACTGTGAATTTAACATTTTATTATATGGAGGTAACCAATTCTGGTTTTCCAAAGTTAGAAAAAGTTGTTACAGGGGACGGTTCATGGAGTTTTTGCAACTTTAAAAAGGGCTCTCAGAAACACTCTTGGCGCTAGCCACTTAGCTTAGCTTTGATGAATGATGAACTGGGTCCACAGACTCTTCAGCTGGACATCTCCACCAGCCCCAGCCTCACTAATATGCTTGGATGCATGCACCACACTTGCGTCAACAGTGCCATCCACAGTGTAAGAGTGGTGACGCCTGATGAAAGAGGTTGCAGTTGGGGCAGTTTCAGACCAGAATGTAACATTTTTATATCAGTAGGACCTTTGCAGCATTTTGGTTCTCCACTAGTGGAATTACCGGTGCCATACAAATGGCACCTTTAAAAGCACAATCCAGGGCAATATACAGAATGGACTGACCCAGGCTTTTTGGTATGAAATAGTTACTGCTGTTCTCCTTCATTAGATTCAAGAGGCAGCAGACCTAGGTGATCACAATTATTTGACACGTTGAAAGTGTAAACTGTTATACACACCTTCTAAATAAGAACACCATCCCAACTGTGAAACATCAGGGTGGCAGCATCATGTTGTAGGGTTGTTTTGCTGCAGGAGGGACTGGTGCACTTCACAAAATAAATGGCATCATGAGAAAAGAAGACACAGGCGTGTCTCTGATTAACTCAGATGTTGCCAAAAAAATCAGAATCTTACAAACACATGACATCATCATATGGGCAATCCAGAATTGTTTAAAGGCATTGTAATCTTAGTGTATGTAAACTTTTGACTTTGTAGTAAGTAATAAAAATGCCTTAAAACATTCTCTCTCTCTCATTATTCTGACATTTGGCAAATATTAAAAATTTTGGTAATACTAATTGATCTAAAACGGGAAACGTTTATTCTGATTTCATGTCAGATATTGAGAAAAACATGCATATGTGTCTTTTTAGATAGTGTACTGTATGTAAACTTCTGGTTTCAACTGTATCTGCAAAGGCAAGTTGTCAATTTAATAGGTCTCTAAGAGACACCCATATCTAGGGACAGTCTCCTTCTACTAAGAAAACACTGATTTGGGTGGTCATGTCATTCCACATTGATCATTAGCCAGAGGCACCACAGTCGCCGCAGTCTTGGTTAAGCAATCTCATCCATTCATAGAAATCACTGATGCGAATGACAAATATATTTTAATTTGCCTGATCTGACACAAAGTTTTTTTTTTATGGGTTTACATCCCAAACTATACTCCTCCACTGCAATTAATGACATAATAAATGTGTTGATGTGTTGCCAATTACCAACTAGTTCCTTTCTACCGACTAGTATCATCTAATGATTATCTTCTTTTTAAATGAGATGAACACAACCTGTGACCTGGAGAACCAAATGCACCCCACAATGCTATTCTGTGTGTCACCCAAAACATCTGGTCACCGATATACAGTGCCTTGAAAAAGTATTCATACCCAGTGAGCCTTTCCACATTTTTTCATATTTCAACCACAAACTTAAATGTAATTGATTGGGATTATATGTGATATACCAACATAAAATAGCAAGCATTTATGAAGTGTAAATTGTGATAAGCATTTGTGACGTGCCCAAGGGATGGGGCCGTACCCTGGAGTCAATCTTAAAAAAAAGCAAGGAATTGGGGGAAAGGTGTATGGGAAAAGGGGAAAGTTCGTGACGCCACCTGTGGTGTCTGGTGAGACTCACCAACTCTGCTACAGTCCTCTGAAGTCGGTGGTGGGCAACTTAGTTGGTTCTGCTCCCCACAGATGGAACGGGGCCTCAGGGCAGTGTAGGAGAACGGATGCAGGACAGAGGAGACCCAGCCGGGTCAAAGGAAGAATAGGCACACACTCGACAGTTCACTTCAGTACCTTTACTGGTGGTGTTTTCAGGCACGATCCGGGGTACTGTAGGGTGAAGGGTGCATTTCAGGACTCTCCCCAGTGAGCGGGTGTGGGGCCTCCTGTTTCTTGCCTTTTCCTAGTAAGTTTATGACCTGCCTGAAGCTAGGCCTAACTTGGTCTCTGTCTTGCACCTGCTGACTTGGTGGTAGGGCCTTTTGTTGGAGTTCACACTCCCTGGTTTCTTGGGCCTCAGTGACTCCTGACCCTGGTATTACGGTCAGCTTTTGCTATTCCTGGGACATGTAGTTCACCAGGAATCCCGGTTGTTTCTGCTGGTCCTAGAGATCCTTGCAGACACGGACCCGGTGTCCCGTAAATGATTGTGGGGTGAGCTGGTTAAGCTCCTCTGCCCCCTATGTAGCTCGCTTACTCCACTTGCCTTCGGCCTGCTCGGAGCCCTCACTAGGCTTCACACTGGCAGTAGGGCTTGCTACTCTTCACCGCTCTTATGGCGTCGGCACGCCTTGGGCTCACTACCTGAGCTCAATGAGTCTGGACTGTGCTCCACTGCAGGATGGCTACTGCAGGAGCTCCTCTCAACAGGCTTCCTTCTACAGACTGGATCCTCAGAGACTGGAACTAGCTCTGTCCCAGAGGAAACTGTTCTCCAGACTGAATGCCTAGCTCCACCTTCCCTTTTTATATCCCTAACGGGCTCCCTCTGGTGGTCTGAGGTGGAAGGTGAAGGTGTTTGTATGCTATGAGGGCCTCTTGTGGAGGAATCCGTTCATGCACCCCTCTAGGATCTGTGGCACCAATGCACAGCAGGGCGCCACATTTGTATTCAGCCCCCCGTAGTCTACTACCCCTAAATAAAATCCTGAGTGACCAATGAAGTCACATAATGAGTAAACTGAGTCCACCTGCGTACAATTTATTGTCAGTATAACTACAGCTGTTCTGTGAAGGTCTCAGAGGTTTATTTGAGAACATTAGGAATCAAACAGCATCATGAAAACCAAGGAGTACACCGGGCAGGTCAGGGATAAAGTTATGGAGAAGAGAAAAGCATGGTTAGGTTATAAAAAAAATAGCCCAAGCTCTGAACAACTCACGGAGCACAGTTCAATCAATAATAAAAAAAACGTAAGTAGTATGGTACAACTGCAAACCTACCAAGACATGGCGGTCCACCTAAAGTGATAGCCTTGTATGGAGAGCACTAATTAGAGAAGCAGCCAAGAGGCCCATGGTCACTCTGGAGGAGCTGCAAATCCACAGCTCAGCTGGGAGAATCTGTCCACAGGACAACTACTAGTCCAGAAATCTGGTCTTTATGGAAGAGTGCAAAAATAAAGCCATAAAAATTCTGTATGGAGGAATATGTGGTGCCCATAATAATGTATGGAGGACTATGTGGGGCCCATTATTCTGCATGGAGGACTATATGGGGTCCATTATTCTGTATGGAGGACTATGTGACGCCCATTATACTGTATACCGGTTGACCCGCGATTTGGTCCAAGTTTTTCATTTTGGCCCTCTGAGTTTGAGTTTGACATCCCTGGTTTAAGTCAAAGGATATCAGAAGAACAATAAGGGTTCGCACTGTTTAAAAAAAAAATTTTGTGCTCAGGAGGAAAATAGTCCATTAATATCGTAACTAAACCTCCGGCACTAATAAGTGAAAAAACAACTGTATATCATTTCAAGAAATTTTTTTTTCATTTTAAAGAGTGACTGTAACAAGATAATAACTACCGGAACGTTTTGTTTCGGCTAATTGTCTTTATCAAGGTTATCTGTGTCAATGAAAAATATGAATACTACATTTAATAATGTCACACAAATAATAGAGCCATACATATTACATACATATATTTTTTTCCAAACATACATAAAGCTCATATGCAAGGTTACCAAGTAGTGGGTCACTTATTTTAAGCATAGGTGGTCATATTCAAGCGCAAATTGTACCTATAATATAAAAATAATCAGTAAGAAATCATCCAATGCCATATAATCAAAAAAAGGGGAACTGGCAAACTTAGAATTCCAAAGGTATTCATTTCAGAACAAACCAGGAGGTAGAATACTTGGAGAAATAGTGAAATATATGAAAAGTCATAAATATGCCCCAAAGGTAAAAAGAAATTGGAGTCCTCAGAGTGCGTATCAGAGAGTATCAAACTGAGTATATAGCTGTGCAACTTACTTATTTGAATCCAGGAGTCCCACCAGGGTGCGTCCATGTGGCATAACTAACAGTCATTGTGCCGGTGTATGCACATGGGAAATGTGTCCCATTTTATATGTGTCAGAACAAGAAGAGGTAAGTATGAATGGTGATGGCTGATAGATGTTACCTGGACCACCGCGGCCGAAAGATGCAGTGCAGTCTGCGTTCCACCGTCGGCCGGATGTGACGCGCCGGTATCATACTGAAAGAGAGGGGTGAGTTGCGTTCCACCGTGCGCATGCGCAGTGAACCCAAGGCGCGCTATGTGAAAATAAGACTTGGAGCCGGGGAGACTGAATAAATAGATATATGAGAGAGGTGAGAAAGGTGAAAAGTCAAAGGATATTCCTGTGTTTGAATGACCATGTCAAAGTCCAGATCTAAATCCCATTGAGAATCTGTGGCAAGACTTGCTGTTCACAAACCATCCGCATCCAATCTCACTGAGCTGGAGCTAAGTTACAAAGAAGAATTGGCAAACATTTTCAGCCTCCAGATGTGCAAAGCTGGTAGAGACATACCCCAAAAGACTTGCAGCAGTAATTGCAGTGAAAGATGGTTCTACAATGTATTGACTCAGGGGGGCAGATGACAATTTCCAGATTCATATTTTTTAATTTTTTAGAAAATCATGTATCATTTCCTTTACACATAACAAATATTGCTACTTTGTGTTAGTATATCATATAAAATACCAACTCTAACTAGCACTCCAAAAATATAGATGAGGTGGAGAAGTGGTCATGCATGCATATGGATATCTCCACAGAGTTTTGTAAGAAGTAGTGAAAAACTTGGCTGAAACTTTCCCCTCTCCAATCCGTCCTGAACGTAGCAGCCAGGATCATAATCCTCACCAACCGATACACTGATGCCTCTTCCCTGTGCCAATCATTGCACTGGTTGCCCATTCAATGTAAACCTATCACTCTTACCCACAAAGCTATCCACGATTCAGCACCGCCCTACATATCCTCCCTCGTCTCAGTCTACCACCCTATATATGCCCCTCCGTTCCGCTAGTGACTTAAAACTAAAATCCTCCATAATCCGAACCTCTCACTCCCGTCTCCAAGATTTCTCACGTGCTGTGCCAATTCTTTGGAATGCACTGCCCAGGACAATTTGATTAATTCCCAACACCCACAGTTTTAAGCATGCCCTAAAAACCCATTTCTTTAGACTGGCTTATCGTCTCAACACACTTATCTACTGTAACTGTCCCAGTTGGCCCATATTAAAATTTTCTTCAAAATCATGCTCATACCATCCATGCACTGATTAGCCTCTGTCTGTACTGTACACATACTGGCTGGCGACCAGTTCATGTAGTGTTATGTGTAGCGTCGGCGTCCCTGCCTCCTGCTAGGCAGAGACGCCGTTCCCCTCACCTCCCTGCTCCGTCCTCGGCGTCCTCTTCCCGCGCTACTGGCAGCGCTCGCTGCTTCCCGGGCACTGTGCTTAGGGCGCACGCGCTCCCTCTCTCTTAAAGGGGCCGCGTGCGCCGTACTAAGGAGCTCCCATATATAAGGCACCTCCCCCAAAATGGAGGTGCCCGAGAAAAGTTGTTGCAAAGCTCTTCACCTCTGCTTCAGCCCTCAGGTCCCGTTGCCAGTCTGTTTTCCAGCTCTTTCTACCCGCTTGCATTCCCTGCGGTCCGACAGTCTGTCTACCAGCATCCGCCAGTCTGTCTATGGACCAGTCCGCCTGCGGATCAGGAAGCACCTGCCTGATACCTGCCTGATACCTTCCTGATACCTGCCTGATACCTGCCTGAGACCACCTGCCAGCCAGCCGAGAGACTCTTACCCGCTCACCTGGGAGCGCTCACCTGCTACCCGCCAGCTAGCCTACCTGGAGGCTCTGCCATCACTTGCCGTGACCACCTGCCAGCCAGCCGAGAGACTCTTACCCGCTCACCTGGGAGCACTCACCTGCTACCCGCCTGCTAGCCTACCTGGAGGCTTTGCCGTCACTTGCCGTGACCACCTGCCTGTCTAGAGACTCTTACTCTGCTGTCACTTGCCGTGACCACCTGCCTGTCTAGAGACTCTTACCCTGCTGTCACTTGCCGTGACCACCCGCCTGTCAAGAGACTTTCCCCGTCACTTGCCATGACCTCCTGCCCTTCTACCCAGAGACTGTTCCTGTCACTTGCCGTGTCTACCTGCCCGCCTTCCCTGGGAGCCACCCGCTTTCTTACAAGGACTGCCCCTTTGTATAGTAGCTCAGAGGTTCCACCTCCCAGACCCGTTACATTATGTACTTACCCTATTTAGCATATTATGGCTGTATTATAAAATATTTGTACATTTTACCTTTTGTGTCTCCCCTATTTTCTTATGGACTGTAAGCTTGTGAACAGGACCCTCACTCCTTTTAATATCTGAGTTATGCTTATTCTGTAACGTCAGTATTGTCTGTATAAGTCCCCCCTAAAATTGTAAAGTGCTGCGGAATATGTTGGTGCTAAAAAAATAAAAATTATTATTATTATTCAGCACCTCACATTAACTATTTGAACTACAGCAAATATGGGTCCCAATTCTCCCGATAGGTGCTAGGTTGCTCTTCCAGGACTTCTACATATCAAACATTTGTACCATATACGTTCTATGTGCCATTATCTCAGATGATAATACACCTTTAAGTTTTATTGTAGCCCTTGGGATTGGTTCAGTCTGACAATGTGAACCTTGGACAAAAAAGCTAGTACATCCATGTTTTAATTTGTCTCTTTACTACTTTACCCAGCATTATCTCACCCCCTCCCACGAGGTATCATCTCCCATCCAAAAGATATCACTGCCCCTCTAATATATCACCTCTTCCCCTTCTACCTCCTCTCCCCCGGGTTTAATCCCTGTTAGGCATCAGCTCTCCTTTCTCTCCCCAAGCATCGGCTCCCCAAGTTCTCACGACCTCCCCTCCACAGATATATCTCCCCTTAGGTATCTTCTTACTCCCTTCTTTTTCGACCCATCATCTCGTTTGCTACCTGCTCTTACTCTCCCATCCCAAGTATCGATTTCCCCAGGTGTTACCTTTCCCCCCAATATCACCTCTACATTCCCTCCAGTATCATCTCTCTCGCGCCTAATATCATCTCTAGGATTATCCACCCATCTTTTTCCTTCAGTATTATCTCTCCTCCATTATCATCCAATTCTAATTCACTAGAGATGAGCAAATCTTTTAAAATTTGTATTTGACAGATTTGCCCTAGTTGTCTCATGGAAACAGCCTCACAGCTATTATAAGGTTTTCTTCTGTCACATATTAATATGGGTCACTCTTATACTATAAGTGACCCCTTAGAAAAAGCCGGTACCTCCGGCGAAACGCCCGTCGGGACGTTCATGTCCTGTACATTCATATGCCAGCCTGTAACCTTGTATTCCCTTTCCTACCCACCCACTATGTCCCCGTCTGGTAACTCAGTATAGCGTCTCACTGAATTGGATCATCACACTGACCGCGTGCATACCACGTGTACGCGGCCAGCGTGTGAGACTGCTTGCCGGTGTTAGGAGTGAGCGTGCAGCTACAACTTTAGCTGCCGCTGATATAACATTGCCCACTCCTAGCACCGTGAGGGAGATTGAGGAGTGACAGTGCAGCCTTGCATATAGCTGCTTTGATAGATCACTGTCTGCTCCTCATACCGCTGCGGGGCTTGATATTAGGGGTGCAGCATACCGTCAGCAACGGGGACGATACACCCCCACAATATATTTTGGGTTGAATCTTGCGGGGATTCCGCTTCATTCATTTGTGGGGTCACTTATAGTATAAGAGTGACCCATATTAATATGTGACAGAAGAAAACCTTATAATAGTTATAACTGTCACATCCAGCATTATCCACAAAGAATACTGTATAATTAATTATTCTGAATCAGAATGTAGCGGTGACCCACAATGATTTCTCTTAGTTACTCATGTAGAGTAAATAGGGAAACATACATTTAAAAGGGACAGCACAATATAATTCCCCACCTCCAACTTTGAGGGACATAGGTGGTGGATCTGTATAATTTATCTGGCTGCGATATATAATACAGGACTTATAGGGTCAGAATTTATTAATATCGACCCCATATGCATCCACTTGGATGTATGTAAAAATTTGATTTTATAATTAAACACCAGTATTTTAATTGAACCCATATTAAAAGTTATATTTTATATTTATTCACACTCTTTTTCCCCCTTTTCCCTTTCCTTATGATTTATGATACTGAGAATTAAAACCAGTAAACAAGACGGGAGAAGTAGTACTGTGCAGTGTATATATACAGATTAATACAGATACTGGGAATATTGCAGTCAATTTATATACACAGAATAATACAGATACTGAGATTTACATCAGTATACAGGGCAGGAGAAGTGGTACTGTGCAGTGTATATATACAGAATAATAAAGATACTGAGAATTACACCCAGTATAGAGGGCAGGAGAAGTGGTACTGTGCAGTGTATATATACAGAACAGTACAGATACTGAGAATTACATCCACTATACAGGACAGGAGAAGTGGTACTGTGCAGTGTATATATACAGAATAATAAAGATACTGAGAATTACACCCAGTATAGAGGGCAGGAGAAGTGGTACTGTGCAGTGTATATATACAGAATAATAAAGATACTGAGAATTAGGCCACGGCCTCACTATCAGTATTTGGTCAGTATTCGGTCAGTATTATTTCCGCAGTATCTGTATTATTCTGTATATACAGTATACACTGCACAGTACCACTTCTCCTGTCCGTATGCTGGTTGTAATTGTCAGTATTGTATTATTCTGTATATATACACTGCAAAGTACCACTTCTCATGTCCTATATATACTGTGTGTAAGGCCACGGCCCCACTATCAGTATTTGGACAGTATTCGGTCAGTATTTTTTGTCAGGAGCCAAAACCAGGTGAGGAACAATCAGAGAAAAGGTGTAATAGAAACAAGTCACCAATTCTGCATTTATCACCCACTCCTGGTCTTGGCTCCCACTCCTGAGAAAAAATACTGACTGAATACTGACCAAATACTGATAGTGGGGCCGTGGCCATAGGGAGAATTACACACAGCATACATAGCTCCAAAATATATGCTACAAACATCTAAAATATATATATACCCACACAAACACTGGGACCATTGTATATACATGTAGTAAATATTATAGTATATATATTATAGTATGAACTATAGAGCTGTGTATATAGTTATTTAGTGTGGTGCTGTGCCTGAGTACATAACTTTTAGTGGGAAGTCCACACCATATACAGAGCTCCACACTATATACTGTGTTATAAAACATGGTATGAAGCTGTGTGTATACTATATAGTGTAGAGATGTGCCTTTTATATAAAATGTGCAGCCCACACTATATGCTATACACACATATTATATTCACATCACATCTACACTATATATTACACACAGCACCTCACTACATGCTATATACACAGGTCCACACTATATACAGTACTTAATTATGCTGTTTACATCAGATAGTATAATCTGGGGCCGATGCATATACATTACATAGGATACACTGGGGATGATATATATACATTACATAGGATACAATGGGGCCGATGTATATACTTCTGAGGGGATGTGCTGGGGGCAATCTATATACATCACATAGCATACGCTGGGGCCAATGTATATACATCAGATGGGATACGCTGGGAACGATGTATATACATCACATGGGATACACTGGGGCTGATGTATATACGGATTATAATGAGGGCAATTTGGGCTACCACCGGGGGCCCGAGGCTTCAGGGGGACCCATGGCCGGATTGCCCTCATTATATTGTTTTGTGCGGAGGCAGGGGCAGGTTTGGCAGGGGGACCGCACTGTACCTTTTAGACGCCGGCCACATCACAGGGAGGCAGACACGCACCCTGCACGCTGTGTGCTGCGTCTCCAGGACTGACATCACACAGCGGCGCCTGGAGCTTCTTTATCCTGCGGGAGAGGAGCTGGTGGATCAGGTCAGTGAATGGCGGTAAATATGAGGTCTGGAGAGGATGTCTGGAGTGAGGAGGGGGCAGCAGTACGCTGCTCCCCTCCTGATGAGTTTGCATAAGATTCCATAGTGTCAGTTCAGCGGCCGCTCTGATAGGGCTCTGTATAAGTTATTGCCGGACTTTCACCTTTGCTGCAGATCAGGTCACTCTGGGTCATCGGCTCCAGCATCACCAGATCTGCAGGAAAATTCAGAGTCCTGTAATAAATCCCACTGAGCCCCAGCAGAGCGACCACAGACATTGCATAGAGGATCCTGCACTGACTGATCAACCCTGAACCTGCAGGACATCACATACTGTACTGATCCATATATGATATGTGAGGTCCTGTAGGCAGGTGTGATCAGTACAGTCTATATCCCTGTACAAAATGTCACATCCAGTAAACAGATTAGTGTATGGTATACTGTGGTACAGACATCAGATGGGATATAACAATGTGTATAGTATAACATCTAATGTCTGTATCACGGTATATTATACTAGCTATTGAACCCGTTCTACACACGGGTCACAAGCATTTTTAGTGATACATTTCTGGCGCCATTTTTTTTAAGACACTGTGTCTGCGAATTCTCATAAACAGTATCTTCTATAAAATGGCGCTGGATAGCGTGGTAAGCGCATGCACTGACTCCGGCTCCACTTCATTGAAGTAATGTGCTACAAAATTAAAGGGATCCTTTCATCCGAAATAATGCTATTAACCTGCGTTCAGGTAAACAGCGCTATTATACTGCCCAGTAGCTGAATGCAGTGGGGAGAAAATGATCTTTATTCTCCTCGCCAGCATTCGGTTTCAGTCATGCAGTGCCGGTTCGGTCACCACTCTGAGTATACAGAGCGTCCTCTGCAACCGAGCCCCCGGCCCTGATTGACACTGACTCTACATTGAGACCGGCTGTCAGTTAGGGCTAGGATTACTGCGGTTGCTCTGTTTACTCAAAGTAATGACTGAACCGGCGCCGGGCCAAACCCCATTACTAAAACCGAATGCTCCCCCATCCTGGTATATGCTCCCTCTCCATCCTGGCATATGCTCCCTCCCCATCCTGGTATATGCTCCCTCTCCATCCTGGTATATGCTCCCTCCCCATCCTGATCCCCCATCCTGGTATATGCTCCCCCATCCTGCCTGCTCTGCTGTTCTTCCATCCATATGAAAAAAAAACAACACTCCTACTCGCCTTTTCCCCTCTCCCTTGCAGCGCATCCTCGAACACCGGCAAAGCTGGAGGAGTGTGGTGCCGGAGTTCGCGCCTGCGCATGCATGAACCACAACGCCACACTCCTCCAACCTCGCCGGACATCAAGGTATGTGTCCTAATGGCGCCGAAGATGGCAGTATGAAATCAGCGTTAACGCACCCCGTGATCTAAGGCATCACAATCTTTTTTCCTCGTCCTCCTCCCTGTCACCTGTAACATCTGATGTGTTCTTCTGTCTCTAGCCAGACTGTGCAAACGCATTGTGTGCACAGTCTATAGAGGCTTCGGACAGACGGACACATCCCTGATTATATTATAGATAGTCATGTATTCTCATATAGACTCTACAGGGCCTAGGGCAAGAGGAGGAGCATGTGACCTGGGTACAGCCGTCAGGGGGGTGCCTTCGGGCCACCTCATGCGGTGGTCAGAGGTGTCTCCCAGGCAGCTGCAATTTGCCGCCCCCAGAGTGGGAGTCGACCATTCTCTGAGCTTGCTGTGGAACCGACAGTCGATCAGAGAAGGGAGCTATGTGCGGGCTCATACTGCATATAGGGAGCTATGTGCGGGCTCATACTGTATATAGGGAGCTATGTGCAGGCTCATACTGTATATAGGAAGCTATGTGCGGGCTCATACTGTATATAGGGGCTATGTGCAGACTCATATAGTATCTAAGTAACTATGTAGGGGCTCATACTGTATGTAGGTGGCAGTGTGTGGGCTCATACTGTATGTACAGGGCTATGCGGGGGCTCATACAGTATGTAGGAGGCTATGTGGGGGCTCATACTATATGTACAGGGCTCTGTGGGGGCTCATACTGTATCTAGGGAGCTATGTGTGGGCTCATACTGTATCTAGGGAGCTATGTGCGGGCTCATACTGTATATAGGGAGCTATGTGCAGGCTCATATTGTATATAAGGAGCTATGTGCGGGCTCATACTGTACATAGGGAGCTATGTGCAGGCTTATATTGTATATAAGGAGCTATGTGCGGGCTCATACTGTATATAGGGGCTATGTGCCGACTCATTTTGTATCTAAGTAACTATGTAGGGGCTCATACTGTATGTAGGTGGCAGTGTGTGGGCTCATACTGTATATACAGGGCTATGCGGGGGGCTCATACTATATGTAGTGGGCTGTGTGGGGGCTCATACTATATGTACAGTGCTCTGCGGGGGCTCATACTGTATATAGGAGGCTATGTGGGGGCTCATACTGTATCTAGGGAGCTATGCGGGGCTCATACTGTATCTAGGGAGCTATGTGGGCGCTCATACTGTATCTAGGGAGCTATGCGGGGGCTCATACTGTATATAGAGGGATGGCAGCTCTGCTCAATATTAAGTCATACAAATAATATATTTTTTTTATTATTTTGTTAATATTAATATGAAGCAGAATTAATTGCAGCCTATTGGATCGGCCTCCATAACAGGATCTCTCATGTGGCCCCTCGGGAAAATTAATCTCCCACCCTGCTCTACTATATATAGCGCTATGTTATGGAAATTTTTTTCCTCATTCTCCGTCTATAGATGTGATCAGAACATCTGTGTGTTGATCACATGACCAATCACATGATCTATCAAAGGGGATCATGTGACATGTCACGTGATACATCCGGTACCTGAGGGGGGCCACACCTTTTAAACTGCCCGGGGCCCTGGCTACTCTTAATCCACCCCTGTGTATATACATCATATAGGATATATACATCATATAGGATACGTTGGGGACAATGTATATACATTATATAGGATACGTTGGGGACAATGTATGTGTGTCACCCTACCTGGATGCCACAAGTGTAATAAAGCTGTGTCTGAGAGCAAGGGGGAGGTTCTCTGGTCAGGGGAACATTAGCATGCAATGCCTCCTGTCTCAGGCCAGTAGGGGGAGCAGGCTGCCCCTATAAAAGCTGGTACTGGGGACAGGGTTAGGGAGAACTGGATTGCCTGTCTCAGCTTTGAGACGTGTCCCAGAGTGGAGCAGGGACAGAAAGTTGATTGCACCTAAGAGGAAGTGTGGCAGTAGGAGAAAGCCACAAGCCAGAGACAAGAGGCGAAGAGAGCCTGTCTTGGCAGAGAAAGACTTAGCTTTACCAGACTTTGGTGTCTGAGGCTGGAAGGATTCCACATCCCCCAGCAGAGAACCAGTCCGCAAGGGACTGTATATTCCTTGGCCTAAGAAGCCTGGAGGCCCTGCCACAACCGAAGGGACCAGTAAAGCCGTACAAGGCTGGGAGCAGAAAGGAACCCACGTCGCAGGCCATACAGGCGAGAATACACGGAAAGCTCGGAAACGTGGGCTGTTACCCTATCAGGAGGAGATAGCCAGAAGGAGCGCAGAAAGCACGGTAGGCCTACACCCTCACCCTGACCAGGGCCAATTTCCCCATTGCTCTCAGACATCCAGGTCCCCTCCTAGCCGGGATTGTTTATGGGTCAGTTTACCTGTTGTAGTAAAGACCCTGGACTGCAACTTGTTGTCTGTGTGCTCCTTGCTCCTCCAGCACTATCAGCACTGGGATTCTCACTACCATCACTCCCACCATCCATTATACTGCCCTGGGGCCGCATTCTTCCCGTGGGGAGTCACACTACCCTAGCTGCACGCCTCATCAGCCCCAGCGGTCTGCAAGCAGCGGCGGTTCCTAATAACCGCAAATCCATGGGTGGCGTAGTCGGACATAATCAATATAACAGACTACCACTGGCCTGACCACCCTGAGCCACGGAACCGGGTTGCCACTACTACTCCCATCGTTCCCCCTATTGCCCGGATCCGAGTGCCCCACGGCCCAGGGGGCGAGTCAGCTTTGGCGTAGTCGGCAGGATTTCGTGCCCGCAACCACCGGGTACTGCGTGCCTTAAAAAGACTTTTGTAAACTTGCCGGTGGAGAAGTTTCCCGCCATCAGACGCCATCTCGGACCGTTTCCCGCCGTCCGGAGTCGTTTCCCGCCATCCGGAGCCGATTCCCGCCATCAGACGCCATCTTGGACCGTTTCCCGCCGTCTTCTGCCGTCTTCCCGCCATCGGACGCCATCTTCAGGACGCCGCGCGGGAAGAAGAGGGGCGTGGACGTCAAAACCGCGCGAGATCCGAAGCTCCGCCCCACGCAACGACGCTGCGCAAGGTCCTGGAAGGGAGAGAGAGCGACGCTGACGTCATCGGAGTGCGACGCCAGGTCCTCGTCCAGAGCAGCAGCGGAGCCGCGGCCTACAGAAGAGGATCGTCGGAAGGTAGGCCACACTTCACTAGGGGGGGAGGAAGATGTCGGACACAGAGGCGCCCACTACCACCAGCGCAGCTGCAGCAGCGGTGATGCCCTTTTCCTTACCCTACATCCCTGGAGCGGCCTGGCTGCCCAAATACTCAGGGGAGCCCCATGCCCTAACTGACTTCAAGGAAAGGCTATACAGTTTGTTCCACGTTTACCCCCTGACAGAGGAACAGAAGGTCAGCATATTAACAGGGCAGTTAACTGGCGCAGCCCAGAGGGAGGTAAAATCATGGCCCACTGAGGAGAAAAGGACTGTGAAGGGTATTCTGGCCCGGCTGCGGGGTACCTTTGATACACGTACCTCCGCTGAAATTAAAATGAGGTTCTATGGATGTAAGCAGCGGGCACAGGACAGCATCAGAGACTATGCCTTAAATTTACAGGAAGCCTTGAGGGCTATTCAACAAACTGACCCTGGCAGTGTGCAGGAAACCGATAAGCTGCTAACAGAACAATTCATAGAGGGTCTGCTGTCCAGCGCCCACAGGGCCCAGCTGCGCCTCATGTTCTTTCAGAACCCCGACCTGACCTTTGCCCAATTTAAGGACAGGGCCATAAGGGTGCTCCGTGAATCAGCACCCAGTGGCGCTATATGTCACGGGTGTGTCGCCACGAAGATCGTCACGATTACACAGCCTGACTTCTCGCAGCTGACTTTTTGGTGCTTTGTGTTTTCGGTAGTGAGGGAGTTAATTCTCTCTCTCTCTGTGCTAGACGAGGTCCAGCCTCGCCCAGCTGCAATCAATGCTGCTGTAGTGAGTCTCCTTCAAATGCCTGCTGGTCTGTTTGGGAAGTGTCGGTGAAAGCATTTCATACAGACTTACAGAGCGGATCGTGGTATTTGGAGTTTCTGAGATAATGGAAGGCGTTTTGTGCACGGCGGGGGATGCATATTATCTCAGAAACTCCAAATACCACGATCCGCTCTGTAAGTCTGTATGAAATGCTTTCACCGACACTTCCCAAACAGACCAGCAGGCATTTGAAGGAGACTCACTACAGCAGCATTGATTGCAGCTGGGCGAGGCTGGACCTCGTCTAGCACAGAGAGAGAGAGAATTAACTCCCTCACTACCGAAAACACCAAGCACCAAAAAGTCAGCTGCGAGAAGTCAGGCTGTGTAATCGTGACGATCTTCGTGGCGACACACCCGTGACACTATAAACCCCCGGCGCCCTGCTATCACCTACCACCAGGAGGCGGCGCCCTCCTCTATGGACTCCGTGGAGGCTGATGCACAGGCCCTGAACCAAGCCCCGTCGAAAGGCCTGCACCACCAAGTCCAGGAGCTGACCAGGAGCGTCGCGGCGTTGACCAGGACCGTCCAGGCGTTGCAAGTGGACCCGTCAAGACCCATCAAGCTGGCTTCAAGTCCGGAGGATGTCCCGTGGCGTCGACAGAGGAGGATCCCGTCGTTCCGAGGGAGGCCCACAGACCGCTACGCAGAGGATGGACAGCCCATTTGCCGTCGATGCAACCAAACCGGACACATTTCCAGGTACTGTAATTTAAACGGGTCCAACCTGGGGCAGAGGGCCGACCCCCAGGCATAAGATCACCAGGCCCTTATAATTGGCGTGATAAGTACGTTGGGGGGCGCCCGGTTTTACCCGTGGTGCTGGACGGTATCCCCATGAGCGCCTTGCTGGATACTGGGTCGCAAGTAACCACAATCCCTTATGTACTTTTTAAGCAGTATTGGACTGATGCTGATATCACACGGTATCCAGACAGTAACTTGAGCATCATCGCCAGTAATGGCTTACCCGTGCCGCAGATGGGGTTCAAGGAGATGACCATTAAAATTGGTAAAGTTGAACTGCCGGCACAGGGAGTGATTATTGTGGACATTGACCGTCATGAAAGTCACCCTAAAATAACTGTGGGTATTAACATAATTGAAAATTGTCTTTCAGAGGTAATTGTAATTCTACAACAGGTGGCGGTGAATGCTAGTTCCAGCCAACAGAGGGTCCTCAACAAGGAGATAAAAGCCCTGATGAGACGGCAGCAGGTAGAACTGTCTGGTGGTGAGATCGGTAGCGTAAGACTGAGTGACCCATTCCCCATTTCCATGCCTCCCAAAAGTGAAATGATGATCTGGTGTCGGACTGCAATCGGGTTGAGAGGTAGAGACTACCAAGCCATGGTAGAACCCGTGTACTCAGACAGCAGGCCCACCATTTTGACAGCCCGGGGGGTGGTTGATGTCCGTCATGGGAGGGTGCCCGTCCGCATCCTCAACATTGGGGAGAGGGAAGTACACTTACCCAGGTACGCTACACTCGCCAAACTGTTTGTTGTCGAACACCAAGCTATCAGGGCCGTGGAACCCTTGCCTCCATCTCCTCAGGCGGAGGGTAATGGCTCCCAGAAACAAAAGGAGGACTGGTGCCAGAAACTCCATGTGGGTGCTGACTCCACTCCCCTGCACCAAAAACAAGGAGTCTACCGGGTGGTACAGGAGTACGAGAGAGTCTTTAGTAAGCACCCGCTAGACTTCGGCAGAGTAAAAGGGATAGAACACCAAATCCCCACAGGGAGCCACCCACCGATAAAAGAGAGACACAGGCCTGTACCCCCTGCACATTATCAGAACGCCAAGGGTATGCTGCGGGAAATGAAAGAAGCTGGGGTCATTAGAGATAGCTGTAGCCCCTGGGCAGCCCCCTTGGTTCTGGTCAAAAAGAAAGACGGAACCATGAGAATGTGCGTGGACTATAGACAAATCAACCGTATTACCCACAAAGACGCATATCCGCTGCCTAGAATAGAAGAGTCTTTAGCCGCACTAAAATCTGCTAACTTCTTTTCTACTTTGGACCTTACTAGCGGGTACTGGCAGGTTCCTGTGGCAGAGGCTGATAAGGAGAAGACCGCCTTCACCACCCCGATGGGACTGAGCGAATTCAACTGTATGCCTTTCGGGCTCTGCAACGCACCAGGGACCTTCCAGCGGCTGATGGAATGCTGTCTAGGGCACCGAAACTTCGAGACGGTCCTCCTTTACCTGGACAACGTGATCGTCTATTCGAAGACCTACGAGGACCATCTCAAGCACCTGGCTGAGGTGTTCGAAGCCCTGGCAGGCTATGGCCTGAAGGTGAAACCATCGAAGTGCCACCTGCTGAAACCAAAGGTCCAGTACCTAGGGCACGTGGTAAGTGCGGAAGGAGTGGCCCCCGACCCTGACAAGGTCACGGCAATCAAGAGCTGGCCAAGCCCCTCGAACATCAAAGAGGTGAGACAGTTTCTCGGGTTGGTAGGCTACTACCGAAGGTTCATCCCCGGGTTCACTAAGATGGCAGCTCCTATGCAGGACCTCCTGATCAGACAGTCTAAGTCCCGAAGTCAAAAGCCACCCTTCAAGTGGGATAAACCGGAAGAGGAGTCCTTCCGCCAGCTAAAGTTGGCCCTCACAGGGGATGAGATCCTGGCCTACCCTGATTATGGCCAGCCTTTCATTCTCCACACTGACGCCAGTAATGTGGGACTGGGAGCCGTACTGTCCCAAAACCAACAGGGCAGAGAACAGGTGATCGCATACGCCAGTCGGAAGCTGAGGCCCACAAAGAGGAACCCGGAGAATTACAGCTCCTTCAAGCTAGAATTCTTGGCGGTGGTGTGGGCCGTGACGGAACGCTTCAAGCATTACCTGGCCTCCGCAAAGTTCACCGTGTACACGGACAACAACCCGTTGACACACCTGGACAATGCAAGACTGGGTGCCCTGGAACAGCGGTGGATGGCCCGTCTCTCCAACTATGACTTCGTGATCAAGTACCGGGCAGGCAAAACCAACGCCAACGCGGACGCCCTATCCAGAATGCCTCACTTACCTGAAGGTGACGAAGACCCAGAAGAGCTGGAGGAGGTAGAACTCCCCGCGTTTCACCGGTATGGAGCCGCTCAACACTCTAACCGCGTGAAGGAGGAGGATCTAACAACTGTGATGATGAATCCCCTACCTCACCACAGCTGGGCCGAGACCCAAGATAGTGACCCTGCAGTCCGCCTGGTGAAAGATCTGCTGACCCGGGAAGACGCCTGTCTGGATCCAGATGCCCCAGAGGAAGCCAAGCAGCTATGGAAAGAGAAGAGCAAGCTGTTCCTCTACGAAGGCAAGTTGTGCAGAAGGATTGTTAACCACCGGACGCACGAGCTGACCTGGCAAGTCGTGGTCCCAAGGCGGGATGCAGCTATGGTCCTGGGGGCTTACCATGACAGAGCGGGACACTTCGGTTGGAAGAAACTGGAGTTCCTGCTAAGAGGAAGATTCTTTTGGGTCGGCATGAGAGGAGCTGTAGAAAAGTGGTGCAGAGACTGTGGCTCTTGTCACCTGAGGAGGAAGGACCGCACCAGCCAGAAGACACCCTTGAGGCCCATCGTCACCACGCAGCCTCTTGAGCTGGTAGCTCTGGACCACGTCAAATTGGCTCCAAGCCGGTCCGGATACATCTACGCCCTGACAATCGTGGACCACTATTCCCGTTTTCTAGTGGTGGTCCCGGTAAAGGACTTGACAGCCCAAACAGCGGCCAGAGCCTTCCAGCAATACTTCTGCCGTCCACACGGGTATCCGGAACAGGTCCTGACAGACCAGGGTCCAGCGTTTGAAGCTGAAATCTTCCAGGAGTTCTGCAACCTCTATGGCTGTAAGAAGATTTGTACAACGCCTTACCACCCCCAAACCAACGGGATGTGTGAGAAGATGAACAATATAGTCATTGATCTCCTGAAGACGTTGCCCCTGGAGGAACGCAGCCTGTGGCCAGAAAAACTGCCGGACCTGGTAGACATGTACAACAATATCCCGGTGAACGCTACAAACTGCACCCCGGCTTACCTGATGCGAGCTAGACCAGGTAAGCTGCCCGTAGACCTGGAGATGGGAGTCCTAATACCTGAGGACACCTCCCCGGATGCGGACTGGGATACGGAAAGGCAACTGCAGTACAAGAAGGTACAGGAGAGTGTGGAGAAGAGCCTGGCCCAGGTGAGAGAGAAGCAAGAAAGACTCTTCAATCAACACGCCCCTGCTAGTTCCCTAGAACCTGGTGAGCAAGTCCTAAAGCGGAAGAGGAGGCTACATAAGTTGGACGACCAGTGGCAAAGGGAACCCTACACCGTACTGCAGTCTGACCACGACAACCCAAAGGTGTGCGTAATCACCAAGGACGGAGGAGAAACCACTAGTGTCGTCTCTAGAGACCACCTCAAAAGGTGCCCCGAGCAACTCCGTAGTGCAGAAGAGGATCAGAGTGACCTTGAACCCGCAGAGGACAAGGAAGAAATGATCAGCACCGTTCTCGGGGAGTTTCCCCAGTCCTGGACTCAGATAAATGATGCCATAGTGGTACCCGTCCTGCATTTCCTGCAACCGGCACAGCAACAACCAACACCAGAGCCAGAAGGTGAAGAGGAGCAAGCGGTTCCAGAGGCAGAAGAGTCTGTTCCAGCAGCCCAGGAGAGTCAACCCTCTGCTGACAGTGAGCCTGCCATGCCTGCGGTAAGCCAAAGAACCCGCAGACAGCTGCCTGCCCTACCTGTACACCCAGCTGGTAGCTGTACCCCTAACGCTAGTGGGGAAAGCCAGGTTGGTCCACCACCAGACAGCGGGTTAAGGAGGTCAACCAGGAGCACAAAGGGGCAGATACCCGCTCGCTGGAGAATATAGAGTGTACTAAATTGTAAATAACCTTGTTGCCAAATGTTGAATTGTTTGCCAAGTTACATGCATGTTCGGTAATTCTGTGTTTCAGTCTCTTGCAGCAACCGTAAGGACTCACAGGTTATGGACTTTTTATAACCGGGACCTTGTATGGACTGCGTTCGGAGCCTAACCCAGTAATGAACTAAGACTGTGAAGGACTTGGGGTAGGACAAACCCCCACCTGGTTAAGGCTCCCCGTTGTTTTGGTGATATGGACACCCGGTCACAGGCCACACTGTGACCTAAAGAACTCAATTTGTGCGCTGTCTGTCTATTAATGTTTTATTGTTATGCATATTGTCTTTGTTTATTGTTTAGTCCCGGAGTACTAAATTTCACTAGGGGGGAATGTGTCACCCTACCTGGATGCCACAAGTGTAATAAAGCTGTGTCTGAGAGCAAGGGGGAGGTTCTCTGGTCAGGGGAACATTAGCATGCAATGCCTCCTGTCTCAGGCCAGTAGGGGGAGCAGGCTGCCCCTATAAAAGCTGTACTGGGGACAGGGTTAGGGAGAACTGGATTGCCTGTCTCAGCTTTGAGACGTGTCCCAGAGTGGAGCAGGGACAGAAAGTTGATTGCACCTAAGAGGAAGTGTGGCAGTAGGAGAAAGCCACAAGCCAGAGACAAGAGGCGAAGAGAGCCTGTCTTGGCAGAGAAAGACTTAGCTTTACCTAACTTTGGTGTCTGAGGCTGGAAGGATTCCACATCCCCCAGCAGAGAACCAGTCCGCAAGGGACTGTACATTCCTTGGCCTAAGAAGCCTGGAGGCCCTGCCACAACCGAAGGGACCAGTAAAGCCGTACAAGGCTGGGAGCAGAAAGGAACCCACGTCGCAGGCCATACAGGCGAGAATACACGGAAAGCTCGGAAACGCGGGCTGTTACCCTATCAGGAGGAGATAGCCAGAAGGAGCGCAGAAAGCACGGTAGGCCTACACCCTCACCCTGACCAGGGCCAATTTCCCCATTGCTCTCAGACATCCAGGTCCCCTCCTAGCCGGGACTGTTTATGGGTCAGTTTACCTGTTGTAGTAAAGACCCTGGACTGCAACTTGTTGTCTGTGTGCTCCTTGCTCCTTCAGCACTATCAGCACTGGGATTCTCACTACCATCACTCCCACCATCCATTATACTGCCCTGGGGCCGCATTCTTCCCGTGGGGAGTCACACTACCCTAGCTGCACGCCTCATCAGCCCCAGCGGTCTGCAAGCAGCGGCGGTTCCTAATAACCGCAAATCCACGGGTGGCGTAGTCGGACATAATCAATATAACAGACTACCACTGGCCTGACCACCCTGAGCCACGGAACCGGGTTGCCACTACTACTCCCATCGTTCCCCCTATTGCCCGGATCCGAGTGCCCCACGGCCCAGGGGGCGAGTCATATGTACATCACATGGGATACACTGGGGCTGATGTATATATAGGTGCATCTCACTAAATTAGAATATCATCAAGAAGTTAATTTATTTTAGTTCTTCAATACAAAAAGTGAAACTCATATATTATATAGAGTAATTACAAACAGAGTGATCTATTTCAAGTGTTTATTTCTGTTAATGTTGATGATTATGGCTTACAGCCAATGAAAACACAAAAGTCATTATCTCAGTGAATTAAAATAATTAACAAAAAAACACATGCAAAGGCTTCCTAAGCATTTAAAAGGTCTCTTAGTCTGTTTCAGTAGGCTCCACAATCATGGGGAAGACTGCTGACTTGACAGATGTCCAGAAGGCAGTCATTGACACACTCCACAAGGTCCCAGAGTTCCAATTTTCATTTGGAAATCAAGGTCCCAGAGTCTGGAGGAAGAGTGGAGAGGCACACAATCCAAGCTGCTTTGTGTCTAGTGTGAAGCTTCCACAATCAGTGATGGTTTGGGGAGCCATGTCATCTGCTGGTGTAGGTCCACTGTGTTTTATCAAGGTCAAAGTCAGTGCAGCCATTAACCCAGACATTTTAGAGCACTTCATGCTTCCCTCTGCCGACAAGCTTTTTGGAGATGGAAATTTCATTCTCCAGCAGGACTTGGCACCTGTCCACACTGCTAAAAGTACCAATACCTGGTTTAAAAACAACAGTATCACTGTGCTTGATTGGCCAGCAAACTCGCCTGACCTTAATCCCATAGAGAATCTATGGAGTATTGTCAAGAGGAAGATGAGACACCAGACCCAACAATGCAGACGAGCTGATGGCTGCTATCAAAGCAACCTGGGCTTCCATAACACCTCAGCAGTGCCACAGGCTGATCGCCACCATGCCATGCCGCATTGATGCAGTAATTGATGCAAAAGGAGCCCCGACCAAGTATTGAGTGCATTTACTGAACACACATTTCAGTAGGCCAAGATTTCGGATTTTAAAAACATTTTTCAAGCTGTTGTTATAAAGTATTCTAATTTACTGAGATAATGACTTTTGTACTTTCATTGGCTGTAAGCCATAATCATCAACATTAACAGAAATAAACACTTGAAATAGATCACTCTGTTTGTAATAACTCTATATAATATATGAATTTCACTTTTTGCATTGAAGAACTGAAATAAATTAACTTTTTGATGACATTCTAATTTAGTGAGATGCACCTGTACATCATATAGGATGCTGAGGCTGATCAGTATACATAATGTAAGATACACTAGGGCTGATGTATATACGTCATGTAGGATACACTGGTGATGATGTACATACATTACATAGGATATGCTGGAGACTATGTATATACATCATATAGGATACACATGTGCCAGTGTATATGCATCATATAGGATACCTTGGGAGCGATGTACATAGATCATATAGGATACGCTGGGGCCGATATATATACATCATATAGAATACACTGGGGCTGTGTCATGGTGTGACTGTGGGATAGCAAGTGTGCTCCTATTCTGACCCTCAGGCTAGGGGTCCCTAGGTATTTCTGTTCCCAGGATTACTCCTGAATGTGGAGATGCCCGAGCCTCGTTCCTTACTATGCTCCTAAGCAGCACTAGTTTGTACAGTGTATGGGGGGAATACAAAACAAGATAGGACAGAACTGAAGCACAGTCACACAACACGCTCTCAGGGAAATACACAAAGGAATATAAAGTCTAAAACCCGAGAGGCAACAAAGTAATATAAAGACACCTAGGGAAAAAGGAAAGGGTTACCAAACACCGCTTGCAACAACTTTAGCAATAACCACTAAACCAGTATGTGTTCACCTTTCCAGAACAGGATAGAGAAAAACTATACTGGCATTGCCAGCAAAGCAAAGCCAGCTTAAATGGAGAAACAGCAGACACGACTGGTTCTCCTCTAGCATGTGATCAAAGGCAGGGGCGGACCTACCGCCCGTGCAGCCGATTCATTGAACGGGGGCCCCCGAGGGAGAGGGGGCTCCTCCAGCCTCCAGCAGGGCCGCCATCAGGGCATGACTGCCCTGACTCCAGCATGGGGCCCGGGCTGTCGGGGCCCCCTCGGAGCCCCGTTGGGGCCCCCCCTCTTGTGCGTCTCCTCATGGGGCCCCCCCGCAGGACCCCCCACCGTCACATGACCGGAGATGTCCCTGCGCTCAGCATGGGCCCCCACAGCGTCTTCCGCGTCCTCTGACTGTGACGTGTCAGGTCAGAGGGCGCTTGTGATATGTTTACACCGCGCGCGATCTCTCCTGAGCTGTCACAGCGGGAAGACGCGGGCGATGCTGTGGAGTCCGGATCAGCATCAGGTGAGAAGTGAGGTATTTGATTTTTTTTTTATGTATGGGGCATGGGGCATTATATGCTGGGGGGAGAGTGTGCGTGACATCCTGCATGGGGCATTATATGGGGGGGTGACATACAGCATGGGGCATTATATGGGGGCGGTGACATACTGCATGGGGCATTATAAGAGGGGAAGGGGGGAAAGTGACATCCTGCATGGGGCATTATAAGGGAGGGGCTGTGACATCCTGCATGGGGCATTATAAGAGGGGGAGGGGGAATTGACATCCTGCATGGGGCTTTATAAGGGGGAGGGGGGAATTGACATCCTGCATGGGGCATTATTTGGGGGTGGGGGGGTGACATTCTGCATCGGGCTTTATATGGGTGAGGGGGAGGGGGGAATTGACATCCTGCATGGGGCATTATTTGGGGGTGGGGGGTGTGACATCCTGCATGGGGCATTATAAGAGGGGAAGTGGGGAATTGACATCCTGCATGGGGCATTATAAGGGAGGGGGGTGTGACATCCTGCATGGGGCATTATAAGAGGGGGAGGGGGGAATTGACATCCTGCATGGGGCATTATAAGAGGGGAAGTGGGGAAGTGACATCCTGCATGGGGCATTATAAGGGAGGGGGGGTGTGACATCCTGCTTGGGGCATTATAAGAGGGGGAGGGGGGAATTGACATCCTGCATGGGGCATTATATGGGGGTGGGGGGAGTGTGACATCCTGCATGGGGCATTATAAGAGGGGGAGGGGGGAATTGACATCCTGCAAGGGGCATTATATGGGGGGGGAGGTGACATCCTACATGGGGCATTTTATGGGGGGTAGAGGTGACATCCTGCATAGGGCATTAAAAGGGGGGTGTCATCCTGCATGGGGCATTATAAGGGGGGAACAGCCTGCATGGAGCGTTACATGGGGGCCAATATTCTGTATGGAGTCTTATATGGGGGACAGTATCCTGTATGGAGCATTATATGGGGGCCAATATTCTGTATAGAGCGTTATATGGGGGTCAGTATTCTGTATGGAGCATTATAAGGGGGTCAGTATCCTGTATGGAGCATTATATGGTGCCCATAATACTGTATGGAGGACTATACTGTCCGGTCTGCACTGTGCGCTGTGAGGATTCGCCGGTTTCTTAGCTATTGTAGAATTTACAATAGATATCGCTCATGTAATGTAGTAAGTGAAATCCTTGTCCTTGTATTATGTATATATTTCTCTGTGGTATCTGTGCATCATGAATCATGGTATGTGTTAAAGGGGCCCACTGAAACTCTGTCGCCCAGGGCCCACAAAAACCTGGAGCCGGCCCTGGGGGTAAGTATAACAGGTTTTATTTTTTTTAAATACAATTAGTTAACTAGGAGTGGGGGGAATCAGAGATGCACGGGGGGATGAGAGTTGCACGGGGGGTGGGGGGGCCTTCATGCCCCCTATGAAGGGCGGGGGGGGGCCTCCAAAAAATTCTTACACAGGGGCCCACTACAGTCTGTGTCCGCCCCTGATCAAAGGCAGTCAACAATCTCAGCCCAGCAAAGATTAACTTTTGCTCACCTGCCAAGGAGCTGCAGCTCTAAGAGTCGAAGCCCTAGTCACCCTGCACTGACCATAGCTATCAATGGAGTTACAAGGAGCAGTATATGAATCTGTGGAATCCACAGACTTGGACACCGCCATCACAGTTGGTGATGTTGGAGAAAACCTCCTTGTGACATGCTGATGTACAAACATCATATAGGATACACTGGGGCTGATGTATATACATCATATAGGATATACTGGAGCTAATGTACAGTATATACATCATATAGGATACACTGGGGCTGATGTATATACATCATATAGGACACACTAGGGCTGATGTACAAACATCATATAGGACACACTAGGGCTGATGTATAAATAGTACATCTTAAAGGATATACGGGTGCTAATGTACAGTATATACATCATATAGGAAACACTAGGGCTGATGTATATACATCATATAGGATACACTGGGGCTGATGTATATACATCATATAGGATACACTGGGGCTGATGTATATACATCATATAGGATACACTAGGGCTGATGTATATACATCATATAGGATACACTAGGGCTGATGTATATACATCATATAGGATATACTGGAGCTAATGTACAGTATATACATCATATAGGATACATTAGGGCTGAGGTATATACATCATATAGGATATACTGGTGCTGATGTATATACATCATATAGGATATACTGGTGCTAATGTACAGTATATACATAACATAGGATACACTGGGGCTGATGTATATACATCATATAGGATACACTGGGGCTGATGTATATACATCATATAGGATACACTGGGGCTGATGTATATACATCATATAGGATACACTAGGGCTGATGTATATACATCATATAGCATATACTGGTGCTAATGTACAGTATATACATCATATAGGATACACTAGGGCTGATGTATATATAGTACATCTTAAAGGATATACGGGTGCTAATGTACAGTATAGACATCATATAGGATACACTAGGGCTGATGTACATACATCATATAGGATACACTATGGCTGATGTATATACATCATATAGGATACACTGGGGCTGATGTATATACATCATATAGGATTCACTAGGGCTGATGTATATACATCATATAGGATACACTGGGGCTGATGTATATACATCATATAGGATATACTGGTGCTAATGTACAGTATATACATCATATAGGATACACTGGGGCTGCTGTATATACATCATATAGGATACACTGGGGCTGATGTACAAACATGATATAGGATACACTAGGGCTGATGTATATATAGTACATCTTAAAGGATATACGGGTGCTAATGTACAGTATATACATCATATAGGATACACTGGGGCTGATGTACAAACATGATATAGGATACACTAGGGCTGATGTATATATAGTACATCTTAAAGGATATACGGGTGCTAATGTACAGTATATACATCATATAGGATACACTAGGGCTGATGTATATACATCATATAGGATACACTGGGGCTGATGTACAGTATATACATCATATAGGATACACTGGGGTTGATGTATATACATCATATAGGATACATTAGGGCTGAGGTATATACATCATATAGTATACACTAGGGCTGATGTATATATATCATATAGGATACACTGGGGCTGATGTATATACATCATATAGGATACACTGGGGCTGATGTACAGTATATACATCATATAGGATACACTAGGGCTGATGTATATACATCATATAGGATACATTAGGGCTGATGTATATACATCATATAGGATACACTGGGGCTGATGTATATACATCATATAGGATACACTGGGGCTGATGTATATACATCATATAGGATACATTAGGGCTGATGTACAGTACAGACCAAAAGTTTGGACACACCTTCTCATTTTAAGATTTTTCTGTATTTTCATGACTAAGAAAATTGTACATTCACACTGAAGGCATCAAAACTATGAATTAACACATGTGGAATTATATACTTAACAAAAAAGTGTGAAACAACTGAAAATATGTCTTATATTCTAGGTTCTTCAAAGTAGCCACCTTTTGCTTTGATGACTGCTTTGCACACTCTTGGCATTCTCTTGATGAGCTTCAAGAGGTAGTCACCGGAAATGGTTTTCACTTCACAGGTGTGCCCTGTCAGGTTTAATAAGTGGGATTTCTTGCCTTATAAATGGGGTTGGGACCATCAGTTGTGTTGTGCAGAAGTCTGGTGGATACACAGCTGATAGTCCTACTGAATAGACTGTTAGAATTTGTATTATGGCAGAAAAAGCAGCTAAGTAAAGAAAAACGAGTGGCCATCATTACTTTAAGAAATGAAGGTCAGTCAGTCCAAAAAATTGGGAAAACTTTGAAAGTGTCCCCAAGTGCAGTTGCAAAAACCATCAAGCGCTACAAAGAAACTGGCTCATATGAGGACCGCCCCTGGAAAAGAAGACCAAGAGTCACCTTTGCTTCTGAGGATAAGTTTCTCCGAGTCACCAGCTCAGAAATCGCAGGTTAACAGCAGCTCAGATTAGAGACCAGGTCAATGCCACACAGAGTTCTAGCAGCAGACACATCTCTACAACAACTGTTAAGAGGAGACTTTGTGTAGCAGGCCTTCATGGTAAAATAGCTGCTAAGAAACCACTGCTAAGGGCAGGCAACAAGCAGAAGAGACTTGTTTGGGCTAAAGAACACAAGTAATGGACATTAGACTAGTGGAAATCTGTGCTTTGGTCTGATAAGTCCAAATTTGAGATCTTTGGTTCCAACCACCGTGTCTTTGTGCGACGCAGAAAAGGTAAACGGATGGACTCTACGTGCCTGGTTCCCACCGTGAAGCATGGAGGAGGAGGTGTGATGGTGTGGGGGTGCTTTGCTGGTGACACTGTTGGGGATTTATTCAAAATTGAAGGCATACTGAACCAGCATGGCTACCACAGCATCTTGCAGCGGCATGCTATTCCGTCCGGTTTGCGTTTAGTTGGACCATCATTTATTTTTCAACAGGACAATGACACCAAACACACCTCCAGGCTGTGTAAGGGCTATTTGACCAAGAAGGAGAGTGATGGGGTGCAACGCCAGGTGACCAGGCCTCCACAGTCACCAGACCTGAACCCAATCGAGATGGTTTGGGGTGAGCTGGACCGCAGAGTGAAGGCAAAAGGGCCAACAAGTGCTAAGCATCTCTGGGAACTCCTTCAAGATTGTTGGAAGACCATTTCCGGTGACTACCTCTTGAAGCTCATCAAGAGAATGCCAAGAGTGTGCAAAGTAGTCATCAAAGCAAAAGGTGGCTACTTTGAAGAACCTAGAATATAAGTCATATTTCAGTTGTTTCACACTTTTTTGTTAACTATATAATTCCATATGTGTTAATTCATAGTTTTGATGCCTTCAATGTGAATGTACAATTTACATAGTCATGAAAATACAGAAATATCTTTAAATGAGAAAGTGTGTCCAAACTATTGGTCTGTACTGTATATACATCATTTAGGATATACTGATGCTAATGTACAGTATATACATCATATAGGATACACTGGGGTTGATGTATATACATCATATAGGATACATTATGGCTGAGGTATATACATCATATAGGATATACTGGTGCTGATGTACAGTATATACATAACATAGGATACACTAGGGCTGATGTATACCCATCATATAGGATACATTAGGGCTGATGTATATACATCATATAGGATATACTGGTGCTGATGTGTAGTATATACATCATATAGGATACACTGGGGCTGATGTATATACATCATATAGGATACATTGGGGCTGAGGTATATACATCATATAGGATATACTGGTGCTGATGTATATACATCATATAGCATACATTAGGGCTGATGTATATAAATCATATAGGATACATTAGGGCTGATGTATATACATCATATAGGATACACTGATGCTAATGTACAATATATACATCATATAGGATACACTAGGGCTGATGTATATACATCATATAGGATACATTAGGGCTGAGGTATATACATCATATAGGATACACTGATGCTAATGTACAATATATACATCATATAGGATACACTGGGGCTGATGTATATACATCATATAGGATACATTAGGGCTGATGTATATACATCATATAGGATACACTGATGCTAATGTACAATATATACATCATATAGGATACATTAGGGCTGATGTATATACATCATATAGGATACACTGACGCTAATGTACAATATATACATCATATAGGATACATTAGAGCTGATGTATATACATCATATAGGATACATTGGGGCTGATGTACAGAATATACACCATATAGGATACACTGGGGCTGATGTATATACATCATATAGGATACATTAGGACTGAGGTATATACATCATATAGGATATACTGGTTCTGATGTACAGTATATACATAACATAGGATACACTAGGGCTGATGTATATACATCATATAGGATACACTGGGGCTGATGTATATACATCATATAGGATATACTGGTGCTGATGTACAGTATATACATCATATAGGATACACTGGGGCTAATGTATATACATATAGGATACATTAGGGCTGAGGTATATACATCATATAGGATATACTGGTGCTGATGTACGGTATATACATCATATAGGATACACTAGGGCTGATGTATATACATCATATAGGATACATTAGGGCTGATGTATATACATCATATAGGATATACTGGTGCTGATGTTCAATATATACATCATATAGGATACACTGGGGCTGATGTATATACATCATATAGGATACATTAGGGCTGATGTATATACATCATATAGGATATACTGATCCTAATGTACAGTATATACATCATATAGGATACACTGGGGCTGATGTATATACATCATATAGGATACATTAGGGCTGAGGTATATACATCATATAGGATACACTGATGCTGATGTACAGTATATATATAATATAGGATACACTAGGGCTGATGTAGAGTATATACATCATATAGGATACACTAGGGCTGATGTATATACATAATGTAGGATATACTGGAGCTAATGTACAGTATATACATCATATAGGATACACTAGGGCTGGTGTATATACATCATATAGGATACACTGGGGCTGATGTACAGAATATACATAATATAGGATACACTGGGGCTGATGTATATACATCATATAGGATACATTAGGACTGAGGTATATACATCATATAGGATATACTGGTGCTGATGTACAGTATATACATCATATAGGATACACTGGGGCTAATGTATATACATCATATAGGATACACTAGGGCTGATGTATATACATCATATAGGATACACTGACGCTAATGTACAATATATACATCATATAGGATACATTAGAGCTGATGTATATACATCATATAGGATACATTGGGGCTGATGTACAGAATATACATCATATAGGATACACTGGGGCTGATGTACATACATCATATAGGATACATTAGGACTGAGGTATATACATCATATAGGATATTCTGGTTCTGATGTACAGTATATACATAACATAGGATACACTAGGGCTGATGTACATACAGTACATCATATAGGATATACTGGTGCTGATGTACAGTATATACATCATATAGGATACACTGGGGCTAATGTATATACATATAGGATACATTAGGGCTGAGGTATATACATCATATAGGATATACTGGTGCTGATGTACGGTATATACATCATATAGGATACACTAGGGCTGTTGTATATACATCATATAGGATACATTAGGGCTGATGTATATACATCATATAGGATATACTGGTGCTGATGTTCAATATATACATCATATAGGATACACTGGGGCTGATGTATATACATCATAGAGGATACATTAGGGCTGATGTATATACATCATATAGGATATACTGATCCTAATGTACAGTATATACATCATATAGGATACACTGGGGCTGATGTATATACATCATATAGGATACATTAGGGCTGAGGTATATACATCATATAGGATACACTGATGCTGATGTACAGTATATATATAATATAGGATACACTAGGGCTGATGTAGAGTATATACATCATATAGGATACACTAGGGCTGATGTATATACATAATGTAGGATATACTGGAGCTAATGTACAGTATATACATCATATAGGATACACTAGGGCTGGTGTATATACATCATATAGGATACACTGGGGCTGATGTACAGAATATACATCATATAGGATACACTGGGGCTGATGTATATACATCATATAGGATATACTGATCCTAATGTACAGTATATACATCATATAGGATACACTGGGGCTGATGTATATACATCATATAGGATACATTAGGACTGAGGTATATACATCATATAGGATATACTGGTTCTGATGTACAGTATATACATAACATAGGATACATTAGGGCTGATGTACATGCAGTACATCATATAGTATATACTGGTGCTGATGTACAGTATATACATCATATAGGATACACTGGGGCTGATGTATATACATCATATAGGATATACTGGTGCTGATGTTCAATATATACATCATATAGGATACACTGGGGCTGATGTATATACATCATATAGGATACATTAGGGCTGATGTATATACATCATATAGGATATACTGATCCTAATGTACAGTATATACATCATATAGGATACACTGGGGCTGATGTATATACATCATATAGGATACATTAGGGCTGAGGTATATACATCATATAGGATACACTGATGCTGATATACAGTATATATATAATATAGGATACACTAGGGCTGATATAGAGTATATACATCATATAGGATACACTAGGGCTGATGTATATACATAATGTAGGATATACTGGAGCTAATGTACAGTATATACATCATATTGGATACACTAGGGCTGGTGTATATACATCATATAGGATACATTGGGGCTGATGTACAGAATATACATAATATAGGATACACTGGGGCTGATGTATATACATCATATAGGATACATTAGGACTGAGGTATATACATCATATAGGATATACTGGTGCTGATGTACAGTATATACATCATATAGGATACACTGGGGCTAATGTATATACATCATATAGGATACACTAGGGATGATGTATATACATCATATAGGATACATTAGGGCTGATGTATATACATCATATAGGATATACTGGTGCTGATGTACAATATATACATCATATAGGATACACTGGGGCTGATGTATATACATCATATAGGATACATTAGGGCTGATGTATATACATCATATAGGATACACTGATGCTAATGTACAATATATACATCATATAGGATACACTGGGGCTGATGTATATACATCATATAGGATACATTAGGGCTGATGTATATACATCATATAGGATATACTGATGCTAATGTACAGTATATACATCATATAGGATACACTGGGGCTAATGTATATACATCATATAGGATACATTAGGGCTGATGTATATACATCATATAGGATATACTGATGCTAATGTACAGTATATACATCAAATAGGATAGACTGGGGCTGATGTATATACATCATATAGGATACATTAGGGCTGAAGTATATGCATCATATAGGATACACTGGGGCTGATGTATATACATCATATAGGATATACTGATGCTAATGTACAGTATATACATCATATAGGATACACTGGGGCTGATGTATATACATCATATAGGATACATGAGGGCTTATGTATATACATCATATAGAATATACTGATGCTAATGTACAGTATATACATCATGTATGATACACTGGGGCTGATGTATATACATCATATATGATACATTAGGGCTGAGCTATATACATCATTTAGGATATACTGGTGCTGATGTACAGTATATACATAATATAGGATACACTAGGGCTGATGTAGAGTATATACATCATATAGGATACACTAGGGCTGATGCACAGTATATACATCATATAGGATACACTAGGGCTGAGGTATATACATCATATAGGATACATTAGGGCTGAGGTATATACATCATTTAGGATATACTGGTGCTGATGTACAGTATATACATAATATAGGATACACTGGGGCTGATGTAGAGTATATACATCATATAGGATACACTAGGGCTGATGTACAGTATATACATCATATAGGATACACTAGGGCTGATGTATATACATCATTTAGGATATACTGATGCTAACGTACAGTATATACATCATATAGGATACATTAGGGCTGATGTATATACATCATATAGGATACACTGGGGCTGATGTATATACATCATATAGGATACATTAGGGCTGAGGTATATACATCATATAGGATACACTGGTGCTAATGTACAGTATATACATCATATAGGATACACTAGGGCTGATGTATATACATCATGTAGGATACATTAGGGCTGATGTATATACATCATATAGGATATACTGATGCTGATGTACAGTATATACATAATATAGGATACACTAGGGCTGATGTAGAGTATATACATCATATAGGATACACTAGGGCTGATGTATATACATCATATAGGATACACTGGGGCTGATGTATAAACATCATATAGGATACACTGATGCTAATGTACAATATATACATCATATAGGATACACTGGGGCTGATGTACAAACATCATATAGGATACACTAGGGCTGATGTATATACATCATATAGGATATACAGGTGCTGATGTACAGTATATACATCATATAGGATACACTAGGGCTGATGTATATACATCATATAGGATATACTGGTGCTGATGTATATACATCATATAGGATATACTGGTGCTGATGTATATACATCATATAGGATATACTGGTGCTGATGTATATACATCATATAGGATGCACTAGGGCTGAGGTATATACATCATATAGGATATACAGGTGCTGATGTACAGTATATACATCATATAGGATACATTAGGGCTGATGTATATACATCATATAGGATATACTGGTGCTGATGTACAGTATATACATCATATAGGATACAGTAGTGCTGATGTATATACATCAAATAGGATACACTGGGGCTGATGTATATACATCATATAGGATACATTAGGGCTGATGTATATACATCATATAGGATATACTGATGCTAATGTACAGTATATACATAATATTGGATACATTACAGCTGATGTATATACATCATAAAGGATATACGGCTGCTAATGTACAGTATATACATCATATATGATACACTGGGGCTGATGTATATACAACATATAGGATACATTAGGGCTGAGGTATATACATCGTATAGGATATACTGGTGCTGATGTACAGTATATACATAACATAGGATACACTAGGGCTGATGTATATACATCATATAGGATACACTGGGGCTGATGTATATACATCATATAGGATATACTGGAGCTAATGTACGGTATATACATCATATAGGATACACTGGGGCTGATGTATATACATCATATAGGATACACTGGGGCTGAGGTATATACATCATATAGGATACACTGATGCTAATGTACAATATATACATCATATAGGATACACTGGGGCTGATGTATAAACATCATATAGGATACATTAGGGCTGATGTATATACATCATATAGGATACACTGGGGCTGATGTATATAATCATATAGGATTCACTGGGGCTGATGTATATACGTCATATAGGATACATTAGGGCTGATGTATATACATCATATAGGATACACTGGTGCTGATGTACAGTATATACATCATATAGGATACACTAGGGCTGATGTATATACATCATATAGGATATACTGGAGCTAATGTACGGTATATACATCATATAGGATACACTGGGGCTGATGTATATACATCATATAGGATACACTGGGGCTGAGGTATATACATCATATAGGATACACTGATGCTAATGTACAATATATACATCATATAGGATACACTGGGGCTGATGTATAAACATCATATAGGATACATTAGGGCTGATGTATATACATCATATAGGAAACACTGGGGCTGATGTATATACATCATATAGGATTCACTGGGGCTGATGTATATACATCATATAGGATACATTAGGGCTGATGTATATACATCATATAGGATACACTGGTGCTGATGTACAGTATATACATCATATAGGATACACTGGGGCTGATGTATATACATCATATAGGATACACTGGGGCTGATGTATATACATCATATAGGATACATTAGGGCTGATGTATATACATCATATAGGATACACTGGGGCTGATGTATATATATAATATAGGATACACTGGGGCTGATGTATAAACATCATATAGGATACACTGGTGCTGATGTACAGTATATACATCATAATTTAGATAGAGGAAAAAACACGCGATCAGGAAGACCCAAGAACTTAATTAATTGATATAAAAATTAGCTTTTATTAAGTATAATAAGATAAAAGATATCTGACAAAGGCGGTACAAAACACATACAATGTAAAAAATCCATCATAATGGAGGACCAACTAGGTTCATACTGTGAGAGATAGTATGGCACTATGGCCCATGACTTCATCTCAAATACCTCACATAGTCATAGGTACAGTCTCAGAAAGATTATATTATAAATGTCCAAGAAGTCTGGTTATCTACTATGGCTAGCAATGCATTAATCATTTACTGCCAAATAGCCATATAGCCAGCCACGACCAACAGGACAAACAAGGTAGCAAAATATGTATACGGTATATACCTGGACTCTGGACAGGACCGTGTGGGGACTCACAGATGGACCACGCATCATATAGGATACATTAGGGCTGAGGTATATACATCATATAGGATATACTGGTGCTGATGTATATACATCATATAGGATATACTGGTGCTGATGTACAGTATATACATCATATAGGATACACTGGGGCTGATGTATATACAGCAGATAGGATACATTAGGACTGATGTATATACATCATATAGGATATACTGGTGCTGATGTATAGTATATACATCATATAGGATACACTAGTGCTGATGTATATACATCAAATAGGATACACTGGGGCTGATGTATATACATCATATAGGATACATTAGGGCTGATGTATATACATCATATAGGATATACTGATGCTAATGTACAGTATATACATAATATAGGATACATTAGGGCTGATGTATATACATCATAAAGGATATACGGCTGCTAATGTACAGTATATACATCATATATGATACACTGGGGCTGATGTATATACAACATATAGGATACATTAGGGCTGAGGTATATACATCGTATAGGATATACTGGTGCTGATGTACAGTATATACATAACATAGGATACACTAGGGCTGATGTATATACATCATATAGGATACATTAGGGCTGATGTATATACATCATATAGGATACACTGGGGCTGATGTATATACATCATATAGGATATACTGGAGCTAATGTACGGTATATACATCATATAGGATACACTGGGGCTGATGTATATACATCATATAGGATACACTGGGGCTGAGGTATATACATCATATAGGATACACTGATGCTAATGTACAATATATACATCATATAGGATACACTGGGGCTGATGTATAAACATCATATAGGATACATTAGGGCTGATGTATATACATCATATAGGATACACTGGGGCTGATGTATATACATCATATAGGATACACTGGGGCTGATGTATATACATCATATAGGATACATTAGGGCTGATGTATATACATCATATAGGATACACTGGTGCTGATGTACAGTATATACATCATATAGGATACACTGGGGCTGATGTATATACATCATATAGGATACACTGGGGCTGATGTATATACATCATATAGGATACATTAGGGCTGATGTATATACATCATATAGGATACACTGGGGCTGATGTACAGTATATACATCATAATTTAGATAGAGGAAAAAACACGCGATCAGGAAGACCCAAGAACTTAATTAATTGATATAAAAATTAGCTTTTATTAAGTATAATAAGATAAAAGATATCTGACAAAGGCGGTACAAAACACATACAATGTAAAAAATCCATCATAATGGAGGACCAACTAGGTTCATACTGTGAGAGATAGTATGGCACTATGGCCCATGACTTCATCTCAAATACCTCACATAGTCATAGGTACAGTCTCAGAAAGATTATATTATAAATGTCCAAGAAGTCTGGTTATCTACTATGGCTAGCAATGCATTAATCATTTACTGCCAAATAGCCATATAGCCAGCCACGACCAACAGGACAAACAAGTTAGCAAAATATGTATACGGTATATACCTGGACTCTGGACAGGACCGTGTGGGGACTCACAGATGGACCACGCATCATATAGGATACATTAGGGCTGAGGTATATACATCATATAGGATATACTGGTGCTGATGTATATACATCATATAGGATATACTGGTGCTGATGTACAGTATATACATAATATAGGATACACTAGGGCTGATGTAGAGTATATACATCATATACAGTAGGCTACACTAGGGCTGATGTAGAGTATATACATCATATACAGTAGGATACACTAGGGCTGATGTAGAGTATATACATCATATACAGTAGGATACACTAGGGCTGATGTAGAGTATATACATCATATACAGTAGGATACACTAGGGCTGATGTAGAGTATATACATCATATACAGTAGGATACACTAGGGCTGATGTAGAGTATATACATCATATACAGTAGGATACACTAGGGCTGATGTATATACATCATATAGGATACACTAGGACTGATGTATATACATCATATAGGATATACTGGTGCTGATGTACAGTATATACATAATATAGGATACACTAGGGCTGATGTAGAGTATATACATCATATACAGTAGGCTACACTAGGGCTGATGTAGTGTATATACATCATATACAGTAGGATACACTAGGGCTGATGTAGTGTATATACATCATATACAGTAGGATACACTAGGGCTGATGTAGAGTATATACATCATATACAGTAGGATACACTAGGGCTGATGTAGAGCAGAGGTCCCCAACCGCCGGTCCGCGGACCAGGACCGGGCCGTTGGGGTTTTTCAGCCGGTCCGCGGGGAGAGGGGGCCCCTCCAGCCTCCAGCAGGGCTGCCCTGACTCCAGTATGGGGCCCGGCCGGTAGGAGCCCCCTCGGAGCCCCCCTCTTGTGCGTCTCTCTCCTCATGGGGCCCCCGGCCCCATGCTAAGCGCCGGGTCCGGGACATCTTAGCGCTGCGCTGCTACGGCAGCACCTTCATGATTCCCCTGACTTCCGGTCATGTGACGGCGCCGTCACATGGCCGGAAGTCAGGAGAACCTGGTGTCAGCGATTTGGACGAGCGCCAGGATTCTGCAGTGATCGCATGGGGGTAAGTATAACAAGTTTTATTTTTTTTTAAATACAATTAACTAGGAGTGGGGGGAATGGGAGATGCACATGGGGGGAGGGGAGAGATGAGAGATGCACATGGGGGAGGGGAGAGATGAGAGATCCACATGGGGGGGAGGGGAGAGATGAGAGATGCACATGGGGGAGGGGAGAGATGAGAGATCCACATGGGGGGGAGGGGAGAGATGAGAGATGCACATGGGGGAGGGGAGAGATGAGAGATCCACATGGGGGGGAGGGGAGAGATGAGAGATGCACATGGGGGGAGGGGAGAGATGAGAGATGCACATGGGGGGAGGGGAGAGATGAGAGATGCACATGGGAGGGAGGGGATAGATGAGAGATGCACGGGGGGGTGAGAGATGCACGGGGGGGTGAGAGATGCACGGGGGGATGAGAGATGCACGGGGGGTGGATGAGAGATGCACGGGGGGGTGAGAGATGCACGGGGGGGATGAGAGATGCACGGGGGGTGGATGAGAGATGCACGGGGGGGTGAGAGATGCACGGGGGGGATGAGAGATGCACGGGGGGTGGATGAGAGATGCACGGGGGGGTGAGAGATGCACGGAGGGGGATGAGAGATGCACGGGGGTGAGCTGCACATGGGGGGGTGAGAGATGCACATGGGGGGGTTATGTTTACATAACTTTGTTGCCTTATGAAGGGCGGGGGGGGCCCCCAAAAATTTCTTGCACAGGGGCCCACTACAGTCTGTGTCCGCCCCTGGGATGAAGTAAATGCAGCTGAACAGCAGCTGTCAGGACAGCTGCCCTGTCCTGCTGCAGGGCGTGATGGGGCCTCAGTGATGCGGCTCCTGGCACAGCACATTATGTGGGGCTCCTGGCGGGGACCTGGTCTACACTATATGATAAGTATGCACTAAACTCCAAATCCCTCCATTACCCCGCCCCCATATGACCAAAGCCCCGCCCACCCCACCCCCTCCTTGCTGGGCCATGGAAAAATGATCTTGCTTCAAGCCGGTCCCTGGTGCAAAAAAGGTTGGGGACCACTGATGTAGAGTATATACATCATATACAGTAGGATACACTAGGGCTGATGTAGAGTATATACATCATATACAGTAGGATACACTAGGGCTGATGTAGAGTATATACATTATATACAGTAGGATACACTAGGGCTGATGTAGAGTATATACATCATATACAGTAGGATATACTAGGGCTGATGTAGAGTATATACATCATATACAGTAGGATATACTAGGGCTGATGTAGAGTATATACATCATATACAGTAGGATACACTAGGGCTGATGTAGAGTATATACATTATATACAGTAGGATACACTAGGGCTGATGTAGAGTATATACATTATATACAGTAGGATACACTAGGGCTGATGTAGAGTATATACATCATATACAGTAGGATATACTAGGGCTGATGTAGAGTATATACATCATATACAGTAGGATACACTAGGGCTGATGTAGAGTATATACATTATATACAGTAGGATACACTAGGGCTGATGTAGAGTATATACATTATATACAGTAGGATACACTAGGGCTGATGTAGAGTATATACATCATATACAGTAGGATACACTAGGGCTGATGTAGAGTATATACATCATATACAGTAGGATACACTAGGGCTGATGTAGAGTATATACATTATATACAGTAGGATACACTAGGGCTGATGTAGAGTATATACATCATATACAGTAGGATACACTAGGGCTGATGTAGTGTATATACATCATATACAGTAGGATACACTAGGGCTGATGTAGAGTATATACATTATATACAGTAGGATATACTAGGGCTGATGTAGAGTATATACATCATATACAGTAGGATACACTAGGGCTGATGTAGAGTATATACATCATATACAGTAGGATACACTAGGGCTAATGTAGTGTATATACATCATATACAGTAGGATACACTAGGGCTGATGTAGAGTATATACATTATATACAGTAGGATACACTAGGGCTGATGTAGAGTATATACATCATATACAGTAGGATACACTAGGGCTGATGTAGAGTATATACATCATATACAGTAGGATACACTAGGGCTGATGTACATACATTACATGGCCTCAGCTTGTTAACTCACCCATAGCCTGGAGATGAATCAGTGTAGCATGCAGCCCTCCCAGAGCTTGAAGATGAGCCTGCAGGAAAGTAAGGAGCCGGCGCACAGAGAGCGGCAGCCCCTCCCACCAAGAACATCCTGATAACACTATCTGGCACTAGGCCTGGCAAAGAGTACGCCACTGCGGTGTACTGAACGCTGTGCGTGTGAGTCATGCATGGGCGCGCATGGGCGGGTACACACGACATGGACATGAAAAATATTAAAAGGCCAGCAGCTGCAAAACCATGGCCGATGGCCCACAATGTAGGTGAGGGCTGCAGCCCAGTGAGCATGTGCCTGTTGGGGCAGATGGCCTGTTGGTCTTGTAGTAGTGGCATGGTTCTAGAGGTCAATATATCTTTGTACATAAGTATGAGATATACAACCAATACCATTTTAATGGCAACCCTCGTGAATACTGTATATATATATATATATATATATATATATATATATATATATATATTGTAACGGGTCTGGGAGGCGGAACCTCTGAGCTACTATACAAGGGGGCGGTCCTTGTAAGGGAGCGGGTGGCGACCAGGGTAGACGGGCAGGCAGTCACAGCAGGTGACTGGGACAGTCTCTGAATGAACGGGCAGGAGGTCACGGCAAGTGACCGGGGCAGTCTCTGGATGAACGGGCAGGAGGTCACGGCAAGTGACCGGGGCAGTCTCTGGATGAACGGGCAGGAGGTCACGGCAAGTGACCGGGGCAGTCTCTGGGTAAAGGATTGGTACGACCTGTGGCGGCAGATGATAGACGTGAGCTCCCAGGTGAGCAGGCGAGAGTCTCTGGATAATCGGGTGGTCACAGCATGTGACGGCGGAGCCTCCAGGAAGACCAACAGACAGGTAGCAGATGAGCGCTCCCAGGTGAGCGGGCAGGAGTCTCTGGACAGGCGGGTGGTCACAGCACGTGACGGCAGAGCCTCCTGGTAGGCTAGCAGACAGGCAGCAGATGAGCGCTCCCAGGTGAGCGGGCAAGCTGGTCCTTAGACAGACTGACAGGAGTTGGAAGGCAGACCGTCGGACCTCAGGCAAGCAGGCAGGTAGAAGATGTGCGCTCCCAGGTGAGCGGGCAGGCTGGTCCTTAGACAGACTGACAGAAGTTGGAAGGCAGACCGTCGGACCTCAGGCTAGCAGGCAGGTAGCAGGATATCAGGCAGGAATTAGACAGCAGACTGGCAGGAATCTGGCAGGTATCTGGCAGGTAACTGGCAACGGGACCTGAGGGCTGAAGCAGAGTAGTGAACAGTGCTACAACATTGCTCGGGCACCTCCATTTTGGAGGAGGTGCCTTTTATATGGGAGGTCCTCCGGCAATTGGCCGGGGACTCCTTAGGACGGCGCGCGCGGTCCCTTTAAGAGAGGGGGAGCGCGCGCGCCCTAAGCACGCTGCCGGGGAAGGAGCGCGTGCCGGAAGCAGCGGGGAGAGAAGCGCTGGAGGACGCCGCGCCAGGAGCGGGGAGGTGAGAGGGACGGCGTCTCTGCCTAGAACGGGGCAGAGACGCCGATGCTACATATATATATATATATATATATATATATATATATACATACAGTATTTATAGACACTGGGGTGTCTGGGACCAACAGGAGGAATTGATCCTCAGGGCCCACCCAACAGCTATATGCAAATACCTGATAGCTGATATCCCCGTTATAGTGGAGCGTCTGCTGTAAATCACAGGCGGCTCCTGCACATCTACTGTGCACATGCTATAACTAGGATGTACAATTACGGTAGTTTGCAGTAAAGGGGTTCTTTGGTTAAAACAAGTTATCACCAATCCAAGGGCTCCACAGGATAGGTGATAACTGACTGATCGTTTGGGTCCGAACATTGGAAACCGCACCGATCAGAAGAATGGGGAAGTTTTATCCCTGTCAGGATACTTATCCCCATTTTAAAATGCCGCGGCAGGTGGGACGTCTGACTGCAGCTCCCTTCATTCTCTTTGGGGTTTCTAGAAAAAAAGCAAGAACAGCCACTGAGGGAATGAATGGATCAGTGGACAAGTCGCACATGAACTCCAGTCTAATGGGGATAAAAGCTCCACATTCTACCAATCAGTGCGGGTCCCAGCAGTCAGACCCCCACTAATCAATAACTTATCACTTATCCTGTGGAGAGGTGATTACTTGTTTTCATCGGAGAACCCCTGTAAGTGCATCTTGTTCCAAGTATTTAATCACTAATGGAAATAAAGAATCTTCTCCTAATTAATATCAGAGAGAACAAATGACCGCCATACACAACACAATCCACTGTACCAACACAAATAGTACCACATACAAGGGAGAAAAACTGCCACACCATGACTGGACTACATATTACCACCACATAGTGACCGAATAATACTACATACAAGGGAGAAATACCACCACACCTTGACCAGACCAGATATTACCACCCCATAGTGACCGAATATTACTACATACAAGGGAGAAATACCACCATGCCATGACCAGACCAGATATTAACAGCAAATAACATCCAAATAATTACCTCCATAATTGCTCTTCCCCATCCCCATCATTGCTCCCCCCCACCTCCTCCATCATTGCTCCCCCCATCCCAATCATTGCTCTCCCCCACCTTCTCCAACATTGTCATATCTCCCCCACCTTCTCCATCATTGCCATATCTACCCCCACCACTTCCATCATCATTGCCATATCTCTCCCCACCACCTCCATCATTGCCATATCTCCCCCCACCTGCTCTGTCATCATTGACATATCTCCCCCACCTGCTCCGTCATCATTGCCATATCTCCTCCAACCTGCTGCGTCATCATTGCCATATCTCTCCCCACCTACTCCTTCATCATTGCCATTTCTCCCCCCACCTGCTCCATCATCATTGCCATATCTCCCCCACCTCCTCTATCACTAATGCCATGTCATATCTCCTCCTACCTCCTCCATCACCATGCCCTGTCATATCTCCCCCCACCTCCCCCATTGCCATGCCATATATCCCCCACCATGTCATATCTCCCCCCACCTCCCCCATTTCCATGCCATATCTTCCCCCACCATGTCATATCTTCCCCCACCTCCTCAACCATCATTGCTCTCCCTCAAAAAAAACCAAAAAACTTACCTCTCAGGGCACTCCCCCACAGCACCGTCCTCTGCTTCCTGCCCTGCATCTTTCTCCCTGACACAGGCCCACGCTGCATGATGACGTCATCAAGCAGCGCAAGTCTGTGTGATGGAGGAAGCGCCGGGCAGAAAGCAGAGGACGGTTCCCTGAAGCTACGCTGCCATTTTGCTCCTGTCGGCAGTGGAGCCTATATGTAGCCTATAGTTTTCTGTCCTATTCTGTAGTAGATGTGTAGGTACTGTAATAATCTGGCAATTCACCTATATCTCTGCTCTGTACAACAGCTGCATTTGCTCCTTGGTCTGGAATACGTGAGCTGCGGGGACTTTTACAGCTACTTACTGATGAAGGGGCAGCTTGACATCCCCAGTGCAAGGTAAAGGTTTATTTTTATGTAATTATACACGAATAGAAATATACAGTATATATAAACAGCAGTTCTGTCATCCGTATTGTATTGATTGCTCTTTGATGGCAATATGGTTTAGACTAAAGCAATATATTAGTCATCAGAACCTGGACAGAATCCTGACCGGCCACTTTATTACACTATGGATAGGGCAGGATTTCTTGTATTTCTGTAGACATTCACTAATTTCTTGTCTCTCTGTCAGATTCTATGCCGCTGAACTCGTCTGTGGAATCCAACATCTCCACTCAAAGGGCGTCATCCACAGAGACCTCAAGCCCGAGAACATCTTGGTGGCTGAAATGGGCCATATTAAGATCACAGATTTCGGTCTCGCAATTGACAACATGCTAGGAGACCGAACAGCCACTGGATACGCTGGAACACAAGGCTACATGGCTCCTGAGGTGAGAAGAACAAGGATTTTCTCTTTATTTCATACTATAATTGTATGTCTGCCTGGATCACACACATAATCCAACAAATGTCCATTACAGTAAATGGGACATTCTGACATTGACATCTGGCATGCCATACACATTAGATAGGCAGCTTGGCTCAGCTGAGTGTACATGCGTTCTGAATGGGAGAGGGGAGTATGACCATGCCAGACACAATGGATTGGGCACTGAAATTCAGCATCCAGTGTTTGAGCTGAATTGGGATGTCTCCATACACATTAGATGATCTCTCCGGAATCTGTGAGTCCAGCCACAATACATGATCATGCTATATGTTTTGCCAGCATTAGAGACCCAAAGAGTTACAAGTCAGCCAACAAAGGTTCTGGAGCTCAGAAGAGCAGCGTGGCTCCTTTCAGTCATTAGTGTAGTAATCATAATATTCAAGTGATGCCACAACCAGAGGAATCATCCACTCTCACTATATTACATAGTCTTACAATTATTATAGTGAGAACTTTGTTACACTGAAGATATGGAACTTTTTGACCAACTCTTTATCTATTTTCTTCTTCTTTATGTAGATTTTGGCTGGGAAGGAGTATAATGCCGGAGTAGACTGGTATTCTTTTGGTGTCATCTTAAAAGAAATGGTTACCGATGAGTGCGCCTACCATCAGACACTCAACGATAAATCCTCCGGCATCAGGAACATCATTAAACAGGTCAGTTGTCTTAACAGTCATTAGTACTATGATGTATACAATGTTATAGTTGTAGAGATGAGCAAACCTTTTGAAATTCAAATTAACCAGCTTGTTCCAAATTTTTCCCAAAAATGTTAAAATCGCAAGTACTCAACATAAATGGGTAAACTTGTGGTAACCGTTCTTTACTGCTGTGCTGTCACACACTATCTGTGCAGTCTTTTACTGTTTTATGTCTTTCTCTCTCAATCTCTACTGCTAAGCTGTGATGTGCTCTCCCTATCCAGATTCTCCACAAAATGACTCCTACATTCATTGCTTTGGCTTTCATACAGGCTATGATAGTCCCTCCTGATTTTGCTATAACATGTGATGTGACACCTTAAAGCATTATGGTGAAGCCTGGACGGCTTACATCAGAGGTCCTATAAGTCTTCTCTGGCTGATATAATTTTTAGTAATACTGTATGAAAATTGGCTGCAATTGTTTTAGGTGATTCCCAAGAAGCAAATCACAAATTGTTGAAATTCACCGGATTCAGCAGATTCACAAAAATTCAACCCAAATTCAGTTTGCATCAAGTCGATTTGCTCATCTCTGCATAGTAGTCATCATTTTCTCTCCAGATTACATTCATGGATTTTGGTTTTATCTTTATTAGCTCCTTCAGAAAGATCCTGCCAGTCGCTTAGGAGCCAACGGTAACATCAGAAAGCACAGGTTTTTTCAGCGTATCGACTGGGTCTCTGTGGAAGCCCTGAAACTGTCTCCACCATACGTCCCTGTAGTAAGTATATGAGCAGATATGCTTTCTTAGTATTAAAATCTTTGTGTCTATTCTTTTACTAGTTTTCAATCAACACAACTTGTTTTAATGGAGACTCGGATATAAAGTCATAATTTTAATGTTATAATTCCTTTTTTCCTTTATAGCCATCTGAGGCTCCCCGTCGTCATAAACCATTTCATCTGGAGAAACTAGAAGCAGCAGAGGCCACAGCACTTATATCAACAAACGACCAGGCATTGTTTGAGGGATTTTCATTTGTCAACTTGGAAACCCTTGACCAGACCCCAGATCTATAGTCATCAGAGCGAGCGGACCACCTGAGCCTCCGGAAGACTGAAAATCAGAAGACTGGACATCACTGGAACACTGCAAGAATGAAGGTGACCATGGAGACGTCGAGGGACCCCGAATGAAGACACAGAGAATGACGGAGCCAGCAGATCCACCTATGGGCTGGCGGTAAGAATAAGCGCCATAATATCTGCGCTTTATTCCAATCATAGGCATGTGCCAAACATTTTTCACTGACCGGTAATAGGATTTCCTCCTGCTCATTTTAGCTCCAATTTTTGGTGCTGTCTTGGGCAATGATGAAATACTGAGGTGCGTGATGGCCGGCTATTAAGGGGTGGCAGGAGGCCGGATTTTTTTTTTTAACAACATCTTGCACTTGCCTATGATAAATTTACCATTACCGGCAGTTGGATTTCCTCATACTTATGACGGTGTTGTCATAGGAGTGGGGAAAAAGGTGAGAGATGGCCAGCTATTAAGGGGTGGCAGGAGGCCGGATTTTTTTTTTTTTTTTTTTTAAATAGGTAAAATTTGGCCTATGGAGAACACAAGAGCTTACAGCTAGTGGACTTGCACATGCTCCAGATGTAAGTGTAAAATGAGAGCTGCAGTCTTAAAAAGTACATTTTGTTAAGACCCTCAGGGTGGCAGAAACGCACAGATCCACCTATGAGCTGGGGGTAAGAATACCCGCCATAATATGTAAACACAGATCGCCAAATGGAGGACTACTTCATCAAAGTCCTGTGAAGACACCCATGCCAATGTCATTCCAGTCCATGCCAGGGGTACCCATTCCAGAAGCCATTGAGCCTTCTCATGGAACATCTATATAGTTAAACAAAACAAAAAAAACTGCAAAGCTTTTTAATATAAGAAAAGTGAAAGAGTTTTTAGTTGTATCTGTAAATAACAACATAATGAAGTGGGTTAAATGTGTAATTTGAATATTTCCATTTTTTAAGGCACCTAAACAGGAAAGGGTTTTTTACAGTCAGAGCAGTGGGACTGTGGAATGCCGACCACAAGAGGTAGTAATGGCAGACACTATAACAGCTTTCAAAAAAGGGGCTGGACGATTTCCTCGATACACATAACATTGAGGGTTACAGTTAAATTAGACAAAATGTTACAACTATAGTAGTACATGTAGTACGGTAATAGTACGTTAATTACATAATTAGTATCATAATTAGGTTTAATCCAGGGTTCCAGGACTGATCGCCTTTTCTCGGGGTCGAGAAGGAATTTTTCCCCTGTGACACAAATTGGCTGAAGGTGTCCTGGGGTTTTTGCCTTCTTCTGGATCAACAATGTAGGCATAGGGTAGTATTAGTAGTGACAGGAAAGTTAGGATAATACTGTAATAAGATAACAGGATGTTAATAATAGTAATAATATCAAATAGTCACATTTATAAAAATAAAAACAAATTAAATAATAACTGCAGTAGTACAATAAGTAGTGTAATATTAAATATATAACTAGTAGTAACATAATTAGGTTTGTTCCAGGGTTCTAGGACTGATTGCCTTTTCTCGGGGTCAAGAAGGAATTTTTCCCTGTGATGCAAATTGGCTGAATGTGTCCTGGGGTTTTTGCCTTCTTCTGGATCAACAGATTTAGGCATAGGGATTCTAGTAATACCATTATTAGAATCACAAGAGTAATACAAAATATAAAATTAATTAAAAAAATTAAATTATAAACGGGTACATTCTTAATTGTTATAGTGCAGCAATAATAAAAATGGTAATAATATTAATAATACATTTGTGAGGCCTAGTGCCAGTTATTTAGTAAGTTAGTGTAGCGCTAGTGTAGGGAGTACAATTCTGGGAGAAAGATTGAACTTGATGGAGCTAGGTCTTTATTCAACCTACAGTTAGGTCCATATATATTTGGACAGAGACAACATTTTTCTAATTTTGGTTCTAGACATTACCACAATGAATTTTAAACAAAACAATTCAGATGCAGTTGAAGTTCAGACTTTCAGCTTTCATTTGAGGGTATCCACATTAAAATTGGATGAAGGGTTTAGAAGTTTCAGCTCCTTAACATGTGCCACCCTGTTTTTAAAGCGACCAAAAGTAATTGGACAGATTAAATAATTGTAAATAAAATGTTCATTTCTAGTACTTGGTTGAAGACCCTTTGTTGTCAATGACTGCCTGAAGTCTTGAACTCATGGACATCACCAGACGCTGTGTTTCCTCCTTTTTGATGCTCTGCCAGGCCTTCACTGCGGTGGTTTTCAGTTGCTGTTTGTTTGTGGGCCTTTCTGTCTGAAGTTTAGTCTTTAACAAGTGAAATGCATGCTCAATTGGGTTGAGATCAGGAGACTGACTTGGCCATTAAATAATATTCCACTTCTTTGCTTTAAGAAACTCCAGGGTTGCTTTGGCTTTATGTTTTGGCTTATTGTCCATCTGTAGTATGAAACGACGACCAATCAGTTTGGCTGCATTTGGCTGGATCTGAGCACACAGTATGGCTCTGAATACATCAGAATTCATTCGGTTGCTTCTGTCCTGTGTCATATCATCAATAAACACTAGTGACCCAGTGCCACTGGCAGCCATGCATGCCCAAGCCATCACACTGCCTCCGCCGTGTTTTACAGATGATGTGCTATGCTTTGGATCATGAGCTGTACCACGCCTTCGCCATACTTTTCTCTTTCCATCATTCTGGTAGAGGTTGATCTTGGTTTCATCTGTCCAAAGAATGTTCTTCCAGAACTGTGCTGGCTTTTTTAGATGTTTTTTAGCAAAGTCCAGTCTAGCCTTTTTATTCTTGATGCTTATGAGTGGCTTGCACCGTGCAGTGAACCCTCTGTATTTACTTTCATGCAGTCTTCTCTTTATGGTAGATTTGGATATTGATACGCCTACCTCCTGGAGAGTGTTGTTCACTTGGTTGGCTGTTGTGAATAGTGTTGAGCCACCCCCGTAGTGTTCGGGTTCGGTTCGTCGAACACCGGGATGTTCGAAGAACTGTTCGTCGAACTGTTCGTCGAACACCTTAGAACACCGTCGAACACCGTTAAAACCAATGGCAGGCAAACAAAAACACATAGAAACACATAGAAAACACCTGCAAAGGTGTCCAAAAGCTGACAAACTGCTCAGAAGACACTCTCTTTAAAAAAGCCGGCCGGCAAATTCAGCAGCGGCATACACCGGTACCCGACAATTTAGACAAGAAGGAATAGAGCATCACACATAGATTAGATAGATAGAAACATGTCAGTCACATATATATGAAGTACAGTGACAGTGTTGGTTACTGCACTTGTCATTTAGTGTAAAGGATTTATTAAAAAAAATATTAGTGTTTTCATGCACCGTCTCTTTAAAAAAGCCGGCCGGCAATTCAGCAGCGGTACCCGACAATTTAGAACAGAAAGAATAGAGCTTCACACATAGATTAGATAGATAGAAACATGTCAGTCACATATATAATAAGTACAGTGACAGTGTTGCTTTCTGTACTTGTCATTTAGTGTAAAGGATTTATTTAAAAAAATAATAGTGTTTTCATGCACTGTCTCTTTAAAAAAGCCGGCCGGCAATTCAGCAGCGGTACCCGACAATTTAGAACAGAAAGATAGAGAATCACACGTAGATTAGATACATAGAAACATGTCAGTCACATTTATAATAAGTACAGTGACAGTGTTGGTTACTGTACTTGTCATTTAGTGTTAAAATAAAGGATTTATTAAAATAAAAATTGGCGTGGGATCCCCCATAATTTTAGGCTCTAGCGGAGGTTAAGCAGACGGCTGGGGCAGATGTTTGAAGCCTCGGAAGGGGGTAATACCCACGGAGCTTACCAGGCTACTAATATCAGCCCCCAGCTGAATACTTAGCCTTTACTAGCTATTAAAATGGGGGACCCCCCCAAAAAAATGACGTGGGGTCCCCCCTATTTTAATAGCTAGCAAAGGCTAGGCAGACAGCTGGGGGCTGATATTAATAGCTCAGGAAGGGTGCCATGAATATTGGCCCCCTCCCAGGCTAGAAACACCAGCCGTCAGCCGCCCCAGAAATGGCGCATCCATAGGATGCGCCAATTCTGGCACTTAGCCTCGCTCTTCCCACTGCCCTGTAGCAGTGGCAGTGGGGTAATAGGGCTGGGGTTGATGTCAGCTTATAATGCCAGCTGACATCAAGCCCAGGTTAGTAATGGAGAGGCGTCTATAAGACACCCCCATTACTAACCCCATAGTCAAAGTTAAAAAAAACACAAACACCCAGAATAAAGTCCTTTAATTGAAATAAACACACAATTCTTTATTGTTCTAAATTAAACCATACTTACCGTCACGCCCATTCCAGCTGAAGCCAACGATCTCCTGTAATAAAAGAAAAATAATAAAGCAACATCATCCTTACCTTTCCATGGTTCCCACGACAGCTCCAGCTCTGCTACATCGAGATGACAGGCTGGACCACAGCAGAACGCTGCCATCCAGCCTGTCATCCCGCAGACACTGAGAAGCGCAGGCATGCTTGCGCTCCTCAGTGTCTCGCTGTGACGGCATCCAGATGAGCCAACAATGAACTCGGCTCACCTCATGCACGTCACTGACAGCGTAGGAGAATTCTCCTGCACTCAGCACTTCAGCGTGAGAATTTTCCCACGCTGTCAGTGACGTGCATGAGGTGAGCCGAGTTCATTGGACATGACCTCGGCTCATCTGGATGTCGTCACAGCGAGACAGTGAGGAGCGCAAGCATGCCTGCGCTTCTCAGTGTCCGCGGGATGACAGGCTGGATGGCAGCTTTCTGCTGCGGTCCAGCCAGTCATCTCGATGTAGCAGAGCTGAAGCTGTCGTGGGAACCATGGAAAGGTAAGGATGAGGTTGGTTTATTATTTTTCTTTTATTGCAGGAGATCGTTGGCTTCAGCTGGAATGGGTGTGATGGTAAGTATGGTTTAATTTAGAACAATAAAGAATTGTGCGTTTATTTCAATTAAAGGACTTTATTCTGGGTGTTGTGTTTTTTTTAAATACTTTACTAGAAATTCATGGCGGTCATGTCTAATACTGGCGTGACCCCATGAATTTTGGGCTTGGGGCCAGCTGATAATACCAAGCTGGCCCTAACCCCTTTATTACCCAGTGAGCCACCGCACCAGGGCCCTGGATGAGTTGGGTACAGCGCCAGAAGATGGCGCTTCTATGAACGCGCCATTTTCCGGGGTGGCTGCGGACTGCAATTTGCAGCGGGGGGGGGGGGCCCAGAAAGCTTGGGCCTCCCTGCGCTGCAGATTCCAGCCCCCAGCTGCCTAGTTGTACCTGGCTGGACACAAAAATAGGGCGAAGCCCCACGTATTTTTTTTTTAATTATTTCATGAAATTCATGAAATAATTAAGAAAAAAAGGCCTTCCCTATATTGTTGTGTCCGGCCAGGTACAAATAGTCAGCTGGTGGTTGGGGGCAGCCCGTTCCTGCCTGCTGTACCTGGCTGGACACAAATATAGTGCGAAGCCCCACGTATTTTTTTTTTAATTATTTCATGAAATTCATGAAATAATTAAGAAAAAAAGGCCTTCCCTATATTGTTGTGTCCGGCCAGGTACAAATAGTCAGCTGGTGGTTGAGGGCAGCCCGTTCCTGCCTGCTGTACCTGGTTGGACACAAATATAGTGCGAAGCCCCACTTCAATTTTTTTAAATTATTTCAGGAAATTCATGAAATAATTAAAAAAAAATTGACGTGGGGCTTCGCACTATATTTGTGTCCAGTCAGGTGCAGCAGGCAGGAACGGGATGCCCCCAACCACCAGCTGCCTATTTGTACCTGGCCGGACACAACAATATAGGGAAGCCCTTTTTTTCTTAATTATTTCATGAAATAATTTAAAGAAAATTGACGTGGGGCTTCGCCCTGTTTTTGTGTCCAGCCAGGTACAACTAGGCAGCTGGGGGCTGGAATCCGCAGCGCAGGGAGGCCCAAGCTTTCTGGGCCACCCCCGCTGCAAATTGCAGTCCGCAGCCACCCCGGAAAATGGCGCGTTCATAGAAGCGCCATCTTCTGGCGCTGTACCCAACTCATCCAGGGCCCTGATGCGGTGGCTCACTGGGTAATGAAGGGGTTAGGGCCAGCTTGGCATTATCAGCTGGCCCTAAGCCCGAAATTCATGGGGTCACGCCAATATTAGACATGACCACCATGAATTTCTAGTAAAGTATTTAAAAAAAACACAACACCCAGAAAAAAGTCCTTTAATTGAAATAAACACACAATTCTTTATTGTTCTAAATTAAACCATACTTACCATCACGCCCATTCCAGCTGAAGCCAACGATCTCCTGAAATAAAAGAAAAATAATAAAGCAACATCATCCTTACCTTTCCATGGTTCCCATGACAGCTTCAGCTCTGCTACATCGAGATGACAGGCTGGACCGCAGCAGAACGCTGCCATCCAGCCTGTCATCCCGCTGACACTGAGAAGCGCAGGCTTGCTTGCGCTCCACAGTGTCTCTCTGTGAGGGCATCCAGATGAGCCGAGTTCATGTCCAATGAACTCGGCTCACCTCATGCACGTCACTGACAGCGTGGGAAAATTCTCCTGCACTCAGCGCTTCAGCGTGGGAGAATTCTCACACTGAAGCGCTGAGTGCAGGAGAATTCTCCCACGCTGTCAGTGACGAGCAGGAGGTGAGCTGAGTTCATTGGACATGAGCTCACCTTATGCACGTCACTGACAGCGTGGGAAAATTCTCCTGCACTCAGCGCTTCAGCGTGGGAGAATTCTCACGCTGAAGCGCTGAGTGCAGGAGAATTCTCCCACGCTGTCAGTGACGTGCAGGAGGTGAGCTGAGTTCATTGGACATGAGCTCACCTTATGCACGTCACTGACAGCGTGGGAGAATTCTCCTGCACTCACCGCTTCAGCGTGAGAATTTTCCCACGCTGTCAGTGACGTGCATGAGGTGAGCCGAGTTCATTGGACATGAACTCGGCTCATCTGGATGTCGTCACAGAGAGACGCTGAGCAGCGCAAGCAAGCCTGCGCTTCTCAGTGTCTGCGGGATGACAGGCTGGATGGCAGCGTTCTGCTGCGGTCCAGCCTGTCATCTCGATGTAGCAGAGCTGAAGCTGTCCTGGGAACCATGGAAAGGTAAGGATGAGTTTGCTTTATTATTTTTCTTTTATTGCAGTAGATCGTTGGCTTCAGCTGGAATGGGCGTGACGGTAAGTATGGTTTAATTTAGAACAATAAAGGATTGTGTCTTTATTTCAATTAAAGGACTTTATTCTGGGTGTTTGTGTTTTTTTTAACTTTGACTATGGGGTTAGTAATGGGGGTGTCTTATAGACGCCTCTCCATTACTAACCTGGGCTTGATGTCAGCTGGCATTATAAGCTGACATCAACCCCAACCCTATTACCCCCTGCCACCGCACCAGGGCAGCGTGGAAGAGCGAGGCTAAGTGCCAGAATTGGCGCATCCTATGAATGCGCCATTTCTGGGGCGGCTGACGGCTGGTGTTTCTAGCCTGGGAGGGGGCCAATATTCATGGCTCCCTTCCTGGGCTATTAATATCAGCCCCCAGCTGTCTGCCTAGCCTTTGCTAGCTATTAAATTAGGGGGGACCCCACGTCATTTTTTTGGGGGGGTCCCCCATTTTAATAGCTAGTAAAGGCTATGTATTCAGCTGGGGGCTGATATTAGTAGCCTGGGAAGCTCCGTGGGTATTACCCCCTTCCCAGGCTTCAAACATCTGCCCCAGCCGTCTGCTTAACCTCCGCTAGAGCCTAAAATTAAGGGGAACCCCACGCCAATTTTTTTAATAATAAATCCTTTATTTTAATACTAAATGACAAGTACAGTAACCAACACTATCACTGTACTTCATATATATGTGACTGACATGTTTCTATCTATCTAATCTATGTGTGAAGCTCTATTCTGTCTGTTATAAATTGTCGGGTACCGCTGCTGAATTGCCGGCCGGCTTTCTTAAAGAGACGGTGCATGAAAACACTATTATTTTTTTTAATAAATCCTTTACACTAAATGACAAGTACAGTAAGCAACATTGTCACTGTATTTCATATATATGTGACTGACATGTTTCTATCTATCTAATCTATGTGTGATTCTTTATTCTTTCTATTCTAAATTGTCGGGTACTGAATTGCCGGCCGGCTTTTTTAAAGAGACGGTGCATGAAAACACTATTATTTTTTTAAATAAATCCTTTACACTAAATGACAAGTACAGTAACCAACACTGTCACTGTACTTCATATATATGTGACTGACATGTTTCTATCTATCTAATCTATGTGTGAAGCTCTATTCCTTCTGTTATAAATTGTCGGGTACCGGTGCTGAATTGCCGGCCGGCTTTTTTAAAGAGACGGTGCATGAAAACACTATTATTTTTTTTAATAAATCCTTTACACTAAATGACAAGTACAGTAAGCAACACTGTCACTGTACTTCATATATATGTGACTGACATGTTTCTATCTATCTAATCTATGTGTGAAGCTCTATTCTGTCTGTTATAAATTGTCGGGTACCCTGCTGAATTGCCGGCCGGCTTTTTTAAAGAGACAGTGCATGAAAACACTATTATTTTTTTTGATAAATCCTTTACGCTAAATGACAAGTACAGTAAGCAACACTGTCACTGTACTTCGTATATATGTGGCTGACATGTTTATATCTATCTAATCTATGTGTGAAGCTCTATTCTTTCGGTTCTAAATTGCCGGGTACCGGTGTATACCGCTGATGAATTGCCGGCTTTTCATGTTTCACTGTGAGCACTGTTCCCATCGATTTGGGCAATCACTGTAATGCCACAACCACCATGGCTGTGGCATTACAGTAAGTGGCAGACAATCCCTGCATGATTGGTGCTCTAAATAGCGCCAGACATGCAGGACACGCTTTTGGTGCACGAACAGTTATCGAACATAACCTCGAACAGCCGAATTTTTTGCAAATCGTTCGGGTTCGTCGAACAACTCGAACACCGCCCAAAACAGCTCGAATTTGAGATTGGCGAACAGTTCTAGTCGAACACCGCTCATCTCTAGTTGTGAAGGGGTTTCTCTTCACCATGGAGATTATTCTGCGATCATCCACCACTGTTGTCTTCCGTGGGTGCCCAGGTCTTTTTGCATTGATGAGTTCACCAGTGCTTTCTTTCTTTCTCAGGATGTACCTAACTGTAGATTTTGCCACTCCTAATATTGTAGCAATTTCTCGGATGGGTTTTTTCTGTTTTGCAGCTTAAGGATGGCTTGTTTCACCTGCATGGAGAGCTCCTTTGACCACATGTTTATGACTCGCCCCCTGGGCCGTGGGGCACCCGGAACCGGGCTTCTATGCGATGCTGGTGGTAGTAGTGGCAACCCGATCCCGTGGCTCAGGGTGGTCAGACCAAATTGTGGCAGTCTATTTATCAGTGTTTTGAATGTCCGACTACGCCACCCGTGGATTGCGGTCAGAGATAACCGCTGCTGCGAGGCAGACCACTGAGGCTGGTGTTGGTGTGCAGCATAGGGGTAGGACAACTCCTCACAGGAAGAGTGTAGCCTCAGGGCAGTGTAGGTGAATGCTGGGGGTGATAGTGCAGGCCGCAATAGTAAAAGTTCAGAGTCCGCTTCAAACAGTCCAGGGTCTTTATTGCAGATGTTATTACTGACCCAACAGGAGTACCGGTTAGGAATGGGCCTGGGTATCTGAGAGCATTCGGGCGAGCCCCACTGGTCAGGGTGAGTGTGTAGGCCTACCAATCTCTCTCTATGCTCTTGCTGACTATCCCCCTTTTCGTGGTGTAATAGCCCACGTCCCTGAGCTGGCCGTGTACTTTGCCTGTATGGCTTGCGACTCGGGTCTTGGGTACCTTTTTGCTTCTCCTTGCTGTACTGGTCCCTCTGTGTGGCGGAGCCTCCAGGCTTCTTAGGCCAAGGGACCTGAAATCCCTCGCAGGTTGGTTCTCTGCTGCTGGGCTTGCAACCCTGACAGCCTCGGACCCCAATGTCCGGTTGTGTACTTCTCTCAGCCAGGACCGGCTCTCGTCGCCTCTGTCCCTGGCTCGCAGTCTCTCCTCTGCCTCACGGACTCCTCAGCTGCTGCTGACCTGTCCCTCTTCTCTGAGAACCCTTCTACACACTTCTGAAGTGGGTTCTGGTCTCTCTAACCCTGCCCCAGTTCCAGCTTTTATAGGGGCAGCCTGCTCCCCCTACTGGCCTGGGACAGGAGGTGCTGCATGCTAATGGTCCCTGACCAGGGAACATCCCTCCTGCTCTCAGACACAGCCTTTAATATTTGAGGCATCCAGGCCTGGGGTGACACATTTACTTCACAGCAAAACCTTCCAAATGCAAGCACCACACCTCAAATCAACTCCAGGGCTTTTATCTGCTAAATTGAGAATGACATAACAAAAAGACTGCCCACACCGGTCCATGAAATAGCCTTGGAGTCAATTGTCCAATTACTTTTGGTCCCTTTAAAAACAGGGTGGCACATGTTAAGGAGCTGAAACTCCTAAACCCTTCATCCAATTTTAATGTGGATACCCTCAAATGAAAGCTGAAAGTCTGAACTTCAACTGCATCTGAATTGTTTTGTTTAAAATTCATTGTGGTAATGTCTAGAACCAAAATTAGAAAAATGTTGTCTCTGTCCAAATATATATGGACCTAACTGTACGTTACAATGTTACTAATATCTGCGCTTCATTCCAATCATAGGCATGTGGCAAATATTTTTCACTGACCGGTAATAGGATTTCCTCCTGCTCATTTTAGCTCCAATTTTTGGTGCTGTCTTGGGCAATGATGAAATACTGAGGTGTGTGATGGCCGGCTATTAAGGGGTGGAGGAGGTTGGATTTTTTGTTTTAACAACATCTTGCACTTGCCTATGATAAATTTACCATTACCGGTAGTTGGATTTCCTCATACTTATGACAGTGTTGTCATAGGAGTGGGGAAAAAGGTGAGAGATGGCCGGCTATTAAGGGGTGGCAGGAGGCCGGATTTTTTTTTTTTTAAATAGGTAAAATTTGGCCTATGGAGAACACAAGCGCTTACAGCTAGTGGACTTGCACATCCTCCAGATGTAAGTGTAAAATGAGAGCTGCAGTCTTAAAAAGTATATTTTGTTAACACCCTGACCATGGCAGAGCCGGCAGATCCACCTATGATCTGGCGGTAAGAATAGGCGCCATAATATGTAAACACAGATCGCCAAATGGAGGACTATTTCATCAAAGTCCCATGAAGACACCCATGCCAATGTCATTCCAGTCCATGCCAGGGGTACCCATTCCAGAAGCCATTGAGCCTTCTCATGGAACATCTATATAGTTAAACAAAACAAAAAAAACTGCAAAGCTTTTAAGGCAACTAAAACCTCTAACATTTTTCTTATATCTGTAAATAACAACAGAATGAAGTGGGTTAAAAGTGTAATTTGAATATTCCCATTTTTTAAGGAACCTAAACAGGAAAGGGTTCTTTACAGTCAGAGCAGTCAGACTGTGGAATTCCCTACCACAAGAGGTAGTAATGGCAGACACTATAACAGCTTTCAAAAAAGGGGCTGGACGATTTCCTCGATACACATAACATTGAGGGTTACAGTTAAATTAGACAAAATGTTACAACTATAGAAGTACATTTAATACCATAATAGTAATTACATAATTAGTATCATAATTAGGTTTGATCCTGGGTTCCAGGACTGATCGCCTTTTTTTCGGGGTCAAGAAGGAATTTTTCCCCTGTGACACAAATTGGCTGGAGGTGTCCTGGGGTTTTTGCCTTCTTCTGGATCAACAATGTAGGCATAGGGTAGTATTAGAAGTGACAGGAAAGTTAGGATAATACAGTAATAAGATAACAGGATGTTAATAATAGTAACTATATCAAATAGTCACATTTCTAAAAATAAAAACAAATTAAATAATAACTGCAGTAGTACAATAAGTAGTGTAATATTAAATATATAACTAGTAATAACATAATTAGGTTTGATCCAGGGTTCTAGGACTGATCGCCTTTTCTCAGGGTCAATCATAGGCATGTGCCAAATATTTTTCACTGACCGGTAATAGGATTTCCTCCTGCTCGTTTTAGTTCCAATTTTTGGTGCTGTCTTGGGCAATGATGAAATACCGAGGTGCGTGATGGCCGGCTATTAAGGGGTGGAGGAGGCCGGATTTTTTTTTTTTAACAACATCTTGCACTTGCCTATGATAAATTTACCATTACCGGCAGTTGAATTTCCTCATACTTATGACGGTGTTGTCATAGGAGTGGGGAAAAAGGTGAGAGATGGCCGGCTATTAAGGGGTGGCAGGAGGCCGGATTTTTTCTTTTTTTTTTAAATAGGTAAAATTTGGCCTATGGAGAACACAAGAGCTTACAGCTAGTGGACTTGCACATCCTCCAGATGTAAGTGTAAAATGAGAGCTGCAGTCTTAAAAAGTACATTTTGTTAAGACCCTCAGGGTGGCAGAAACGCACAGATCCACCTATGAGCTGGGGGTAAGAATAGGCGCCATAATATGTAAACACAGATCGCCAAATGGAGGACTACTTCATCAAAGTCCCGTGAAGACACCCATGCCAATGTCATTCCAGTCCATGCCAGGGGTACCCATTCCAGAAGCCATTGAGCCTTCTCATGGAACTTCTATATAGTTAAACAAAACAAAAAAAACTGCAAAGCTTTTTAATATAAGAAAAGTGAAAGAGTTTTTAGTTGTATCTGTAAATAACAACATAATGAAGTGGGTTAAATGTGTAATTTGAATATTTCCATTTTTTAAGGCACCTAAACAGGAAAGGGTTTTTTACAGTCAGAGCAGTCAGACTGTGGAATGCCGACCACAAGAGGTAGTAATGGCAGACACTATAACAGCTTTCAAAAAAGGGGCTGGACGATTTCCTCGATACACATAACATTGAGGGTTACAGTTAAATTAGACAAAATGTTACAACTATAGTAGTACATGTAGTACAGTAATAGTACGTTAATTACATAATTAGTATCATAATTAGGTTTGATCCAGGGTTCCAGGACTGATCGCCTTTTCTCGGGGTCGAGAAGGAATTTTTCCCCTGTGACACAAATTGGCTGAAGGTGTCCTGGGGTTTTTGCCTTCTTCTGGATCAACAATGTAGGCATAGGGTAGTATTAGTAGTGATAGGAAAGTTAGGATAATACTGTAATAAGATAGCAGGATGTTAATAATAGTAAAAATATCAAATAGTCACATTTATAAAAATAAAAACAAATTAAATAATAACTGCAGTAGTACAATAAGTAGTGTAATATTAAATATATAACTAGCAATAACATAATTAGGTTTGTTCCAGGGTTCTAGGACTGATCGCCTTTTCTCGGGGTCAAGAAGGAATTTTTCCCTGTGATGCAAATTGGCTGAATGTGTCCTGGGGTTTTTGCCTTCTTCTGGATCAACAGATTTAGGCATAGGGATTCTAGTAATACCATTATTAGAATCACAAGAGTAATACAAAATATAAAATTAATTAAAAAAATTAAATTATAAACGGGTACATTCTTAATTGTTATAGTGCAGCAATAATAAAAATGGTAATAATAATAATAATACATTTGTGAGGCCTAGTGCCAGTTATTTAGTAAGTTAGTGTAGCGTTAGTGTAGGGAGTATAATTGTGGGAGAAAGATTGAACTTGATGGAGCTAGGTCTTTATTCAACCTACAGTTAGGTCCATATATATTTGGACAGAGACAACATTTTTCTAATTTTGGTTCTAGACATTACCACAATGAATTTTAAACAAAACAATTCAGATGCAGTTGAAGTTCAGACTTTCAGCTTTCATTTGAGGGTATCCACATTAAAATTGGATGAAGGGTTTAGAAGTTTCAGCTCCTTAACATGTGCCACCCTGTTTTTAAAGCGACCAAAAGTAATTGGACAGATTAAATAATTGTAAATAAAATGTTCATTTCTAGTACTTGGTTGAAGACCCTTTGTTGTCAATGACTGCCTGAAGTCTTGAACTCATGGACATCACCAGATGCTGTGTTTCCTCCTTTTTGATGCTCTGCCAGGCCTTCACTGCGGTGGTTTTCAGTTGCTGTTTGTTTGTGGGCCTTTCTGTCTGAAGTTTAGTCTTTAACAAGTGAAATGCATGCTCAATTGGGTTGAGATCAGGAGACTGACTTGGCCATTAAATAATATTCCACTTCTTTGCTTTAAGAAACTCCAGGGTTGCTTTGGCTTTATGTTTTGGCTTATTGTCCATCTGTAGTATGAAACGACGACCAATCAGTTTGGCTGCATTTGGCTGGATCTGAGCACACAGTATGGCTCTGAATACATCAGAATTCATTCGGCTGCTTCTGTCCTGTGTCATATCATCAATAAACACTAGTGACCCAGTGCCACTGGCAGCCATGCATGCCCAAGCCATCACACTGCCTCCGCCGTGTTTTACAGATGATGTGCTATGCTTTGGATCATGAGCTGTACCACGCCTTCGCCATACTTTTCTCTTTCCATCATTCTGGTAGAGGTTGATCTTGGTTTCATCTGTCCAAAGAATGTTCTTCCAGAACTGTGCTGTCTTTTTTAGATGTTTTTTAGCAAAGTCCAGTCTAGCCTTTTTATTCTTGATGCTTATGAGTGGCTTGCACCGTGCAGTGAACCCTCTGTATTTACTTTCATGCAGTCTTCTCTTTATGGTAGATTTGGATATTGATACGCCTACCTCCTGGAGAGTGTTGTTCACTTGGTTGGCTGTTGTGAAGGGGTTTCTCTTCACCATGGAGATTATTCTGCAATCATCCACCACTGTTGTCTTCCGTGGGTGCCCAGGTCTTTTTGCATTGATGAGTTCACCAGTGCTTTCTTTCTTTCTCAGGATGTACCTAACTGTAGATTTTGCCACTCCTAATATTGTAGCAATTTCTCGGATGGGTTTTTTCTGTTTTGCAGCTTAAGGATGGCTTGTTTCACCTGCATGGAGAGCTCCTTTGACCACATGTTTATGACTCGCCCCCTGGGCCGTGGGGCACCCGGAACCGGGCTTCTATGCGATGCTGGTGGTAGTAGTGGCAACCCGATCCCGTGGCTCAGGGTGGTCAGACCAAATTGTGGCAGTCTATTTATCAGTGTTTTGAATGTCCGACTACGCCACCCGTGGATTGCGGTCAGAGATAACCGCTGCTGCGAGGCAGACCACTGAGGCTGGTGTTGGTGTGCAGCATAGGGGTAGGACAACTCCTCACAGGAAGAGTGTAGCCTCAGGGCAGTGTAGGTGAATGCTGGGGGTGATAGTGCAGGCCGCAATAGTAAAAGTTCAGAGTCCGCTTCAAACAGTCCAGGGTCTTTATTGCAGATGTTATTACTGACCCAACAGGAGTACCGGTTAGGAATGGGCCTGGGTATCTGAGAGCATTCGGGCGAGCCCCACTGGTCAGGGTGAGTGTGTAGGCCTACCATTCTCTCTCTATGCTCTTGCTGACTATCCCCCTTTTCGTGGTGTAATAGCCCACGTCCCTGAGCTGGCCGTGTACTTTGCCTGTATGGCTTGCGACTCGGGCCTTGGGTACCTTTTTGCTTCTCCTTGCTGTACTGGTCCCTCTGTGTGGCGGAGCCTCCAGGCTTCTTAGGCCAAGGGACCTGAAATCCCTCGCGGGTTGGTTCTCTGCTGCTGGGCTTGCAACCCTGACAGCCTCGGACCCCAATGTCCGGTTGTGTACTTCTCTCAGCCAGGACCGGCTTTCGTCGCCTCTGTCCCTGGCTCGCAGTCTCTCCTCTGCCTCACGGACTCCTCAGCTGCTGCTGACCTGTCCCTCTTCTCTGAGAACCCTTCTAGACACTTCTGAAGTGGGTTCTGGTCTCTCTAACCCTGCCCCAGTTCCAGCTTTTATAGGGGCAGCCTGCTCCCCCTACTGGCCTGGGACAGGAGGTGCTGCATGCTAATGGTCCCTGACCAGGGAACATCCCTCCTGCTCTCAGACACAGCCTTTAATATTTGTGGCATCCAGGCCTGGGGTGACACATTTACTTCACAGCAAAACCTTCCAAATGCAAGCACCACACCTCAAATCAACTCCAGGCCTTTTATCTGCTAAATTGAGAATGACATAACAAAAAGACTGCCCACACCGGTCCATGAAATAGCCTTGGAGTCAATTGTCCAATTACTTTTGGTCCCTTTAAAAACAGGGTGGCACATGTTAAGGAGCTGAAACTCCTAAACCCTTCATCCAATTTTAATGTGGATACCCTCAAATGAAAGCTGAAAGTCTGAACTTCAACTGCATCTGAATTGTTTTGTTTAAAATTCATTGTGGTAATGTCTAGAACCAAAATTAGAAAAATGTTGTCTCTGTCCAAATATATATGGACCTAACTGTACGTTACAATGTTACTAATATCTGCGCTTCATTCCAATCATAGGCATGTGGCAAATATTTTTCACTGACCGGTAATAGGATTTCCTCCTGCTCATTTTAGCTCCAATTTTTGGTGCTGTCTTGGGCAATGATGAAATACTGAGGTGCGTGATGGCCGGCTATTAAGGGGTGGAGGAGGTTGGATTTTTTTGTTTTAACAACATCTTGCACTTAACTATGATAAATTTACCATTACCGGTAGTTGGATTTCCTCATACTTATGACAGTGTTGTCATAGGAGTGGGGAAAAAGGTGAGAGATGGCCGGCTATTAAGGGGTGGCAGGAGGCCGGATTTTTTTTTTTTTAAATAGGTAAAATTTGGCCTATGGAGAACACAAGCGCTTACAGCTAGTGGACTTGCACATCCTCCAGATGTAAGTGTAAAATGACAGCTGCAGTCTTAAAAAGTACATTTTGTTAACACCCTGACCATGGCAGAGCCGGCAGATCCACCTATGAGCTGGATGTAAGTATAGGCGCCATAATATCTGCCTTTATGTTACAGGGTGGTGTTCCGTATATTAATTATTAATGTCAGGCTTGACTATTAATAATCAGTGTCCGGCTATTACCTCACCTGTTACTACTCTGATTCCTTTGCTATATGCTATACTAACGGCGACTAACTGAGACGAAACCGTGTATCAATAAAATACATTTATTACACACAAGTCTACAGTTAATATACTACCAATTTCCACAGTACACAATAATATTAACAATAGCACACAATACGGATATACAATTAACCCCACCAATAACCTAATTACACTCCCCACCCACTTGCCTAAAACCATACAAACATTAATTACAAACCACCCGCCTATCACCTACTATCCCTACAGCATCAAGGGGTTTATGAGGCTATGTGCCCACGATGCAGAAATGCTGCATATTTTTTCCGCTTCTCCCTGGCTGGAAAAACGCATGCGGATTGTACATGTGGATTGTACATGCGTTTTTTGCATGCGTTTTTCCAGCCAGGTAGAAGCGTTTGTCAAGCGTTTTTGCATGCATTTCTGCATGCGGGTTATCAAGCGCTTTTCCAAGCGATTTTAGCATCACTTGGAAAAGTGCTTGACAACTTGGTCACACTATATAAATCCATGCAACTGGCATGGATTTTATATAGTGTGACCAAGTTAGTTAAAAAAAAAGAATAAGAATGGTAAAAAATAAAAAAATAATTTTGTACTCACCTTCTGATGTCCTCCCGGTGTTCTCTCCGATGGGTCTGGTGTCTTGGGCGGCTCGCGGTGGTGTGAAGGACCTGTGGTGACGTCATTGAGTTATGTGACAGGTTACATGACTCAATGACGTCATGGCAGGTCCTTCACAACACCGGGACCCATAGAGCATTCCAGACGGAGGGGAGAAAACACCGGGAGGACATCGGAAGGTAAGTATAATCTTTATTTTTTATTTTAAATTCTTTTTTAACAGGTTCTATGGTACCTGGGTCTGGATGAGTCTCCTCTCATCCACACCCAGGTACCATCTGCACATAGAAACGCATAATATCCGTGTATACAAATTTACTGACATGGATATTATGCGTTTCAATGCAAGTCAATGGCGGCAATTGATGCGTATTTTTCCGCAATGATAATCCGCAGCGGAAATTTCCGTAGCATGTGCACAGCACATGCGGATTATCAATGGGGACCATGGGGCACGTATTACCAAGCGTTTTTTAAGCGTTTTCGATGCGAAAATTCTGTGGCAAAAACGCTTGAAAAACGCATTGTGGGCACGCAGCCTAACAGTGCGTTACTTAGCCCAGTAGCTGTCGTCAGGCTGATTCTGGGCTGGTTGGCACTTGGTGTTGCTATGAGAAAAGTAGAGGAAAGTGACACAAGGAGAGAGGGCACTTGAAGTGAGTACTTCTAGAGCACAAGGGGACTGAGGGGATGCTGCAGTCAGACAGCAGTCAGAGAGCAGCTGAGGGAGGATGGGACAGATGAGCTGCACAGAGAGGCTACAGGCTGAGAGGTAGAAAGCTGAGGGGCTGAGGAGGATAGCTGCTGTGAGCAGGGGTGTGGGTAAGGAGAAGAGGTAGGAAGCTTAGGGGCTGAGGAGGACAGCTGCGGTGAGCAGGGGTGTGGGTAAGGAGAAGAGGTAGGAAGCTGAGGGGCTGAGGAGGACAGCTGCGGTGAGCAGGGTTGTGGGCAAGGGGAAGGGGTAGGAAGCTGAGGGGCTGAGGAGGACAGCTGCGATGAGCAGGGCAGTGGGCAAGGAGAAGAGGTATGAAGCTGAGGGGCTGAGGAGGACAGCTGCGGTGAGCAGGGCTATGGGTAAGGAGAAGAGGTAGGAAGCTGAGGGGCTGAGGAGGACAGCTGTGGTGAGCAGGGCTGTTGGCAAGAGGTAGGAAGCTGAGGGGCTGAGGAGGACAGCTGCGGTGAGCAGGGCTGTGGGCAAGGAGAAGATGTAGGAAGCTGAGGGGCTGAGGAGGACAGCTGCGGTGAGCAGGGGTGTGGGCAAGGAGAAGAGGTAGCAAGCCGAGGAGCTGAGGAGGACAGCTGCGCTGAGCAGGGCTGTGGGCAAGGAGAAGAGGTAGGAAGCTGAGGGGCTGAGGAGGACAGCTGCGGTGAGCAGGGCTGTGGGCAAGGAAAGGAGTAGGAAGCTGAGGGGCTGAGGAGGACAGCTGCAGTGAGCAGGGGTGTGGGCAAGGAGAAGAGGTAGGTAGCTGAGGGGCTGAGGAGGACAGCTGCAGTCAGCAGGGCTGTGGGCAAGGAGAAGAGGTAGGAAGCTGAGGGGCTGAGGAGGACAGCTGCGGTGAGCAGGGGTGTGGGCAAGGAGAAGAGGTAGGTAGCTGAGGGGCTGAGGAGGACAGCTGCAGTCAGCAGGGCTGTGGGCAAGGAGAAGAGGTAGGAAGCTGAGGGGCTGAGGAGGACAGCTGCGGTGAGCAAGGGTGTGGGCAGGGAGAAGAGGTAGGAAGCTGAGGGGCTGAGGAGGACAGCTGCGGTGAGCAGGGCTGTGGGCAAGGAGAAGAGGTAGAAAGCTGAGGGGCTGAGGAGGACAGCTGCGGTGAGCAGGTCTGTGGACAAGGAGAAGAGGTAGAAAGCTGAGGGGCTGAGGAGGACAGCTGCAGTGAGCAGGGGTGTGGGCAAGGAGAAGAGGTAGGAAGCTGAGGGGCTGAGGAGGACAGTTGCGTTGAGCAGGGCTGTGGGCAAGGAGAAGAGGTAGGTAGCTGAGGGGCTGAGGAGGACAGCTGTGGTGAGCAGCGCTGTGGGCAAGGAGAAGAGGTAGGAAGCTGAGGGGCTGAGGAGGACAGCTGCAGTGAGCGGGCTGTGGGCAAGGGGAAGGAGTAGGAAGCTGAGGGGCTGAGGAGGACAGCTGCGGTGAGCAGGGGTGTGGGCAAGGCGAAGAGGTAGGAAGCTGAGGGGCTGAGGAGGACAGCTGCGGTGCTGAGGAGGACAGCTGCGGTGAGCAGAGGTGTGGGCAAGGAGAAGAGGTAGGAAGCTGAGGGGCTGAGGACAGCTGCGGTGAGCAGGGGTGTGGGCAAGGAGAAGAGTTAGGAAGCTGAGGGGCTGAGGAGGACAGCAGCGGTTAGCAGGGGTGTGGGCAAGGAGAAGAGGTAGGAAGCTGAGGGGCTGAGGAGGACAGCTGCGTTGTGCAGGGCTGTGGGCAAGGGGAAGGAGTAGGAAGCTGAGGGGCTGAGGAGGACAGCTGCGGTGAGCAGGGGTGTGGGCAAGGAGAAGAGGTAGGAAGCGGAGGGGCTGAGGAGGACAGCTACGGTGAGCAGGGGTGTGGGCAAGGCGAAGAGGTAGGAAGCTGAGGGGCTGAGGACAGCTGCGGTGAGCAGGGGTGTGGGCAAGTAGAAGAGGTAGGAAGCTGAGGGGCTGAGGAGGACAGCTGCGGTGAGCAGGGCTGTGGGCAAGGAAAAGAGGTAGGAAGCTGAGGGGCTGAGGAGGACAGCTGCGGTGAGCAGGGCTGTGGGCAAGGGGAAGGGGTAGGAAGCTGAAGGGCTGAGGAGGACAGCTGCGATGAGCAGGGGTGTGGACGAGGAGAAGAGGTAGAAAGCTGAGGGGCTGAGGAGGACAGCTGCAGTGAGCAGTGGTGTGGGCAAGGAGAAGAGGTAGGAAGCTGAGGGGCTGAGGAGGACAGCTGCGGTGAGCAGGGGTGTGGGCAAGGAGAAGAGGTAGGAAGCTGAGGGGCTGAGGAGGACTGGTGCGGTGAGCAGGGGTGTGGGCAAGGAGAAGAGGTAGGAAGCTGAGGGGCTGAGGAGGACAACAGCGGTTAGCAGGGGTGTGGGCAAGGAGAAGAGGTAGGAAGCTGAGGGGCTGAGGAGGACAGCTGCGTTGTGCAGGGCTGTGGGCAAGGGGAAGGAATAGGAAGCTGAGGGGCTGAGGAGGACAGCTGCGGTGAGCAGGGGTGTGGGAAAGGAGAAGAGGTAGGAAGCTGAGGGGCTGAGGAGGACAGGTGCGGTGAGCAGGGTTGTGGGCAAGGCGAAGAGGTAGGAAGCTGAGGGGCTGAGGACAGCTGCGGTGAGCAGGGGTGTGGGCAAGTAGAAGAGGTAGGAAGCTGAGGGGCTGAGGAGGACAGCTGCGGTGAGCAGGGCTGTGGGCAAGGAGAAGAGGTAGGAAGCTGAGGGGCTGAGGAGGACAGCTGCGATGAGCAGGGGTGTGGACGAGAAGAAGAGGTAGAAAGCTGAGGGGCTGAGGAGGACAGCTGCAGTGAGCAGTGGTGTGGGCAAGGAGAAGAGGTAGGAAGCTGAGGGGCTGAGGAGGACAGCTGCGGTGAGCAGGGGTGTGGGCAAGGAGAAGAGGTAGGAAGCTGAGGGGCTGAGGAGGACTGGTGCGGTGAGCAGGGGTGTGGGCAAGGAGAAGAGGTAGGAATCTGAGGGGCTGAGGAGAACAGCTGCGGTGAGCAGGGGTGTGGGCAAGGAGAAGAGGTAGGAAGCTGAGGGGCTGAGGAGGACAGCTGCGGTGAGCAGGGCTGTGGGCAAGGAGAAGAGGTAGGAAGCTGAGGGGCTGAGGAGGACAGCTGCTTTGAGCAGGGCTGTGGTCAAGGGGAAGGAGTAGGAAGTTGAGGAGCTGAGGAGGACAGCTGCGGTGAGCAGGGGTGTGGGCAAGGAGAAGAGGTAGGTAGCTGAGGGGCTGAGGATGACAGCTGCAGTCAGCAGGGCTGTGGGCAAGGAGAAGAGGTAGGAAGCTGAGGGGCTGAGGAGGACAGCTGCGGTGAGCAAGGGTGTGGGCAAGGAGAAGAGGTAGGAAGCTGAGGGGCTGAGGAGGACAGCTGCGGTGAGCAGGGCTGTGGGCAAGGAGAAGAGGTAGAAAGCTGAGGGGCTGAGGAGGACAGCTGCGGTGAGCAGGTCTGTGGACAAAGAGAAGAGGTAGAAAGCTGAGGGGCTGAGGAGGACAGCTGCAGTGAGCAGGGGTGTGGGCAAGGAGAAGAGGTAGGAAGCTGAGGGGCTGAGGAGGACAGTTGCGTTGAGCAGGGCTGTGGGCAAGGAGAAGAGGTATGTAGCTGAGGGGCTGAGGAGGACAGCTGTGGTGAGCAGCGCTGTGAGCAAGGAGAAGAGGTAGGAAGCTGAGGGGCTGAGGAGGACAGCTGCAGTGAGCGGGCTGTGGGCAAGGGGAAGGAGTAGGAAGCTGAGGGTCTGAGGAGGACAGCTGCGGTGAGCAGGGGTGTGGGCAAGGCGAAGAGGTAGGAAGCTGAGGGGCTGAGGAGGACAGCTGCGGTGCTGAGGCGTACAGCTGCGGTGAGCAGAGGTGTGGGCAAGCAGAAGAGGTAGGAAGCTGAGGGGCTGAGGACAGCTGCGGTGAGCAGGGGTGTGGGCAAGGAGAAGAGGTAGGAAGCTGAGGGGCTGAGGAGGACAGCAGCGGTTAGCAGGGGTGTGGGCAAGGAGAAGAGGTAGGAAGCTGAGGGGCTGAGGAGGACAGCTGCGTTGTGCAGGGCTGTGGGCAAGGGGAGGAGTAGGAAGCTGAGGGGCTGAGGAGGACAGCTGCGGTGAGCAGGGGTGTGGGCAAGGAGAAGAGGTAGGAAGCTGAGGGGCTGAGGACAGCTGCGGTGAGCAGGGGTGTGGGCAAGTAGAAGAGGTAGGAAGCTGAGGGGCTGAGGAGGACAGCTGCGGTGAGCAGGGCTGTGGGCAAGGGGAAGAGGTAGGAAGCTGAAGGGCTGAGGAGGACAGCTGCGATGAGCAGGGGTGTGGACGAGGAGAAGAGGTAGAAAGCTGAGGGGCTGAGGAGGACAGCTGCAGTGAGCAGTGGTGTGGGCAAGGCGAAGAGGTAGGAAGCTGAGGGGCTGAGGAGGACAGCTGCAGTGAGCAGGGGTGTGGGCAAGTAGAAGAGGTAGGAAGCTGATGGGCTGAGGAGGACAGCTGTGGTGAGCAGGGCTGTGGGCAAGGAGAAGAGGTAGGAAGCTGAGGGGCTGAGGAGGACAGCTGCGGTGAGAAGGGCTGTGGGCAAGGAGAAGAGGTAGGAAGCTGAGGGGCTGAGGAGGACAGCTGCGCTGAGCAGGGGTGTGGGCAAGGAGAAGAGGTAGGAAGCTGAGGGGCTGAGGAGGACAGCTGCGGTGAGCAGGGTTGTGGGCAAGGAGAAGAGGTAGGAAGCTGAGGGGCTGAGGAGGACTGGTGCGGTGAGCAGGGGTGTGGGCAAGGAGAAGAAGTAGGTAGCTGAGGGGCTGAGGAGGACAGCTGCGGTGAGCAGGGCTGTGGGCAATGGACTTAGTCTAAGGCATGATTAAAATAGTTTTTACAAAAAAAAATTTTTTTGCTAAAGTATGAAAACAGTAAGCTCCTTTTCAGCTCCTGTTTAAAAATGCCAGAGCATATCTCAAAGGTATTAATTTGATAACATAGTATATGAGCTCTTGACTGGCAGTGAAACTGTGAATTGAACATTTTATTATATGGAGGTAACCAATTCTGGTTTTCCAAAGTTAGAAAAAGTTGTTAAAGGGGACGGTTCATGGAGTTTTTGCAACTTTAAAAAGGGCTCTCACAAACACTCTTGGCGCTAGCCACTTAGCTTAGCTTTGATGAACTGGGTCCACAGACTCTTCAGCTGGACATCTCCACCAGCCCCAGCCTCACTAATATGCTTGGATGCATGCACCACACTTGCGTCAACAGTGCCATCCACAGTGTAAGAGTGGTGACGCCTGATGAAAGAGGTTGCAGTTGGGGCAGTTTCAGACCAGAATGTAACATTTTTATATCAGTGACCTTTGCAGCATTTTGGTTCTCCACTAGTGGAATTACCGGTGCCATACAAATGGCACCTTTAAAAACACAATCCAGGGCAATATACAGAATGGACTGACCCAGGCTTTTTGGTATGAAATAGTTACTGCTGTTCTCCTTCATTAGATTCAAGAGGCAGCAGACCTAGGTGATCACAATCATTTGACATGTTGAAAGTGTAAACTGTTATACACACCTTCTAAATAAGAACACCATCCCAACTGTGAAACATCAGGGTGGCAGCATCATGTTGTAGGGTTGTTTTGCTGCAGGAGGGACTGGTGCACTTCACAAAATAAATGGCATCATGAGAAAAGAAGACACAGGCGTGTCTCTGATTAACTCAGATGTTGCCAAAAAAATCAGAATCTTCCAAACATATGACATCATCATATGGGCAATCCAGAATTGTTTAAAGGCATTGTAATCTTAGTGTATGTAAACTTTTGACTTTGTAGTAAGCAATAAAAATGCCTTAAAACATTCTCTCTCTCTCATTATTCTGACATTTGGCAAATATTAAAAATTTTGGTAATCCTAATTGATCTAAAACGGGAAACGTTTATTCTGATTTCATGTCAGATATTGAGAAAAACATGCATATGTGTCTTTTTATATAGTGCACTGTATGTAAACTTCTGGTTTCAACTGTATCTGCAAAGCCAAGTTGTCAATTTAATAGGTCTCTAAGAGACACCCATATCTAGGGACAGTCTCCTTCTACTAAGAAAACACTGATTTGGGTGGTCATGTCATTCCACATTGATCATTAGCCAGAGGCACCACAGTCGCCACAGTCTTGGTTAAGCAATCTCATCCATTCATAGAAATCACTGGTGCGAATGACAAATATATTCTAATTTGCCTCATCTGACACAAAGTTTTTTTTATAGGGGTTTACATCCCAAACTATACTCCTCCACTGCAATTAATGACATAATAAATGTGTTGATGTGTTGCCAATTACCAACTAGTTCCTTTCTACCGACTAGTATCATCTAATGATTATCTTCTTTTTAAATGAGATGAACACAACCTGTGACCTGGAGAACCAAATGCACCCCACAATGCTATTCTGTGTGTCACCCAAAACATCTGGTCACCGATATACAGTGCCTTGAAAAAGTATTCATACCCAGTGAGCCTTTCCACATTTTTTCATATTTCAACCACAAGCTTAAATGTATTTGATTGGGATTGTATGTGATATACCAACATAAAATAGCAAGCATTTATGAAGTGTAAAGGAAATGACACATGGTTTTCTAATTATTTTAAAAATATAAATCTGAAAATTGTGATGAGCATTTGTATTCAGCCCCCTGTAGTCTACTACCCCTAAATAAAATCCTGAGTGACCAATTAAGTCACATAATGAGTAAACTAAGTCCACCTGCGTACAATTTATTGTCAGTATAACTACAGCTGTTCTGTGAAGGTCTCAGAGGTTTATTTGAGAACATTAGGAATCAAACAGCATCATGAAAACCAAGGAGTACACCGGGCAGGTCACGGATAAAGTTATGGAGAAGAGTAAAGCAGGGTTAGGTTATAAAAAAAAATAGCCCAAGCTCTGAACAACTCACGGAGCACAGTTCAATCAATAATAAAAAAAACGTAAGTAGTATGGTACAACTGCAAACCTACCAAGACATGGCCGTCCACCTAAACTGACAGTCCTTGTATGGAGAGCACTAATTAGAGAAGCAGCCAAGAGGCCCATGGTCACTCTGGAGGAGCCGCAAATCCACAGCTCAGGTGGGAGAATCTGTCCACAGGACAACTACTAGTCCAGAAATCTGGTCTTTATGGAAGAGTGGCAAAAATAAAGCGTTTTTTGAAAGCAAGCCATAAAAATTCTGTATGGAGGAATATGTGGTGCCCATAATAATATATGGAGGACTATGTGGGGCCCATTATTCTGTATGGAGGACTATATGGGGTCCATTATTCTGTATGGAGGACTATGTGGCGCCCATTATACTGTATACCGGTTGACCCGCGATTTTGTCCAAGTTTTTCATTTTGGCCCTCTGAGTTTGAATTTGACATCCCTTGTTTAAGTCAAAGGATATCAGAAGAACAATAAGGGTTCGCACTGTTTAAAAAAAAAATTTTGTGCTCAGGAGGAAAATAGTCCATTAATATCTTAACTAAACCTCCGGCACTAATAAGTGAAAAAACAACTGTATATCATTTCAAGAAAAAAATGTTTAATTTCAAAGAGTGACTGTAACAAGATAATAGCCACCGGAACGTTTTGTTTCGGCTAATTGCCATTATCAAGGTTATCTGTGTCAATGAAAAATATGAATACTACATTTAATAATGTCACACAAATAATAGAGCCATACATATTACATACATATATTTTTTTCCAAACATACATAAAGCTCATATGCAAGGTTGCCAAGTAGTGGGTCACTTATTTTAAGCATAGGTGGTCATATTCAAGCGCAAATTGTACCTATAATATAAAAATAATCAGTAAGAAATCATCCAATGCCATATAATCAAAAAAAGGGGAACTGGCAAACTTAGAATTCCAAAGGTATTCATTTCAGAACAAACCAGGAGGTAGAATACTTGGAGAAATAGTGAAATATATGAAAAGTCATAAATATGCCCCAAAGGTAAAAAGAAACTGGAGTCCTCAGAGTGCGTATCAGAGAGTATCAAACTGAGTATATAGCTGTGCAACTTATTTGAACCCACCAGGGTGCGTCCATGTGGCATAACTAACAGTCAGTGTGCCGGTGTATTCACATGGGAAATGTGTCCCATTTTATATGTGTCAGAACAGGAAGAGGTAAGTATGAATGGTGATGGCTGATAGATGTTACCTGGACCACCGCGGCCGAAAGATGCAGTGCAGTCTGCGTTCCACCGTTGGCCGGATGTGACGCGTCGGTATCATACTGAAAGAGAGGGGTGAGTTGCGTTCCACCTTGCGCATGTGTGGCACCCCAGGGGTCTGGTTGCCACAGTAATAGAAATATTATGTCTGAGAGCAGGTGGGAGGTTTCTCTGGTCAGGAGCCCTTAAGCATGCAACACCTCCCGCCCAGACCTGGGAGGGGAGGAATCTGCCCTTATAAACTTGGTCTGGGGCGGGATTAGTGGAGTCAGAGCCTGGAGAGGGAGAGTTACAGCAGGAGCTCTGTAGGAGCAGTAGCAGAAGACCAGGAGCTGCTAAGCAGAGATATAGCTCGCCCTGGCAGAAGAACCTAATAACCGGACACCGGAGTCCGAGGCTGTGGGGACTGATATCCACCCAGCAGCAGAAACCAGCCGGCAGGGGATTCCAGGTCCTCTGGCCATAGAAGTCCGGAGGCTCAGTCACAAGGAAGGGACCAGCACCGCCATCCAGGAGCGGAGGCTAACAGAAGGCCCCAAGTCACCAGCCATACGGGTGAGCACCACACGGTATGCTCAGGGACGTGGGCTACTTCTACCCGCTTACAGCAAGGTAGCCACAAAGAGTGCAGATAGACGGGGAGGCCTACAACTCCACCTGGCCAGGGGAACTCCTGTTTGCTCGCAGACTGACCAGGCCCCTTATGCTAGCAAGTACTCCCGGGAGGATCTGCCTTCATATCACCAGTAAAGACCCTGAACTGCACTGCAAAGACTCTGAGTCGTTCCTGCTCATCGCCGCACCAGCACTACTAGTGCTGGGACTCCCTTGCACTATCACCCCCACCATCAACTACACTGCCCTGGGGCTGCACTCTTCCCGTGGGGAGTCACACTACCTCAGCTGCATTCACCATTAGCCCCAGCGGTCTGCCTTGCAACGGCGGTCCGCACTGACCGCAATCCACGGGTGGCGTAGTCGGATAATTAACCTAAAACCCACAAAATACCGCCATTGGCCTGACCACCCTGAGCCACGGGACCGGGTCACTGCCACGGATACTACAACCCCCAGAAGCCCGGTTCCGGGTGCCCCTCGGCCCAGGGGGCGAGTCAGCTTTGGCGTAGTCGGCAGGATTTCGTTCCCGCAACCACCGGGTACTGCGCGCCTTCAAAAGACTGTCCTACTTGTCGTGGTGAAGGTCCCCGCCATCCGGAGCTGTTTCCCGCCATCCGGAGCCGGTTCCCGCCATCCGCAGCTGTTTTCCCGCCATCTGCAGTCGGTTTCCCGCCATCGGACGCCATCTTCAGGACGCCGCGTGGGAAGAAAAGGGGCGTGGACGCCGAAAGCGCGCGAGACCCGAAGCTCTGCCCCACGCACCGACGCTGCGCAAGGTCCTGGAAGGGAGAAAGCGACGCTGACGTCATCGGAGCGTGACGCAAGGTCCTCTACCCCGACGATCGACTGCGGAGCCGCGGCCTACGGAGGAAGATCATCGCAAGGTAGGCCACGGCCCACTAGGGGGGAAAGGGGATGTCGGATACAGAGGGGAGCTCCACCGCCACAGCCACCACCAGCGCAACCGCTGCTGCGGTCATGCCATTCACCATGCCCTATATCCCGGGGGCAACCTGGCTACCCCAGTACTCAGGGGAGTCACATACCCTAAGTGACTTTAGGGAAAGACTGGACAACCTCTTCCAGGTATACCCCCTCACGGAAGAGCAAAAAGTAAGCATCCTGGTGGCCCAGTTAATCGGGGCAGCCCAAAGGGAGGTAAAGTCCTGGCCACCTGGGAAGAAGAGGACTGTCAGAGAAATACTAGCCCGTCTGAAAGACACATTTGATACCCGCACCTCAGCTGAAATAAAACTCGGATTTTACGGGTGCAAGCAGCGGGCACATGAAAGTATAAGAGACTAAGCTCTAAACTTACAAGAGGCCCTGAGAGCCATTAAACAGGCAGACCCTGACAGCGTGCGGAATGCAGATGAACTGTTAACTGAGCAATTCATTGAGGGTCTGCTGTCCAACGCCTACCGAACCCAGTTACGTGCAATGGCTTTGCAGAACCCTGGTTTAGACTTTGCAACGTTCAAAGACAGGGCCATCCGGGTGCTCCGAGAACCGGCACCGAGTAGCACTGTAACCCACCGGCGCCCTGCTATTACCTTATCTGCAGGGCCTGTGGGAGCTGATGCGCAGGCTTTGGATAACAACCCGGCTACAGACCTGCACCATCAGGTCCAAGAGCTAACCAAAAGCGTAGCCGCGCTAACCAGAACTGTGCAGTCTTTGCAAGTCTCCCCTCCAGGAAAGATCCAGCTGGCATCCGGACCGGAGGATTTCCCGTGGCACCGACAGAGGAGGATCCCAACGTCCAGAGGAAGACCCAGCGACAGATACAATGTGGACAGACGACCCATCTGCCGCCGCTGCAATCAACCCGGACATATGGCAAGGTACTGTCATTTAAACGGGCACAACCTGGGGTAGAGGGCCAACCCCCAGGCATGAGATCATCAGGCCCATCGAACTGGCGTGATAAATACGTAGGGGGACGTCCGGTCTTGCCTGTGGTACTGGATGGCATTCCTATGAGTGCCTTACTGGACACTGGGTCACAAGTGACTACCATCCCGTACGTGCTCTTTAAGCGGTACTGGAATGACTCGGACATAACCCGCTACCCAGATGACGACCTGAGTGTCATCGCCAGCAATGGTCAGCCCGTGCCGCAGGTGGGATTCAAAGAGGTAACCATTAAGATCGGTAAAGTCGAACTGGCGGCACAAGGACTGATTATTGTGGACATTGACCGTCATGAGAGTCACCCTAGAATAACCTTGGGAACTAACGTGATTGAAAATTGTCTTGCAGAGGTGATTCTCATTTTACAGCAGGTTGCCAAGAACGCCAGTTCCGGCCAGCAGCGTGTCCCCCAAAAGGAGATCCGGGCGCTGATGAAGCGACAACAAGTGGAATTATCTGGTGGTGAGGTAGGTAGCATGAGAATGTGTGACCCGTTCCCTATTGCCATGCCCACAAAAAGTGAGATGATGATCTGGTGCCCGGGAGCTATTGGTCTAAGAGGTAGAGATTACCAAGCAATGATAGAACCCGTCTACTCAGACGGTAGGCCCACCATTTTGACAGCACGGGGGGTGGTCGATGTACGCCATGGGAGGGTGCCCGTCCGCATCATAAATATCGGGGAGAGAGAAGTATACCTGCGCCGGTATGCCACGCTGGCCAAATTGTTCATCATAAACCAAAATTCTGTAAAGGCCGTAGAACCCTTGCCTCCATCTCAACCAGAGGAAGGTAACAGCTCTAAGAAACAAATGGAGGACTGGTGTCAGCAACTGCATTTGGGTACTGACTCCACTCCCTCACACCAAAAACAGGGAGTCTACCGGGTGGTTCAGGAGTACGAGAGGGTCTTTAGTAAACACCCGCTAGACTTCGGGCGAGTAAAGGGGGTAGAACATCACATCCCCACAGGAGACCATCCACCCATAAAGGAAAGATACCGACCTGTACCCCCTGCACACTATCAGCATGCAAAGGGGATGTTGCGGGACATGAAGGAGGCTGGGGTAATCAGGGACAGCTGTAGCCCCTGGGCAGCTCCACTAGTTCTAGTGGAAAAGAAGGACAACACAATGAGAATGTGTGTAGACTACAGAAAGGTCAACCGTATCACACACAAAGATGCGTACCCGTTACCTAGAATAGAAGAATCTTTAGCTGCATTAAAATCTGCTAACTTCTTCTCCACTTTGGATCTTACTAGCGGGTACTGGCAGGTTCCTGTAGCAGAGGCAGACAAGGAGAAGACCGCATTCACCACCCCGATGGGTCTCAGCAAATTTAACTGTATGCCGTTCGGGCTCTGCAACGCACCAGGAACCTTCCAGCGGTTGATGGAATGCTGTCTGGGACACCGGAATTTCGAGACGGTCCTGCTATACCTGGACGATATCATCGTCTATTCCAAAACCTACGAGGACCACCTGAAACACCTGGCAGAAGTGTTTGACGCCTTGGCAAGCTACGGCCTAAAGGTGAAACCCTCCAAGTGTCACCTCCTGAAACCAAAGGTGCAATACCTGGGACACGTGGTGAGTGCTGACGGAGTGGCTCCCGACCCCGATAAGATCACTGTGATTAAAGACTGGCCAAGACCCTCCAGCATAAAGGAAGTGCGGCAGTTCCTTGGGTTGGTAGGCTACTACCGAAGATTCATTCCCGGTTTCACCAAAATGACAGCCCCTATGCAGGACCTCCTGATAGGTAAATCTCGGAAAGCCAAAAACCAGAAGCTGCCCTTCAGGTGGGAAAAGCTGGAAGAGGAGTCCTTCTGCCAGCTGAAGATGGCCCTCACGGGGGATGAAATCCTGGCATACCCTGACTACAGCCAGCCCTTTATCCTCCGCACGGATGCAAGCAACATCGGGCTAGGAGCCGTACTGTCCCAGATCCAGCAGGGGAAAGAACGGGTAATCGCTTACATCAGCCGAAAACTACGGCCCACGGTGAGAAACCCTGAGAATTATAGCTCATTCAAGCTAGAGTTCCTGGCAGTGGTGTGGGCAGTGACCGAACGTTTCAAGCATTACCTTGCCTCTTCCAAGTTCACCGTGTACACGGATAACAACCCGTTGACACACCTGGACACTGCAAGTCTTGGTGCCCTGCAGCAGAGATGGATGGCCCGCCTGTCCAACTATGAATTCACCATCAAATACCGGGCGGGACGCTCAAATGCCAACGCGGATGCCCTGTCTAGAATGCCAAACTTACCGGACGTAGGGGAAGATCCAGAAGATCTGGAAGAAGTCGAGCTCCCTGCGTTCCAACGTCATGGGATTACCCTGTATTCCCACCATGTGAAGGACAGGCGCTCTGCTACGTTCAATCCCTTGCCCCACTACAGCTGGGCGGAAACGCAAGACAGTGATCCCACAGTCCGTCTGGTGAAGGAAATGCTGACACAGGCCGATGCCCGTCTTGATCCAGATGCTCCGGAGGAGACCAAGGAACTGTGGAAGGAGAAAAGTAAGCTGTTTCTCTACAGGGAGAAGCTGTGCCGGAGAATGGTCAACTCTCGGACACATGAGCTGACCTGGTAGGTAGTGGTCCCAAGACGAGACGCGGCTATGGTTCTGGAGGCATATCACAACGGAGCAGGACACTTCGGATGGAAGAAGCTGGAGTTCTTGTTGCGTGAATGGTTCTACTGGGTAGGCATGAGAGGAGCCATCGAGAGGTGGTGCAGAGACTGTGGCCCGTGCAACCTAAGAAGAAAGGACCGTGCCAGCCAGAAGACTCCCCTGCAGCCCATCATCACCAGGCAGCCACTAGAACTGGTAGCCCTGGACCATGTGAAACTGGCTCCAAGCAAATCTGGGTACGTCTACGCCCTCACAATCATAGATCACTACTCCCGGTTCCTGGTGGTTGTCCCTGTCAAGGACTTAACGGCTCAAACAGCAGCTAGAGCCTTCCAGCAGCACTTCTGCCGTCCACACGGGTATCCGGAGCAAGTGTTGACGGACCAAGGACCAGCCTTCGAAGCGGAGGTCTTCCAGGAGTTCTGCAACCTGTATGGCTGCAAGAAGATAAGAACAACGCCCTATCATCCTCAGACCAATGGACTATGTGAGAAAATGAGGTGATAGACTTGCTAAAAACGTTGCCCCTGGAAGAACGCAGTCTGTGGCCTGAAAAACTGACTGATCTGGTAGACTTATATAATCACATCCCTGTAGGTTCCACCAGCTGTACCCCGGCTTACCTAATGAGAGCAAGACCTGGTAAGCTGCCCATTGACCTGGATATGGGAGTCCTGACACCTGAGGACACCTCGCCAGAGGCAGACTGGGATACAGAACGGCAGCAGCAGTATCGGAAAGTATAGGAGAGCGTCAAGTGAAGTCTGTCTCAAGCAAGAGAAAGGCAAGAGAAGGCTTATAACCAGTACGCTCCCGCTGTTTCCCTGGTACCTGGAGAGCCGGTCTTGAAGAGAAAGAGGCGGCTCCACAAGTTGGACGACCAGTGGGAGAAGGACCCGTACACCGTACTGCCCTCAAGCCATGAGAACCCAAAAGTCTGTGTCATCAGTAAGGATGGGGGAGAGACCACAGCCATTGTCTCCAGAGACCACCTGAAGAAGTGTCCCGAGCAGCTGCAAAGGCCTGAAGAAGATCAAGAAAACCCTCAACCCACAGAGGAAAGAGAAGAAATGATCAGTACCGTACTCGGAGACTTTCCCCGGTCCTGGACTCAAATCAACAACGCAGTAGTGGTACCGGTCCTCACCTTTCTCCAGCCAGCCCCAGAAGGGCCTACAGAAGAACAGGTAGTGTCAGAAGAGCAGCCGGCCCAGGAGGCAGAAGAATCCATACCAGCAACCCAGGAGAATCAACCCTCTGCTAGTAGTGAGCCTGCCGTGCCCCTAGTAAGCCAAAGAGTACGCAGAAAGTTGCCAGACCTACCCGCAACATCTTCTACTCCCTGTAGTGCAGAGCCAGATAGTGGGTAATGTATGTCCACCAGGAGCACTAGAGGTCAGGTGCCCGCTCGCTGGAGAATCTAAACTAATGCACTGTGAATTTATCTGTTTAACTGTTTATGGTTTATGTTTGTTGCCTGTTATTATGTTTCTCCAGTTTCCCTGCAGATTTACTTGGACTGACAGGTTATGGACGCTGAATAACCGGAACTACTTGTAGATAGTTGCACCTTGGTGCCTCTTGCTTGCGAAGATGGCCGCGGAAGAGAAAACCTGTCTGGCGTGGCCTCCTTGCGGCCAAAAGTAGCTAAGCTTCAGCCTTGCAGCCACGCCCAGGGCCAACGCATGGGGTTTGCTTTGGACAGGTCCCTTATTCTGTGCCAAGACTTCACCTTGTTGGGTGACATGGACACCCGGTCACAGACATGCTGTGACCTCTACAGACTAAAGCTACTTGTATATATGTTATTGTATTATTGTTTATACCCTGTTATTATGTTTTGAAAATGTGTTTAGTCCCGGAGTACTAAAATTTACTGGGGGGGAATGTGGCACCCCAGGGGTCTGGTTGCCACAGTAATAGAAATATTATGTCTGAGAGCAGGTGGGAGGATTCTCTGGTCAGGAGCCCTTAAGCATGCAACACCTCCCGCCCAGACCTGGGAGGGGAGGAATCTGCCCTTATAAACTGGGTCTGGGGCGGGATTAGGGAGTCAGAGCCTGGAGAGGGAGAGTCACAGCAGGAGCTCTGTAGGAGCAGTAGCTGAAGACCAGGGGCTGGAAGCTAAGCAGAGATATAGCTCGCCCTGGCAGAAGAATCTAATAACCGGACACCCGAGTCCGAGGCTGTGGGCACTGATATCCACCCAGCAGCAGAAACCAGCCGGCAGGGGATTCCAGGTCCTCTGGCCATAGAAGTCCGGAGGCTCAGTCACAAGGAAGGGACCAGCACCGCCATCCAGGAGCGGAGGCTAACAGAAGGCCCCAAGTCACCAGCCATACGGGTGAGCACCACATGGCATACTCAGGGACGTGGGCTACTTCTACCCGCTTACAGCAAGGTAGCCAGAAAGAGTGCAGATAGACGGGGAGGCTTACAACTCCACCTGGCCAGGGGAACTCCTGTTTGCTCGCAGACTGACCAGGCCCCTTATGCTAGCCAGTACTCCCGGGAGGGTCTGCCTTCATATCACCAGTAAAGACCCTGAATTGCACTGCAAAGACTCTGAGTCGTTCCTGCTCATCGCTGCACCAGCACTACTAGTGCTGGGACTCCCGTGCACTATCACCCCCACCATCAACTACACTGCCCTGGGGCTGCACTCTTCCCGTGGGGAGTCACACTACCTCAGCTGCATTCACCATTAGCCCCAGCGGTCTGCCTTGCAGCGGCGGTCCGCACTGACCGCAATCCACGGGTGGCGTAGTCGGACAATTAACCTAAACCCCACAAAATACCGCCATTGGCCTGACCACCCTGAGCCACGGAACGGGTCACAGCCACGGATACTACAACCCCCAGAAGCCCGGTTCCGGGTGCCCCTCGGCCCAGGGGGCGAGTCACATGCGCAGTGAACCCAAGGCGCGCTATGTGAAAATAAGACTTGGAACAGGGGAGACTGCATAAATGGATATATGAGAGAGGTGAGAAAGGTGAAAAGTCAAAGGATATTCCTGTGTTTGAATGACCATGTCAAAGTCCAGATCTAAATACCATTGAGAATCTGTGGCAAGACTTGCTGTTCACAAACCATCCGCATCCAATCTCACTGAGCTGGAGCTAAGTTGCAAAGAAGAATTGGCAAGCATTTTCAGCCTCCAGATGTGCAAAGCTGGTAGAGACAAATCCCAAAAGACTTGCATCAGTAATTGCAGTGAAAGATGGTTCTACAATGTATTGACTCAGGGGGGCAGATGACAATTTCCAGATTCATATTTTTTAATTTTTTAGAAAACCATGACTTTACACGTCACAAATATTGCTACTTCGTGTTAGTATATCATATAAAATACCAATTATATATATTTAAGTTTGTGGGTGTAACGTGAACAAAATATGGAAAAGTTCACGGGGAAGGAATACTTTTTCAAGGCACTGTACTTGTCTGTGTCTGGTAGTTCTCACATGAATTCACCATTTCAGAAAAAAGAATAGAGTAAATAAGTTGGTGAAAGAACGAGTAAGTACCAGCAGTGCACTGTTTCCATCTCTGGGATCCCATATATTTGCACAATTGGTGGACTCCTTAACTCTAACTAGCACTCCAAAAATATAGATGAGGTGGAGAAGTGGTCATGCATGCATATGGATATCTCCACAGAGTTTTGTAAGAAGTAGTGAAAAACTTGGCTGAAACTTTCCCCTCTCCAATCCGTCCTGAATGTAGCAGCCAGGATCATATTCCTCACCAACCGATACACTGATGCCTCTTCCCTGTGCCAATCATTGCACTGGTTTCCCATTCAATGTAAACCTATCACTCTTACCCACAAAGCTATCCACGATTCAGCACCGCCCTACATCTCCTCCCTCGTCTTAGTCTACCACCCTATACATGCCCTCCGTTCCGCTAGTGACTTAAAACTAAAATCCTCCATAATCCGAACCTCTCACTCCCGTCTCCAAGATTTCTCACGTGCTGTGCCAATTCTTTGGAATGCACTACCCAGGACAATTTGATTAATTCCCAATACCCACAGTTTTAAGCATGCCCAAAAAACCCATTTCTTTAGACTGGCTTATCGCCTCAACACACTTATCTACTGTAACTGTCCCAGTTGGCCCATATTAAAATTTTCTTCAAAATCATGCTCATACCATCCATGCACTGATTAGCCTCTGTCTGTACTGTACACATACTGGCTGGCGACCAGTTCATGTAGTGTTATGTGCTTACCCTATTTAGCATATTATGGCTGTATTATACAATATTTGTACATTTTACCTTTTGTGTCTCCACTATTTTCTTATGGACTGTAAGCTTGTGAACAGGACCCTCACTCCTTTTAATATCTGAGTTATGCTTATTCTGTAACGTCTGTATTGTCTGTATAAGCCCCCCCTAAAATTTTAAAGTGCTGCGGAATATGTTGGTGCTATAAAATTATTATTATTATTCAGCACCTCATATTAACTATTTGGACTACAGCGAATACGGGTCCCAATTCTCCCGATAGGTGCTAGGTTGCTCTTCCAGGACTTCTACATATCAAACATTTGTACCATATACGTTCTATGTGCCATTATCTCAGATGATAATACACCTTAAAGTTTTATTGTAGCCCTTGGGATTGGTTCAGTCTGACAATGTGAACCTTGGACAAAAAAGCTAGTACATCCATGTTTTAATTTATCTCTTTACTACTTTACCCAGCATTATCTCACCCCCTCCCACGAGGTATCATCTCCCATCCAAAAGATATCACTGCCCCTCTAATATATCACCTCTTCCCCTTCTACCTCCTCTCCCCCGAGTTTAATCCCTGTTAGGCATCAGCTCTCCTTTCTCTCCCCAAGCATCGGCTCCCCAAGTTCTCACGACCTCCCCTCCACAGATATATCTCCCCTTAGGTATCTTCTTACTCCCTTCTTTTTCGACCCATCATCTCGTTTGCTACCTGCTCTTACTCTCCCATCCCAAGTATCGATTTCCCCAGGTGTTACCTTTCCCCCCAATATCACCTCTACATTCCCTCCAGTATCATCTCTCTCGTCCTTAATATCATCTCTAGGATTATCCACCCATCTTTTTCCTTCAGTATTATCTCTCCTCCATTATCATCCAATTCTAATTCACTAGAGATGAGCAAATCTTTTAAAATATGTATTTGACAGATTTGCCCTAGTTGTCTCATGGAAACAGCCTCGCATCAAATCAAAATCTCTGCAAAGCCTCCAATTGCCCTGAAAAACAAGTATGACACTATTACACTATTCTCTTTCTCCTGACACACTAATTTACTTCACTATAATTGTGGACGTGTTCCATTTTTGCACCATTTGCAGTAGAGCCACAACATTTTTACTGCAATAGTCAAAAATCGTGGTAAAACAAAAGCTTTGCAGCAAAACTCCGGAAACATGTGAGTGCAGCCTTATAGGTACCTTAGTGTTTCATAGTTTCTCTCCCTATCTCTATAGCTAAGCTGTGAACTGTGACATTCTATCACTATCCAGAATGACTCCAAAATAGCTGCTTCATTTCCTGCTTCTGCTTTTATGCAGGCTATGATAGTCCCTTTTTATTTGTTGTGCTATGTAATGTGATGTGATAACTGCAAACCTGCCCCACGTCATTTGATCCTTCGGTCGCTGATGTAATCTTCTACATTGTATAAACTCACAGCAGCCATTTTAGGCAACTTTTGCAAAGCGAATCGCAGATTGTTCGAATTCCCTGAGTTCAGCAACTTTAAGCTTGTGGGCTCCAATGCAAATTCTCCACTAGGGGACTCAACCATCACGAGTCTTTCATAGGATTTGTGTACTCATATGATACAAAGGTACCTTTTGGGTCCACCTGAACTCCAGGTTCGACTGAAGCCCTACACCCACTATAGTTACGCCCCTGCTTATAACTATCCCTTTTAGTGCAAATTACTCCCATCTCCTGCATCTACTTTTCTGCAGTACTTAAGTAATTGGCAGTAACTTTCTGAACCATTCAATTCTGGGACAGCTTTTCATGGACCTACTTTCCCAGAACTACTACTACTCCCTCAGGAAATCAACAGGAAAAAATAAAAGTCTCTCATATCTCTGGGAGTACTTGTAGATCACAGACAAAATATCAGCATGCAATGTCAGTAGGTGGCTTCTAAAGCCAGCAGGATATAGTTATGTATTAAAAGTATCATGAACTTGTAGGACAGAGACGTAATATTACCACTTTACAAAGCGTAAGTGCGGCCTCATCTGGAATATGCAGTTTAGTTATCGGTACCAGTTCATGGAAAGGATGTCCTGGACTGCGAAAAAGTAGAAGGAAGAGCAACAAAACTGGTAAGGGGCATGGAGGATCTTTGTTAAGAGGAAAGACTAAGAGAATCTGTCACAAGGTTTTTTTACACCTAATCTGATAGCAGCATAATGTAGAGCCAGAGACCTTGACTCCAGCGATGTGTCACTTACTTGGCTGCTTAGTGTAGTTTTAATAAAATCACTGTTTTATCAGGAGGAGATTATCATTAGAGGATTAGTAAACTTGCTGCCAGGTAGTCAAGCATATTCATGAGCTCTGTGTACACTGTACATGAGCAGAAAGCTGCCAATCAGTGATGGGGGTGGGGTTTTACAGAGCTCAGCATTCAAAGAACTGCTAGATCTGCAGCAGATAAAACTGTGATTTTATCAAAATGATATCAAGCAGCTCTGTAAGTGATACATCGTTAGAATCAGGGTCCCTGCCTCTATATTATGCTGTTCTCAGATGGGGTAGCAAAAACCTAGTGACAGATTCCCTTTAACTCTTGACCCAGACTTTTTTTTGTGCTTTCATTTTTTCATCCATTTGTTCCAAGAACCACAGGCTTTTTTTGAAGGATGAGTTGTAGTTTTATATGTCACTACTCATTTTATCATAAAATATATTGAAAAAGCGAAAAAAAAAAGTGGGGGAAAATGGTATTAAAAATGAAATTCCATAATTTGTGTGTATGTGTGGCATTCAGTGTGCAGTAAAAATTACCTGTCAATATGATTTTCCAGGTCATTATGAATAAGGCAATACTAATCTAAAAGGGGATCTGTCATCATTTTTTTCACCTTGATTCAAGGGATATGTCACTTACTAGTCCGCTTGCTGTAGTTTTAATATAATCACTATTTTAGCAGCAGGAATATATCACTAGTACACCTGCTACCAGGTAGTCCTCCATATTCATGAGCTATGTATATCCCTGTCCCTCACTGATTAGTTGATTTTGCCTTTGCACAGTGTACACAGAAAGCAGCTAATAAGTGGTTTGGCGGGGTTATACAGCGCTCCGCATTCAGAGAACTGGTAGATCTGCAGCAGATAAAACAGTATATTTATCAAAACGGCAGCACACAGCCCAGTAAGTGATACAGGTGCATCTCAAAAAATTAGAATATTATCAAAAAGTTAATTTATTTCAGTTCTTCAATCCAAAAAGTGAAACTCATATATTATATAGAGTCATTACAAACAGAGTGATCTATTTAAAGTGTTTATTTCTGTTAATGTTGATGATTATGGCTTACAGCCAATGAAAACACAAAAGTCATTATCTCAGTAAATTAAAATAATTAACAAAAAACACCTGCAAATGCTTACTAAGCATTTAAAAAGGTCCCTTAGTCTGTTTCAGTAGGCTCCACAATCATGGGGAAGACTGTTGACTTGACAGATGTCCTGAAGGCAGTCATTGATACTCTCCACAAGGTCCCAGAGTTACAATTTTCATTTGGAAATCAAGGTCCCAGAGTCTGGAGGAAGAGTGGAGACAGGCCCGGCGTCAGCACCCGGGCAAGTGCCAGGGCCCTGAGCAGGCGGGGGGGCCCACTCACTGTCGGGCAGCCAGCATGCTATGGGGCCTGTGAGCGGAGGAGTGCGGTGCCAGCGCCCGCGAAAGGGTTCCCCCCGCTTGCTCAGGGCCCCGGCACAATACTTACCTCTCCCAGTGCCTCCGCAGCTCTGGTCTCTTCCATCTCTTGACTGTGACAACTTAGGTCAGAGGGTGCGATGACGTCTTTCCAGCGTGCCCTGTGCTGAGCAGTCACAGTGCAGACAGCAGGAAGACGCCAGCGATGCTGAGGAGTCCGGAGCAGCGGCAGCAGGAGAGGTGAGGTGAGTATTTGACTTTTTTATTTTTTTTATGTATGGAGGCATGGGGCATTATATGGGGCCCATACAGGACGGAACCAATACAGAATGGAGCAATCTATGGAACCCATACAGGATGGAGCCCATACAGAATGGAGCAGTATATGGGGCCCATACAGGATGGAGCAATCTATGGGGCCCATACAGGATGGAGCAATATATATGGCCCATACAGGATAGAGCATTATATGGGGCCCATACAGGATGAAGCATTATATGGAGCCCATACAGGATGGAGCATATATGGACCCCATACAGGATGGAGAATTATATGGGGCCCATACAGAATGGAGCATTATGTGAGGCCCATACAGGATGGAGCATTATACGGGGCCCATACAGGATGGAGCTTTATATGGGGCCCATACAGGATGGAGCATTATATGGAGCCCATACAGGATAGGGCCCATACAAGATGGAGCAATATATGGGGCCCACCCTGCATGAAGCATTATATGGGGGCCAGTATACTGTATGGAGCATTATATGGGGGCCAGTATCCTGTATGGAGCATTATATGGGGCCCATAATACTGTATGGAGGACTATGCTGTCCGCTCTGCACTGTGCGCTGCGAGGATTCACCAGTTTCTGAGATATTGTAGAATTTACAATAGATATCATTCATATAATGTAAGAAGTGAGTGAAATCTTTGGCATTGTACTATATATATATTTCTCTGCCACATCTGTGCATCATGAATCATGAATCGTGGTATGTGTTAAAGGGACCCAATGAGACTCTTTCGCCCGGGGCCCACGAAAACCTGGAGCCGGCCCTGAGTGGAGAGGCCACAATCCAAGCTGCTTGAGGTCGAGTGTGAAGTTTCCACAATCAGTGATGGTTTGGGGAGCCATGTCATCTGCTGGTGGAGGTCCACTGTGTTTTATCAAGAACAAAGTCAGTTCAGCCGTCTACCAGGACATTTTAGAGCACTTCATGCTTCCCTCTGCTGACAAGCTTTTGGGAGATGGAAATTTCATTCTCCAGCAGGACTTGGCACCTGTCCACACTGCCAAAAGTACCAATACCTGGTTTAAAAACAACAGTATCACTGTGCTTGATTGGCCAGCAAACTCGCCTGACCTTCACCCCATAGAGAATCTATGGAGTATTGTCAGGAGGAAGATGAGAGACAACAAACCCAACAATGCAGACGAGCTGAAGGCTGCTATCAAAGAAACCTGGGCTTCCATAACACCTCAGCAGTGCCACAGGCTGATCGCCAGGGCCGGCGTCAGCACCCGGCGCACCCGGGCAAATGCCGGGGCCCTGAGCAGGCAGAGGGGCCCACTGGCGGTCGCGCACCCCGCTGGGCTATGGGCGGAGGAGAGCGGTGTCAGCGCCCGCCCTTCTCCGCCGCTTGCTCAGGGCCCCGGCAGCTGGATACTTACCTCTCCTCGTGCCTCCGCAGATCCGCTGTCTTCCTGCTCTGCGCTCCCTGTGACGTCTCAGGTCAGAGGGCGCGGTGACGTCCTTACACCGCGCCCTCCCCTGAGCCGTCACAGTGAGCGCTGAGCGGGAAGACACCGACAACGCTGGAGTTCGGACCCGAGCAGCAGTTAGCAGGTGAGGAGAAGGGAGGTTTTTGATTTTTTTTTTTTTTTTAATGTATGGAGGCATGGGGCAGTATAAAGAGAGGGGGGGGTCATCCTGCATGGGGCATTATAAAGAGAGGGGGGGGGGTGACAGCCTGCATGGGGCATTATAAAGAGGGGGGGGGTGACAGCCTGCATGGGGCATTATAAAGAGAGGGGGGGCCATCCTGCATGGGGCATTATAAAGAGGGGGGGTGACAGCCTGCATGGGGCATTATAAAGAGAGGGGGGGCCATCCTGCATGGGGCATTATAAAGAGGGGGGGGTGACAGCCTGCATGGGGCATTATAAAGAAAGGGGGGCCATCCTGCATGGAGCATTAAAATGGGGGGGGGCCTGTATGGGGCATTATGTGGGGGGGGGACAGCCTGCATGGAGCATTATAAGGGGGGGGGCAGCCTGTATGGGGCATTATGTGGGGGGTAACAGCCTGCATGGAGCATTAAAAGGGGGGCCTGTATGGGGCATTATGTGGGGGGTAACAGCCTGCATGGAGCATTATAAGGGGGGGGGCTGTATGGGGCATTATGTGGGGGGTAACAGCCTGCATGCAGCATTATATGGGGGCCAGTATCCTGTATGGAGCGTTATAAGGGGACCGGTATCCTGTATGGAGCGTTATATGGGGGCCAGTATCCTGTATGGAGTTTTATAAGGGGACCAGTATCCTGTATGGAGCTTTATATGGGGGCCAGTATCCTGTATGGAGCTTTATAAGGGGACCAGTATCCTGTATGGAGCGTTATATGAGGGCCAGTATTCTGTATGGAGCCTTATATGGGGGCCAGTATTCCGTATGGGGGCCAGTATTCCGTATGGAGCCTTATATGGGGGCCAGTATTCCGTTTTGAGCCTTATATGGGGGCCAGTATTCCGTATGGAGCCTTATATGGGGGCCAGTATTCCGTATGGAGCCTTATATGGGGGCCAGTATTCCGTATGGAGCCTTATATGGGGACCAGTATTCCGTATGGGGCCTTATATGGGGGCCAGTATTCCGTATGGAGCCTTATATGGGGGCCAGTATTCCGTATGGAGCCTTATATTGGGGCCAGTATTCCGTATGGAGCCTTATATGGGGGCCAGTATTCCGCATGGAGCCTTATATGGGGGCCAGTATTCCGCATGGAGCCTTATATGGGGGTCAGTATTCCGCATGGAGCCTTATATGGGGGCCAGTATTCCGTATGGGGCCTTATATGGGGGCCAGTATTCCTTATGGGGCCTTATATGGGGGCCAGTATTCCGTATGGGGCCTTATATGGGGGCCAGTATTCTGTATGGGGCCTTATATGGGGGCCAGTATTCCGTATGAAGCATTATATGGGGGCCAGTATTCCGTATGGAGGCTTATATGGGGGTCAGTATTCCTCATGGAGCCTTATATGGGGGCCAGTATTCCGTATGGGGCCTTATATGGGGGCCAGTATTCCTTATGGGGCCTTATATGGGGGCTAGTATTCCTTATGGGGCCTTATATGGGGGCCAGTATTCCGTATGAAGCATTATATGGGGGCCAGTATTCTGTGTGGAGCGATTCACCGGTTTCTGAGCTATTGTGGAATTTACAATAGATATCACTCATGTAATGTAAGAAGTGAAATCTTTGCATTGTAATATATATATATATATATATATATATATATATATATATATATATATATATATATTTCTCCGCCGTATCTCTGCATCATGAATCGTGGTATGTGTTAAAGGGGCCCACTGAGACTCTTTCGCCCGGGGCCCAGAAAAACCTGGAGCCGGCCCTGCTGATCGCCACCATGCCACGCCGCATTGATGCAGTAATTGATACAAAAGGAGCCCTGACCAAGTATTGAGTGCATTTACTGGACATACATTTCAGTAGGTCAACATTTCGGATTTAAGGCTATGTGCCCACGATACAGAAATGAAGCAGAAAATTTCTGCAGCATTTCTGCATCTCCCTGGCAGAAAAAACGTTTGCAGATTGTGCATGCGTTTTTCCTGCAGAATACATGCGGATCCACATGCGGATTCACATGCGTTTCCGCATGCAGATTGACAAGCGCTTTCCAGGCGATAGCATCACTTGGAAAGTGCTTGACAGCTAGGTCACACTATATAAATCCATGCAAACGGCATGGATTTATACAGTGTGACCGTAAAAATTAAAACAAATAAAGCTATACTCACCCCCGAGGCCCCGGTGTGTGCTGCAGCGCTCGTTCCTGTCTGGTTCCCGGCTGCCGGCATATCACGAGACAGAGCGGTGAAGAGCCTGCGGTCACTTGACTGTGACGTCACCGCAGGTCCTCAAGCGATGCCGGCATTCAGAGAGAAGCCGCCGGACAGGTGAATATAAACTTTATTTGTTATTTTATTCTTTTTTTACAGGTACAATGATACCCAGGTCTGGATGAGAGTCTCCTCTCCTCCAGAACTGGGTACCATCCGCACATAGAGACGCATAGAAGCCGCTTGTACAAATGTACAGTCGCGGTTTCTATGCGTTTCAATGCAAGTCAATGGCGGGAGTTCCGCTGCGCTTCCGCAAAATTAAATGACATGCTGCGGATTTTTGTACGCAGCATAAACGCTGCGGAAAAATCCGCAGCATGTGCATAGAACATGCGGAATCCCCTTGGGGACCATGGGGTGCTGATTACCTAGTGTTTAACAAGCGTTTACGCTGCGGAAATTCCGCAGCATAAACGCTTGAAAAACGCTACGTGGGCACCCAGCCTTAAAAACATTTTTCAAGCTGTTGGTATAAAGTATTCTAATTTACTGAGCTAATGACTTTTGTGTTTTCATTGGCTGTAAGCCATAATCATCAACATTAACAGAAATAAACACTTGAAATAGATCACTCTGTTTGTAATGACTCCATATAATACGAGTTTCACTTTTTGTATTGAAGAACTGAAATAAATTAACTTTTGATGATATTCTAATTTTGTGAGATTCACCTGTACATCCCCAGAATTAGGGTCTCTGCCTCTACATCGTGCTGCTCTCAGATGAGGTAGCAATATCTGGGTGACAGATTCCCTTTAAGAAAAAGAAATTAGAACAAACGTATATATATATATATATATATATATATATATATATATGTGTATATAGACCAAAAGTTTGGACACACCTTCTCATTTAAAGATTTTTCTGTATTTTCATGACTTTGAAAATTGTACATTCACACTGAAGGCATCAAAACTATGAATTAACACATGTGGAATTATATGCTTAACAAAAAAGTGTGAAACAACTGAAAATATGTCTTATATTCTAGGTTCTTCAAACTAGCCAACTTTTGCTTTGATGACTGCTTTGCACACTTTTGGCATTCTCTTGATGAGCTTCAAGAGGTAGTCACCGGAAATGGTTTTCACTTCACAGGTGTGCCCTGTCAGGTTTAATAAGTGGGATTTCTTGCCTTATAAATGGGTTTGGGACCATCAGTTGTGTTGTGCAGAAGTTAGGTGGATACACAGCTGATAGTCCTACTGAATAAACTGTTAGAATTTGTATTATGGCAAGAAAAAAGCAGCTAAGTAAAGAAAAATGAGTGGCCATCTTTACTTTAAGAAATGAAGGTCAGTCAGTCCGAAAAATTGGGCAAACTTTGAAAGTGTCCCCAAGTGCAGTTGCAAAAACCATCAAGCGCTACAAAGAAACTGGCTCACATGAGGACCGCCCCAGGAAAGGAAGACCAAGAGTCACCTCTGCTTCTGAGGATAAGTTTATCCAAGTCACCAGCCTCAGAAATCGCAGGTTAACAGCAGCTCAGATTAGAGACCTGGTCAATGCCACACAGAGTTCTAGCAGCAGACACATCTCTACAACAACTGTTAAGAGGAGACTTTGTGCAGCAGGCCTTCATGGTAAAATAGCTGCTAGGAAACCACTGCTAAGGACAGGCAACAAGCAGAAGAGACTTGTTTGGGATAAAGAACACAAACAATGAACATTAGACCAGTGGAAATCTGTGCTCTTGTCTGATGAGTCCAAATTTGAGATCTTTGGTTCCAACCACCGTGTCTTTGTGTGACGCAGAATAGGTGAACAGATGGACTCTACATGCCTGGTTCCCACTGTGAAGCATGGAGAAGGAGGTGTGATGGTGTGGGGGTGCTTTGCTGGTGACATTGTTGGGGATTTATTCAAAATTGAAGGCATACGGAACCAGCATGGCTACCACAGCATCTTGCAGCGGCATGCTATTCCCTCCGGTTTGCGTTTAGTTGGACCATCATTTATTTTCAACTGGACAATGACCCCAAACACACCTCCAGGCTGTGTAAGGGCTATTTGACCAAGAAGGAGAGTGATGGGGTGCTACGCCAGATGACCTGGCCTCCACAGTCACCAGACCTGAACCCAATGGAGATGGTTTGGGGTGAGCTGGACCGCAGAGTGAAGGTAAAAGGGCCAACAAGTGCTAAGCATCTCTGGGACCTCCTTCGAGATTGTTGGAAGACCATTTCCGGTGACTACCTCTTCAAGCTCATCAAGAGAATGCCAAGAGTGTGCAAAGCAGTCATCAAAGCAAAATATGGCTACTTTGAAGAACCTAGAATATAAGACATATTTTCAGTTGTTTCACACTTTTTTGTTAAGCATATAATTCCACAAGTGTTAATTCATAGTTTTGATGAATTCAGTGTGAATGTACAATTTTCAAAGTCATGAAAATACAGAAAAATCTTTAAATGAGAAGGTGTGTCCAAACTTTTGGTCTGTACTGTATATATATATACACATATATATATATATATACACACAGTTGAAACCAGAAGTTTACATACACTATATAAAAAGACACATATGCATGTTTTTCTTAATATCTGACATGAAATCAGAATAAAACATTCACATTTTAGGTCAATTAGGATTACCATAATGTTTAATATTTGCAAAATACCAGAATAATGAAAGAGAATGTTTTAAGGCATTTTTATTACTTACTGCAAAGTCAAAAGTTTACATACATTTCATTAGCATTTGGTACCATTACCCTTAAACTGAATGACTTGGGTCCAACGTTCGGCATATCCTTCCACAAGTTTCTCACAATAGTTGTTTGGAATTTGGGCCCATTCCTCCTGACAAAACTGGTGTAGCTGATCAAGGTTTGTAGGTCGCCTTGCTCACACCTGCATTTTCAATAGGATTGAGATCAGGGCTTTGTGATGGCCACTCCAAAACATTGACTTTATTATCCTTAAGCCACTTTGTTTCCATTTTGGCAGTATGCTTTGGGTCATTGTCCATTTGGAAGACCAATTTCCGCCCAAGCTTTAACTTTCTGGCTGATGTCTTGAGATGTTGCTTCAGTATAGCCACATAATCTTCTTTTCTCATGATGCCATCTATTTTGAGAAGTGCACCAGTCCCTCTTGCAGCAAAGCAATCCCACAACATGATGCAGCTACCCCTGTGTTTCACAGTTGGGATGGTGTTCTTAGGCTTCCAAACTTCTCCCTTTTTCCTCCAAATGCAACGATGGTCATTATCCCCAAAAAGTAAAATTTTAGTTTCATCAGACCACAGGACATGTCGCCAAAAATTAAGGTATTTGTTCCTGTGTGCATTTGCAAACATTAATCTTTTTTTTATGTTTCTTTTGGAGTAATGGCTTCTTCCTGGTAGAGTGGCCTTTTAGCCCATGTTGATACAGTACTCGTTTCACTGTGGATATTGACATAATCTTACCAGCTTCCGCCATCATCTTCACAAGGCCTTTTGCTTTTGTCCTTGGGTTAATATGCACATGTCGGACCAAAGCACGTTCATCTCTGGGACACAGAACCTGTCTCCTTCCTGAGTGGTATGATGGCTGGACATTCCCATCTTGTTTGTACTTGCGTATAATTGTTTGTACAGATAAACGAGGCACCTTCAGGTATCCTGAAAATGTACCCAAGGACGAGCCAGACATATGCAAGTCCACAATTCTCTTTCTGATATCTTGGCTGATTTCTTTATACTTTCCCATGATGCTACACAATAAAGCAGTGTGTTTCAGGTGTGCATTAAAATACATCTTCAGATGTGTCTCTAATTAACTCAGATGTTGCCCAAAAAAAGCTTCCAAACACATGGCATCATCATATGGGCAGTCCAGTATTGTTTACGTAAGTGTATGTAAACTTTTGACTTTGCAGTAAGTTATAAAAATGCCTTAAAACATTCTCTCTCTCCTATTATTCTGGCATTTGGCAAATATTAAAAATTATGGTAATCCTAATTGACCTAAAACGGGAAAGGTTTATTCTGATTTCATGTCAGATATTGAGAAAAACATGCATATGTGTCTTTTTATATAATGTGTGTAAACTTCTGGTTTTAACTGTATGTATATATATATATATATATATATATATATATATATACATGTATATACTATATATATATATATATATATATATATACTGTATGTATATATAGTTTGTATGTGTATATATATATGTATATATATCTCATATCTATATTAACAAACATCAGTCAAATTGGGCACTTGGTGCAGGTTTACTAATATTAGTAACAGTTGCACCTTGTATTCCACAGATCACCTGGCATAATTTTAAATACCCATGTATTAAATCTCAGTGAAAGGCTATGCATCTTATAAATGTCACTGGTCAGTGGCTGATCACATGACCAGTGGATTGCCGTGCGCTAGCTGAGATGCTTACATTTGATCGGCAGTGAGTGACAGTTGGAGGTGACTGGCAACAGTTGAGGAGATGTCTGCTGAGCAGAGCGACAAAATAGAATCGAATTTTAGGAGAGAAGGAGTGAAGAGACGATGACCTACCTATGACACATCTGATGATGCGAGGAAGTCTTCAGTCAAGAGGACAAAACAACCTGTCCAGAAGAAAGATGGAGAGGAAGAGATGAAGGCACATCCGAAGATGGGAGCCAAGAAGCGAGGGGCCATCTTCAGCTCATTGGGAGATGAAGAGACATCTTCAAAGGATATCCAGGGTATAAAACGACGAAGGATTTCATCAGGACAGAAAGCCATGGATCTGAAGAAAGAAGAGGATAGCAGTGAAGCCACAGTCTCTGATAACTTCAAACGGAGACTACTGTTCCATCATGTGCTCGGTCGGGGATCTTTTGGCATGGTCGTGCTGGCGGAGGATACATCTACCCGCAAATATTTTGCTACTAAGATCATCAGCAAAAGAGCCCTGCTTGCTTCCGGGGATACTTCTGGGATGGTGGAGCGACGAGTTTTACAGCTGGCATCTGGGAGCCCCTTCCTTGTCCGCGCAGACTTTGCATTCCAGACCAAGGTAAGATATCCATTACTTAAGCCCCTTCCCAACACTGACAATTTTCATCTTTACACTTTACTTTTTTCAGTCCCCTTCTTCCAAGAGCCATATCTTTTTTTCTTTTCCATCAACATAGCGTATGAGGGATTGCGTTTTGCAGGATGAGTTGTAATTTCAAATTCCAAATTCATTGAAATGGTGAAAAAAAGAAAGAAGAAAAAAAGTAATTCCACCATTGATTTTTGTCTTTTGTTCATGTGGTATTCATTGTGCAATAAAAATGACTGGGTAAAATGAATCTCCAGGTTTGAACATTTACAAAGATCCCAAACTTGTCTATTTTTTTTTAAATTTAAGTGATGAAAAAAAATGTGAACATTTGTAAATAAAAAAACATTGGGTTTGTGCGTCCATTTTCTAAGACCTGCAAATGTTTTATTATTTTTTTTGTGAGGTGGGGAGATGTTTTGATCACATTTTATTGCATTTTGTTAGGAAAGTGTGTCGGCCAAAAACACACTTAATTGAATATTTTGATTATAATATATATTTTTTTATACTTAATAAAGGAAAAGGGTTGATTCAAATTATTATAATTTTTTATTTGGTTTATATTTTTAACACATTTTTATGTATGTTTACTTTATTTTTTTAGTCCTCTTATGGAATTTAAAGGGGTTTTCCCACAAGAAAAGTACATTTTAAGTAATAGATCTTGGAGTAAAAATAAGTTCTACAATTGGATGTGTTAAAAAAAATGTCCCGGTGCTGAGATAATCTTATAAAGGTGCCCCTGGTTTGTACTGTGTAATGGTTGCGTCTGACCTTACAGGGCCATGGTCTGATCATACCACAGCTCCTGGGCAGGGGAGGACGCAAAAGAGTATACAGACATTACAACACGGGTTCACAGCTGATTCATTTTGTGAGGTAAAACATTTTGCTGTCTGTTTTTAAGTGTAACGGGTCTGGGAGGCGGAACCTCTGAGCTACTATACAAGGGGGCGGTCCTTGTAAGGGAGCGGGTGGCGACCAGGCAGGCAGTCACAGCAGGTGACCGGGACAGTCTCTAGAAGAACGGGCAGGAGGTCACGGCAAGTGACCGGGGCAGTCTCTGGATGAACGGGCAGATGGTCACGGCAAGTGACCGGGGCAGTCTCTGGGTGAACGGGCAGATGGTCACGGCAAGTGACCGGGGCAGTCTCTGGGTGAACGGGCAGATGGTCACGGCAAGTGACCGGGGCAGTCTCTGGGTGAACGGGCAGATGGTCACGGCAAGTGACCGGGGCAGTCTCTAGGTAAAGGGTTGGTACGACCTGTGGCGGCTGATGGTAGACGTGAGCTCCCAGGTGAGCAGGTGAGCGTCTCTGGATAAACGGGTGGTCACAGCATGTGACGGCGGAGCCTCCAGGAAGACCAACAGACAGGCGGCAGATGAGCGCTCCCAGGTGAGCGGGCAGAAGTCTCTGGACAGGCGGGTGGTCACAGCACGTGACGGCAGAGCCTCCAGGTGGGCTAGCAGACAGGCAGCAGATGAGCGCTCCCAGGTGAGCGGGCAAGCTGGTCCATAGAAAGACTGACAGGAGTTGGAAGGCAGACCGTCGGACCTCAGGCAAGCAGGCAGGTAGTTGATGTGCGCTCCCAGGTGAGCGGGCAAGCTGGTCCTTAGACAGACTGACAGGAGTAGTAAGGCAGACCGTCGGACCTCAGGCTAGCAGGCAGGTAGCAGAATATCAGGCAGGAATAAGACAGCAAGCTGGCAGGAATCTGGCAGGTATCTGGCAGGTAACTGGCAACGGGACCTGAGGGCTGAAGCAGAGTAGTGAACAGTGCAACAACATTGCTCGGGCACCTCCATTTTGGAGGAGGTGCCTTATATATGGTGAAGTCCTCCGGCCATTGGCCGGGGACTCCTTAGGACGGCGCGCGCGGCCCCTTTAAGAGGGAGGGAGAGCGCGCGCGCCCTAAGCACAGTGGCCGGGAAGGAGCGCGCGCTGCCAGCAGAGCGGGAGGAGGACGCCGGGCACGGAGCAGAGAGGTGAGGGGAACAGCGTCCCTGCCTAGCAGAGGGCAGGGACGCCGGCGCTACAGTACCCCCCCCTTTAGGCCCCCCCTTTTTAAGGCCAGACAGAAATTTAGCAAGGATAAGAGGGGCATGGATGTTCTCCCGGGGCTCCCACGTTCTCTCCTCAGGACCAAACCCCTTCCAATCTACTAGAAAAAAGGTCTTTCCTCTTACCCTTTTGGTGGCAAGAATGTTCTCTACCTCAAACTCGTCCTCAGCAGAAACCGGAGCAGGAGGCGTACCTGTAGACTTGGAAAAAGAGTTAAGTACCACAGGTTTGAGGAGAGATACATGGAAGGAGTTAGGGATCCGTAAGTTGGCCGGGAGTTTCAATTTATAGGCCACCGGGTTGATCTGACTGATGACCTCCAGAGGACCGATGAACCGAGGCCCTAACTTGTAAGAAGGTATCTTGAGTCGGACATATTTAGATGAGAGCCAGACTTTATCTCCAGGACGAAATTGTGGAGGATCCAGGCGTTTTTTGTCAGCGTGTCTTTTCATCCGTTCGGACGACTGAAGGAGTGCGGATCGGGTACTCTCCCAAATGGAGGAAAATTTGCTAACGAGAGATTCCGCAGCCGGGTTGTCCACAGAGGTGGAGACAGGAAAAGGAATCCGAGGATGCTGACCGAAGACTACAAAAAACAGGGATTTGGAGGAGGATTCGCTCTCGTGATTGTTATAAGAGAACTCGGCCCATGGTAGGAGATCCACCCAGTCTGAATGATGGGCATTAACGAAGTGCCGGAGGTAACTGGTCAGGTTCTGATTGATCCGCTCCACTTGACCATTGGACTGTGGGTGGTAAGCGGAAGAGAAGTCCAGGGTGACGTCTAGCAGTTTACAAGTGGCTCTCCAGAAGCGTGAGGTGAACTGTACCCCACGATCCGACACGATGTGGAGGGGCAGGCCATGAAGACGAAAGATGTGACGAATAAAGTCTTTAGCTAGCTCGGGTGCAGACGGGAGGCCTGGCAGGGGAACGAAATGAGCCATCTTGGAGAAGCGGTCAGCGACCACCCAAATGACCGTACAACCGGCAGAGACTGGGAGGTCAGTTATAAAGTCCATTGCTATATGCTGCCAGGGGGCAGCAGGTACAGAAAGCGGAAGGAGGCGACCGGCTGGCAGATGTCTCGGAACCTTGTTGCGGGCGCAGGACACACAGGCAGAAACAAAGTCTATTACATCCTTGTGCAGGGTAGGCCACCAGTAGTGCCGGGTAATAAGCTGGAGGGTCTTTTTCTGACCGGCGTGGCCAGCCAGTTTAGACGAGTGACCCCAGTGAAGGATCTTCTCCCGATCAGGTACTGATACGAACGTCTTTCCGGGAGGGAGACGATTTAGACTCACGGGAGCCACCTGCATTACTCTGGCGGGATCGATGATGTGTTTCGGATCTTCCTCGAGATCAGACACCAGAAAGGATCGAGACAAGGCGTCCGCCTTGACGTTTTTGTCAGCCGGGCGAAAATGAAGAACAAAATCAAAGCGAGCAAAAAACAAGGACCACCGGGCTTGGCGCGGGTTAAGTCTCTGGGCATGCTGGAGGTAAGCCAAGTTCTTGTGGTCAGTTTAAATTATTACCGGGTGAAGAGCCCCCTCGAGCAGGTAACGCCACTCCTCCAATGCCAGTTTGATGGCCAATAACTCTCGGTCTCCTATGGAATAATTGCGCTCTGAGGAGGAGAAGAGTTTAGAGAAGAAGCCGCAAGTTACCATCCTCCCGGAAGATGATTTTTGAGTAAGTACCTCTCCGGCTCCAGAGGAGGAGGCGTCAACTTCCAGGAAGAACTGCTTGTTGCCGTCCGGGCGATGCAGCACCGGGGCGGAAGAGAAGGCCTGTTTTAAGGAAAGAAAGGCCTCCTCTGCTTCGGGTGGCCACTCTTTGGGATTAGTACCCTTACGGGTGAGCGCGGAAATTGGGGCAGTCCGGGAAGAGAAGTGCGGTATGAAGAGGCGGTAGTAGTTGGCGAAGCCCAGGAACCGCTGAATGGCCTTCAACCCCTCCGGTCGAGGCCATTTCTCGATGGCAGACAGTTTCTCTGGATCCATTCGTAGGCCGGTCTGAGAAATAATGTAGCCCAAAAACGGAAGCGAGGTCTACTCAAAGAGGCACTTCTCGTATTTAGCGAAGAGGTGATTCTGCCTGAGCCTGAGCAGGACCTGACGAACGTCCCTCCGGTGAGTCTGGAGATCCGGAGAGAAGACCAAGATGTCGTCCAGGTACACCACTACGCAGGAGTAGAGAAGGTCCCGGAAGATGTCATTGACCAACTCTTGAAAGACGGCAGGAGCGTTACAGAGACCAAAGGGCATTACCAGATATTCATAGTGGCCGTCCCGGGTGTTGAATGCCGTCTTCCATTCATCCCCCTGACGGATACGAACCAGGTTGTACGCCCCACGGAGGTCCAGTTTGGTGAAGATTCTAGCCCCCCTCAGACGATCAAATAACTCTGGAATGAGCGGAAGGGGGTACTTATTCTTCACCGTGATCTGGTTAAGGCCTCTATAGTCTATACAGGGACGGAGAGAGCCGTCCTTCTTTTTGACGAAAAAGAAGCCTGCTCCCGCCGGGGAGGTAGATTTCCGGATGAATCCCCTGGCCAGATTCTCCTCAATATATTCGGACATCGACCGGGTCTCAGCAGCGGATAATGGATAAATACGCCCACGGGGAGGAGTAGTACCAGGTAACAGGTCGATAGGGCAGTCGTATGCTATATGAGGGGGTAGTGTCTCTGCCTCCTTTTTATTAAAGACATCAGCATAAGACCAATAAGGAATCGGAAGTCCAGGTAGATTAGCTGGGGTAGGAGAAGGACGGACGGGATGGACGGGAACCAGACAGGTCTTATGGCAGTCCTGTCCCCAGCGAAGGACTTCTCCGGTCTGCCAGTCAAGCACGGGTGCATGTCTCTGGAGCCAAGGTAGACCTAGCAAGAGGGCGTGAGAGAGTCCAGGCAGAACATGAAAGGAGATACTCTCAGAATGCAGCATTCCCACCTGCAGAGTAATGGATTCGGTGATGAGTTGGATGGGGCGTGGTAAGAGACCCCCATCCACGGCAGCAACAGACAAGGGTACAGCCAGAGGTTTGGTGGGGATGCGGTATTTCTCTACCAGGGACTGTGAAATAAGATTCCCGGCTGCTCCAGAGTCAAGTTGGGCTAGTTCGAAATAACGGTTCTCCCCGTAGACGATTGAGACTGACAGCAGCAGAGATGGAGAGGATTTATTCTTGTCTAGGTCGACCTCTCTGAGCGAACCTAGACACAGGCGTTTCCCGACCTCTCCGGGCAGGCACGGATCCGGTGCTCCTTACTGCCACAGTAGAAGCAGCTCCCCTCGGCACGGCGTAAGTCCTGACGGGTTTTGACCATCTTGGTCTGGTCAACCTGCATAGGCTCAGGAGAGTGTACCTGGGGAGAGACGGATTTCTTAAAAGTAGGAGCTAGACGTGGAAACCTCCTCTCACGGGTGACCTCTTTGGCACGCTCCTGGAACCGTAGGTCAATCCGGGTGGCAAGAGTTATTAGGTCATCGAGAGTGGTAGGAATGTCCAGACCGGCAAGTTCATCTTTAATACGGCCGGACAGACCCTCCCAGAAGACGGATACCAGAGCGTCGTTATCCCAGGCCAGCTCCGAGGCAAGGGTACGGAACTGTATGGCATATTGGCCCACGGTGAGACTTCCCTGACGGAGGCGTAGCAGTGATGATGCGGATGAGGTCTTCCGTCCGGGTTCGTCGAAGACTTTCCGGAAAGCCATGAGAAAGGCAGGCAAGTCGGACACCAGGGGGTCTCCTCTCTCCCATAGAGGATTTAGCCAGGCCAGGGCCTCCCCGGTGAGATGGGACATGATGAAGGCAATTTTGGCCCGGTCGGAGTTAAACTGGTGGGACAGGAGTTCAAAGTGCAGGGTGCACTGATTTATGAAGCCCCGAGCCTGGGCGGAGTCGCCTCCGAAGCGAGGAGGTGCAGAAAGCCGGGGTCCGGGGTAGGATACCATGGTATTAGTGGACAGCGGAGCTGCCGGATTGCGAGTCATGGCACTGGCGGAGGTTGCTGGCGGAGCAGTCAGAGTGTCCAGGCGAGAATTGACATTCCGCAGGTGACCCAGGATGGACTCCTGTTGGGACCTCTGACGGGACAGTTCATGACACAGGTTCGAGAGCGAGGGAGCTTGGGTGCCACCGGGTTCCTTCTCCCGAGCAAACTGTAACGGGTCTGGGAGGCGGAACCTCTGAGCTACTATACAAGGGGGCGGTCCTTGTAATGGAGCGGGTGGCGACCAGGCAGGCAGTCACAGCAGGTGACCGGGACAGTCTCTAGAAGAACGGGCAGGAGGTCACGGCAAGTGACCGCGGCAGTCTCTGGATGAACGGGCAGATGGTCACGGCAAGTGACCGGGGCAGTCTCTTGGTGAACGGGCAGATGGTCACGGCAAGTGACCGGGGCAGTCTCTGGGTGAACGGGCAGATGGTCACGGCAAGTGACCGGGGCAGTCTCTGGGTAAAGGGTTGGTACGACCTGTGGTGGCTGATGGTAGACGTGAGCTCCCAGGTGAGCAGGCGAGAGTCTCTGGATAAACGGGTGGTCACAGCATGTGACGGCGGAGCCTCCAGGAAGACCAACAGACAGACGGCAGATGAGCGCTCCCAGGTGAGCGGTCAGAAGTCTCTGGACAGGCGGGTGGTCACAGCACGTGACGGCAGAGCCTCCAGGTAGGCTAGCAGACAGGCAGCAGATGAGCGCTCCCAGGTGAGCGGGCAAGCTGGTCCATAGACAGACTGACAGGAGTTGGAAGGCAAACCGTCGGACCTCAGGCAAGCAGGCAGGTAGTTGATGTGCGCTCCCAGGTGAGCGGGCAAGCTGGTCCTTAGACAGACTGACAGGAGTAGTAAGGCAGACCGTCGGACCTCAGGCTAGCAGGCAGGTAGTAGAATATCAGGCAGGAATAAGACAGCAAGCTGTCAGGAATCTGGCAGGTATCTGGCAGGTAACTGGCAACGGGACCTGAGGGCTGAAGCAGAGTAGTGAACAGTGCAACAACATTGCTCGGGCACCTCCATTTTGGAGGAGGTGCCTTATATATGGTGAAGTCCTCCGGCCATTGGCCGGGGACTCCTTAGGACGGCGCGCACGGCCCCTTTAAGAGGGAGGGAGAGCGCGCGCGCCCTAAGCACAGTGGCCGGGAAGGAGCGCGCGCTGCCAGCAGAGCGGGAGGAGGACGCCGGGCACGGAGCAGAGAGGTGAGGGGAACAGCGTCCCTGCCTAGCAGAGGGCAGGGACGCCGGCGCTACATTAAGCAATATTTTTCCTGAAAGAAATAATCCTTTGTGATCCTGTCTGTATCCTGTCTTTTGCTTCCTCTCCTGCCCAGGAGCTGTGGTATGATCAGACCATTTTCCAGCACGGTCAGACACGGCCATTACACAGTACACAGCAGGGGCACATTTATAAGATTATCTCAGCACAGGAACATTTATTTTTAAACTCATCCAATTGTGTAGCTTACTATTAGTCAAAGATCTATTGATTAAAATGTTGATTAAAATTATCTTGATTGTGAGAAAACCCCTTTAAACCTGTGATTACTTGATTTCTTGTTCTATATAGTGCAATGCTACAGTATTGCAGTACTACTGTATTGAAGTATACAGATAAAATGACATTCTCATTTGAAAGCTCAGTAATAGGCTTGGCTTCACAGGAAGAACCAAGTTGGCAGTCATGGGTGACTTCAGCTGCCATGATAACCCATCCGCACCCAGTGATCAGTGTAACAGCAGCGATCAGAACAATCTCTGATGGCTGCGGTTACAGATGCCGGCTATGTACAGGCATCTCCCTGTAGAACCGCGAGCAAAACGCGCGTGGGGTGGAGGTCACACAGCCCTAACCTGCTCATGCCATACTGCCTCTGGATTTGGCTAATCCCATGTTTAATTTTTCATTATATCCTGATATTTATTCTTATGTTGGCCAATGACTTTTGCACTATGTACATTATTACGGCCATATATTCAAGTTATGTGTCACATGAATTATATGAGATTTTTCCTATTTATTATATTAGATGTACTGTTTTTCTCTTTGATGTTATTCTGGTATATACATATATATATCTGCACATGCCCTTTATGTATTTAATATATCGATGGTGTTAGTTTACTTGTATTCATGTATTTACTGCATGAAATTCAATATATGTGCATCCTAGGGAGAACCACTATTCAATACATAGGCCGTGTCTCTACACCCCATGTGTGTTTTAATGTATAGTTGTCAATTACATGTTTTTTAACGTATTTTTCGTGTCTGATCACTCATTTATCCAAATAAAGAATTTACTCCACTTATGTCTGCTGTATTATTTAATCCTTACTGGATTGTTGTAGGTCATTTCATACTTGAATTGTGGTCCAGTGAACATTAATGATTATACACACCTATTCTTTTTCCTGAATGTGTAGCTATACCCCATTCATTGTCAGTGTTATGTGTACAGGCATCTGCCAAGTATGATGCGGGCTCAGCTCCTGAACCTGCTCCATACATAGAGACCTGACATCGGATGAGCTATTACATCATATGTCGGCAAACGCTTTTCTGTGTCCTTTAAAAGTTAGCAGTGGGAGAGCATGATAAAAAGGCTTACCTACCCCCTGAGACCGACTTTAGCTCTTAGGCCTCGGCCCCACTATCAGTATTTGGTCAGTATTCAGTCAGTATTTTTTCTCAGGAGTGGGAGCCAAGACCAGGAGTGGGTGATAAATGCAGAATTGGTGACTTGTTTCTATTATACCTTTTTTCTGATTGTTCCTCACCTGGTTTTGGCTTTGGGGTGACAGCAAATATTTTAACAATAGTAGGGGTAACATTAGGTCTTATTCAGAAAAACTGTCTAATATTAAAATTGTCTTTGTTATCAATAGTAATAAAACCTCATTTTTTTAATTTTTTTTAATTTTATGTTTAAAAAGCAGATTTATCAGCCATCACCCCAAGATTGCCATGATTCTTTAGGTCATGGTACTCTTTGGATGACAGCTAATATGTTTAGAATTTACAGTAGGACGCACTGGTCCATGTTTATAGACGTCACAATGGTTTAGTAACGTGCGGAATTGTACTCATTACACTGAGCTCTGACTTCTTGGGATGGGTAACAAGGCCATTTTTGTGGTAAATGAGGCCCAATATACCCCTTACTATAGATTATTACATTTTTCGCAGTGTTACCTCATCTGTATAATAACATCTTAGGTCCCGATGCTCCTAGGGAAACCACTAATATTAGTATAATTTACAGTATGGGGTAAATTATCACATGAATGTAAGCATCAGACCATCTCTGAGACCAGCACAGTTGTAATATGTGATATGTCTGTTTACATGTATTTTTCTGTATGTCTTCAAATATGTTTATGTCTGTATGTGTCTTTGTATATGTCTGTATATGTTTGTGTGCGCACATTTCTGCGAACCGTACATGTGCAAGTCTGCATGTGTATACGTGACTCCGTGTGTGTATATGCGTGACTGCATGTGCATGACCGTGTGTGTATGTGTGTGACTGCATGTGTATGTGTATGACTGCGCATGTGTATGTGTGTGACTGCGTATGTGTGTGTATGTGCATGACTGCGCGTGTGTGTTTGTGTGTGACTGCGTATGTGTGTGACTGCCTATGTGTGTATTTGCATGACTGCATGTGCATGTGCGTGACTGCATGTTTGTGTATGTGCATGACTGCGGTGTGTGACTGCGTATGTGTGTGACTGCGCGTGTGTGTGTGTATGTGCGTGACTGCGTGTGTGTGTATGTGTATGACTGCTAGTGTGTGTATGTGTGTGACTGCTTGTGTGTGTATGTGTGTGACTGCGTGTGTGTGTATGTGTGTGAGTGCTTGTGTGTGTATGTGTGTGTCTGCTTGTGTGTGTATGTGTGTGACTGCGTATATGTGTGTATGTGTGTGACTGCATGTGTGTGTATGTGTGTGTCTGCTTGTGTGTGTATGTGTGTGACTGCGTGTGTGTCTATGTGTGTGACTGTGTGTGTGTGTATGTGCGTGACTGCATGTGTATGTGCGTGACTGCGTATGTGTGTGTATGTGTGTGACTGCATGTGTGTGTATGTGTGTGACTGCGTGTGTGTATGTGTCTGTCTGCATGTGTGTGTATATGTGTGACTGCGTGTGTGTATATGTGTGACTGCGTGTGTGTGTATGTGTGTGACTGCTTGTGTGTGTATGTGCGTGACTGCATGTGTGTGTATGTGTCTGACTGCATGTGTGTGTATGTGTGTGACTGCTTGTGTGTGTATGTGTGTGACTGCTTGTGTGTGTATGTGTGTGACTGCTTGTGTGTGTATATGTGTGACTGCGTGTGTGTGTGTATGTGTGTGTCTGCTTGTGTGTGTATGTGTGTGACTGCATGTGTGTGTATGTGTGTGACTGCATATGTGTGTGTATGTGTGTGACTGCGTGTGTGTGTATGTGCATGACTGCATGTGTATGTGCGTGACTGCATGTGTGTGTATGTGCATGACTGCATGTGTATGTATGTGTGTGACTGCGTGTGTGTGTATGTGTGTGACTGCGTGTGTGTGTGTATATGTGTGACTGCATGTGTATGTGCGTGACTGCATATGTGTGTGTATGTGTGTGACTGCATGTGTGTGTATGTGTGTGACTGCGTGTGTGTGTATGTGTGTGACTGCGTATGTGTGTGTATATGTGTGACTGCATGTGTGTGTGTATGTGCGCGACTGCATGTGTATGTGCGTGACTGCGTATGTGTGTGACTGCATGTGTGTGTGTGTGTGACTGCATGTGTGTGTATGTACGTGACTGCATGTGTGTGTATGTGCAGGGCTGCATGTGTAAGTGCGTGACTGCATGTGTGTGTATGTGCGTGACTGCATGTGTGTGTATGTGTGTGACTGCGTGTGTGTCTATGTGTGTGACTGTGTGTGTGTGTGTATGTGCGTGACTGCATGTGTATGTGCGTGACTGCGTATGTGTGTGTATGTGTGTGACTGCATGTGTGTGTATGTGTGTGACTGCGTGTGTGTATGTGTGTGACTGCTTGTGTGTGTGTGTGACTGCTTGTGTGTGTATATGTGTGACTGCGTGTGTGTGTATGTGTGTGACTGCTTGTGTGTGTATGTGTGTGTCTGCTTGTGTGTGTATGTGTGTGACTGCGTATGTGTGTGTATGTGTCTGACTGCATGTGTGTGTATATGTGTGACTGCGTGTGTGTATATGTGTGACTGCGTGTGTGTGTATGTGTGTGACTGCTTGTGTGTGTATGTGCATGACTGCATGTGTATGTGCGTGACTGCATGTGTGTGTATGTGCGTGACTGCATGTGTGTGTATGTGTATGACTGCATGTGTATGTGCGTGACTGCATGTGTGTGTATGTGCGTGACTGCATGTGTATGTGCGTGACTGCATGTGTGTGTATGTGTATGACTGCATATGTGTGTGTATGTGTGTGACTGCATGTGTGTGTATGTGCATGACTGCATGTGTATGTGCGTGACTGCATGTGTATGTGCGTGACTGCATGTGTGTGTATGTGCGTGACTGTATGTGTATGTGCGTGACTGCGTGTGTGTGTATGTGTATGACTGCATGTGTGTGTGTATGTGTGTGACTGCATGTGTGTGTATGTGCATGACTGTATGTGCATGTGCGTGACTGCATGTGTGTGTATGTGCGTGACTGCATGTGTGTGTATGTGTATGACTGCATGTGTATGTGCGTGACTGCATGTGTGTGTATGTGCGTGACTGCATGTGTATGTGCGTGACTGCGTGTGTGTGTATGTGTATGACTGCATATGTGTGTGTATGTGTGTGACTGCATGTGTGTGTATGTGCATGACTGTATGTGCATGTGCGTGACTGCATGTGTGTGTATGTGCGTGACTGCATGTGTGTGTATGTGTGTGACTGCGTGTGTGTGTGTATGTGCGTGACTGCATGTGTATGTGCGTGACTGCGTATGTGTGTGTATGTGTGTGACTGCATGTGTGTGTATGTGTGTGACTGCGTGTGTGTGTATGTGTGTGACTGCTTGTGTGTGAATGTGTGTGTCTGCTTGTGTGTGTATGTGTGTGTCTGCTTGTGTGTGTATGTGTGTGACTGCTTGTGTGTGTATGTGTGTGACTGCGTGTGTGTGTATGTGTGTGACTGCGTGTGTGTATGTGTGTGACTGCTTGTGTGTGTATGTGTGTGACTGCGTGTGTGTGCGTATGTGTGTGTCTGCTTGTGTGTGTATGTGTGTGTCTGCTTGTGTGTATATGTTTGTGACTGCGTATTTGTGTGTATGTGTGTGACTGCATGTGTGTGTATGTGTGTGACTGCTTGTGTGTGTATGTGTGTGACTGCTTGTGTGTGTATGTGTGTGACTGCTTTTGTTGTGTATGTGTGTGACTGCGTGTGTGTGTATGTGTGTGTCTGTCTGTGTGTGTATGTGTGTGACTGCATGTGTGTGTATGTGTGTGACTGCATATGTGTGTGTATGTGTGTGACTGCATGTGTGTGTATGTGCATGACTGCATGTGTATGTGCGTGACTGCATATGTGTGTGTATGTGTGTGACTGCATGTGTGTGTATGTGCATGACTGCATGTGCATGTGCGTGACTGCATGTGTGTGTATGTGCGTGACTGCATGTGTGTGTATGTGACTGCGTGTGTGTGTCTGTGTGTGACTGCATGTGTGTGTGTATGTGTGTGACTGCATGTGTATGTGCGTGACTGCATATGTGTGTGACTGCATGTGTGTGTATGTGTGTGACTGCGTATGTGTGTGTATATGTGTGACTGCGTGTGTGTATGTGCGTGACTGCATGTGTATGTGTGTGACTGCGTATGTGTGTGACTGCATGTGTGTGTGTGTGTGTGTGACTGCATGTGTGTGTATGTACGTGACTGCATGTGTGTGTATGTGCATGGCTGCATGTGTAAGTGCGTGACTGCATGTGTGTGTATGTGCGTGACTGCATGTGTGTGTATGTGTGTGACTGCGTATGTGTGTGACTGTGTGTGTGTGTGTATGTGCGTGACTGCATGTGTATGTGCGTGACTGCTTATGTGTGTGTATGTGTGTGACTGCATGTGTGTGTATATGTGTGACTGCGTGTGTGTGTATGTGTGTGACTGCTTGTGTGTGTATGTGTGTGTCTGCTTGTGTGTGTATGTGTGTGACTGCGTATGTGTGTGTATGTGTCTGACTGCATGTGTGTGTATATGTGTGACTGCATGTGTGTATATGTGTGACTGCGTGTGTGTGTGTATGTGTGTGACTGCTTGTGTGTGTATATGTGTGACTGCATGTGTGTGTATGTGCATGACTGCATGTGTATGTGCGTGACTGCATGTGTGTGTATGTGCGTGACTGCATGTGTGTGTATGTGTGTGACTGCGTGTGTGTGTGTGTATGTGCGTGACTGCATGTGTATGTGTGTGACTGCGTATGTGTGTGTATGTGTGTGACTGCATGTGTGTGTATGTGTGTGACTGCGTGTGTGTGTATGTGTGTGACTGCTTGTTTGTGTATGTGTGTGTCTGCTTGTGTGTGTATGTGTGTGTCTGCTTGTGTGTGTATGTGTGTGACTGCATATGTGTGTGTATGTGTGTGACTGCATGTGTGTGTATGTGTGTGACTGCTTGTGTGTGTATGGGTGTGACTGCTTGTGTGTGTATGTGTGTGACTGCGTGTGTGTGTATGTGTGTGACTGCTTGTGTGTGTATGTGTGTAACTGCTTGTGTGTGTATGTGTGTGACTGCGTGTGTGTGCGTATGTGTGTGTCTGCTTGTGTGTGTATGTGTGTGTCTGCTTGTGTGTGTATGTGTGTGACTGCATATTTGTGTGTATGTGTGTGACTGCATGTGTGTGTATGTGTGTGACTGCGTGTGTGTGTGTATGTGTGTGACTGCTTGTGTGTGTATATGTGTGACTGCATGTGTGTGTATGTGCATGACTGCATGTGTATGTGCGTGACTGCATGTGTGTGTATGTGCGTGACTGCATGTGTGTGTATGTGTGTGACTGCGTGTGTGTGAGTATGTGCGTGACTTCATGTGTATGTGCGTGACTGCGTACGTGTGTGTACGTGTGTGACTGCATGTGTGTGTATGTGTGTGACTGCGTGTGTGTGTATGTGTGTGTCTGCTTGTGTGTGTATGTGTGTGTCTGCTTGTGTGTGTATGTGTGTGACTGCGTATGTGTGTGTATGTGTGTGACTGCATGTATGTGTATGTGTGTGACTGCTTGTGTGTGTATGTGTGTGACTGCTTGTGTGTGTATGTGTGTGACTGCGTGCGTGTGTACGTGTGTGACTGCTTGTGTGTGTATGTGTGTGACTGCTTGTTTGTGTATGTGTGTGACTGCGTGTGTGGGCGTATGTGTGTGTCTGCTTGTGTGTGTATGTGTGTGTCTGCTTGTGTGTGTATGTGTGTGACTGCGTATTTGTGTGTATGTGTGTGTGTGTATGTGTGTGACTGCTTGTGTGTGTATGTGTGTGACTGCTTGTGTGTATGTGTGTGACTGCTTGTGTGTGTATGTGTGTGACTGCGTGTGTGTGTATGTGTGTGTCTGCTTGTGTGTGTATGTGTGTGACTGCATGTGTGTGTATGTGTGTGACTGCATATGTGTGTGTATGTGTGTGACTGCATGTGTGTGTATGTGTGTGACTGCATGTGTGTGTATGTGTGTGACTGCATATGTGTGTGTGTGTGTGACTGCATGTGTGTGTATGTGCATGACTGCATGTGTATGTCCGTGACTGCATGTGTGTGTATGTGACTGCGTGTGTGTGTCTGTGTTTGACTGCGTGTGTGTGTGTATGTGTGTGACTGCATGTGTATGTGCGTGACTGCATATGTGTGTGTATGTGTGTGACTGCGTGTGTGTGTATGTGTATGACTACGTATGTGTGTGTATATGTGTGACTGCGTGTGTGTGTATGTGCGTGACTGCATGTGTATGTGCGTGATTGCATATGTGTGTGACTGCATATGTGTGTGTGTGTGTGTGTGACTGCATGTGTGTGTATGTACGTGACTGCATGTGTGTGTATGTGCATGGCTGCATGTGTAAGTTCGTGACTGCATGTGTGTGTATGTGCGTGACTGCATGTGTGTGACTGCGTGTGTGTGTATGTGTGTGACTGCGTGTGTGTGTGTATGTGCGTGGCAGCATGTGTATGTGCGTGACTGCGTGTTTATATGTGTGTGACTGCTTGTGTGTGTGTGTGACTGCATGTGTGTGTATGTGTGTGACTGCGTGTGTGTATGTGTGTGACTGCTTGTGTGTGTATGTGTGTGACTGCTTGTGTGTGTATGTGTGTGACTGCGTATGTGTGTGTATGTCTGACTGCATGTGTGTGTATGTGTGTGACTGCTTGTGTGTGTATGTGTGTGACTGCTTGTGTGTGTATGTGTGTGACTGCTTGTGTGTGTATGTGTGTGACTGCGTGTGTGTGTATGTGTGTGACTGCATGTGTGTGTATGTGTGTGACTGCGTGTGTGTGTATGTGTGTGTCTGCTTGTGTGTGTATGTGTGTGTCTGCTTGTGTGTGTATGTGTGTGACTGCGTATGTGTGTGTATGTGTGTGACTGCATGTGTGTGTATGTGTGTGACTGCTTGTGTGTATGTGTGTGACTGCGTGTGTGTGTATGTGTGTGACTGCTTGTGTGTGTATGTGTGTGACTGCTTGTGTGTGTATGTGTGTGACTGCGTGTGTGTGCGTATGTGTGTGTCTGCTTGTGTGTGTATGTGTGTGTCTGCTTGTGTGTGTATGTGTGTGACTGCGTATTTGTGTCTATGTGTTGTGACTGCATGTGTGTGTATGTGTGTGACTGCTTGTGTGTGTATGTGTGTGACTGCTTGTGTGTGTATGTGTGTGACTGCTTGTGTGTGTATGTGTGTGACTGCGTGTGTGTGTGTATGTGTGTGTCTGCTTGTGTTTGTATGTGTGTGACTGCATGTGTGTGTATGTGTGTGACTGCATATGTGTGTGTATTTGTGTGACTGCATGTGTGTGTATGTGCATGACTGCATGTGTATGTGCGTGACTGCATGTGTGTGTATGTGCCTGACTGCATGTGTGTGTATGTGACTGCGTGTGTGTGTCTGTGTTTGACTGCGTGTGTGTGTGTATGTGTGTGACTGCATGTGTATGTGCGTGACTGCATATGTGTGTGTATGTGTGTGACTGCGTATGTGTGTGTATATGTGTGACTGCGTGTGTGTATGTGCGTGACTGCATGTGTATGTGCGTGACTGCGTATGTGTGTATGTGAATGACTGCATGTGTAAGTGCGTGACTGCATGTGTGTGTATGTGCGTGACTGCATGTGTGTGTATGTGTGTGACTGCGTGTGTGTGTATGTGTGTGACTGCGTGTGTGTGTGTATGTGTGTGGCTGCATGTGTATGTGCGTGACTGCGTATGTGTGTGTATGTGTGTGACTGCATGTGTGTGTATGTGTGTGACTGCGTGTGTGTATGTGTGTGACTGCTTGTGTGTGTGTGTGACTGCTTGTGTGTGTATGTGTGTGACTGCGTGTGTGTGTATGTGTGTGACTGCTTGTGTGTGTATGTGTGTGTCTGCTTGTGTGTGTATGTGTGTGACTTCGTATGTGTGTGTATGTGTCTGACTGCATGTGTGTGTATGTGTGTGACTGCTTGTGTATGTATGTGTGTGACTGCTTGTGTGTGTATGTGTGTGACTGCGTGTGTGTGTATGTGTGTGACTGCTTGTGTGTGTATGTGTGTGTCTGCTTGTGTGTGTATGTGTGTGACTTCGTATGTGTGTGTATGTGTCTGACTGCATGTGTGTGTATGTGTGTGACTGCTTGTGTATGTATGTGTGTGACTGCTTGTGTGTGTATGTGTGTGACTGCGTGTGTGTGTATGTGTGTGACTGCTTGTGTGTGTATGTGTGTGACTGCTTGTGTGTGTATGTGTGTGACTGCGTATTTGTGTGTATGTGTGTGACTGCATGTGTGTGTATGTGTGTGACTGCTTGTGTATGTATGTGTGTGACTGCTTGTGTGTGTATGTGTGTGACTGTGTGTGTGTGTATGTGTGTGACTGCTTGTGTGTGTATGTGTGTGACTGCTTGTGTGTGTATGTGTGTGACTGCGTATTTGTGTGTATGTGTGTGACTGCATGTGTGTGTATGTGTGTGACTGCTTGTGTATGTATGTGTGTGACTGCTTGTGTGTGTATGTGTGTGACTGCGTGTGTGCGTATGTGTGTGTCTGCTTGTGTGTGTATGTGTGTGTCTGCTTGTGTGTGTATGTGTGTGACTGCGTATTTGTGTGTATGTGTGTGACTGCATGTGTGTGTATGTGTGTGACTGCTTGTGTGTGTATGTGTGTGACTGCTTGTGTGTGTATGTGTGTGACTGCTTGTGTGTGTATGTGTGTGACTGCGTGTGTGTGTGTATGTGTGTGTCTGCTTGTGTGTGTATGTGTGTGACTGCATGTGTGTGTATGTGTGTGACTGCATATGTGTGTGTATGTGTGTGACTGCATGTGTGTGTATGTGCATGACTGCATGTGTATGTGCGTGACTTCATGTGTGTGTATGTGCGTGACTGCATGTGTGTGTATGTGACTGCGTGTGTGTGTCTGTTTGACTGCGTGTGTGTGTATGTGTGTGACTGCATGTGTATGTGCGTGACTGCATATGTGTGTGTATGTGTGTGACTGCGTGTGTGTGTATGTGTGTGACTACGTATGTGTGTGTATATGTGTGACTGCGTGTGTGTGTATGTGCGTGACTGCATGTGTATGTGCGTGACTGCGTATGTGTGTATGTGCATGGCTGCATGTGTAAGTGCGTGACTGCATGTGTGTGTATGTGCGTGACTGCATGTGTGTGTATGTGTGTGACTGCGTGTGTGTGTATGTGTGTGACTGCGTGTGTGTATGTGTGTGGCTGCATGTGTATGTGCGTGACTGCGTATGTGTGTGTATGTGTATGACTGCATGTGTGTGTATGTGTGTGACTGCGTGTGTGTTTGTGTGTGACTGCTTGTGTGTGTGTGTGACTGCTTGTGTGTGTATGTGTGTGACTGCGTGTGTGTGTATGTGTGTGACTGCTTGTGTGTGTATGTGTGTGACTGCTTGTGTGTGTATGTGTGTGACTGCGTGTGTGTGTGTATGTGTGTGTCTGCTTGTGTGTGTATGTGTGTGACTGCGTATGTGTGTGTATGTGTGTGACTGCATGTGTGTGTATGTGTGTGACTGCATGTGTGTGTATGTGTGTGACTGCATGTGTGTGTATGTGTGTGACTGCTTGTGTGTGTATGTGTGTGACTGCTTTTGTTGTGTATGTGTGTGACTGTGTGTGTGTGTATGTGTGTGTCTGCTTGTGTGTGTATGTGTGTGACTGCGTATGTGTGTGTATGTGTGTGACTGCATGTGTGTGTATGTGTGTGACTGCATGTGTGTGTATGTGTGTGACTGCTTGTGTGTGTATGTGTGTGACTGCTTTTGTTGTGTATGTGTGTGACTGCGTGTGTGTGTATGTGTGTGTCTGCTTGTGTGTGTATGTGTGTGTCTGCTTGTGTGTGTATGTGTGTGACTGCTTTTGTTGTGTATGTGTGTGACTGCGTGTGTGTGTATGTGTGTGTCTGCTTGTGTGTGTATGTGTGTGTCTGCTTGTGTGTGTATGTGTGTGTCTGCTTGTGTGTGTATGTGTGTGTCTGCTTGTGTGTGTATGTGTGTGTCTGCTTGTGTGTGTATGTGTGTGACTGCTTGTGTGTGTATGTGTGTGACTGCGTGTGTGTGTATGTGTGTGACTGCGTGTGTTTGTGAGTGAGTGTGTGTGTCTACATGTGCGTGTGGACCAGTGTACAAAAAACAGATGTATATCTGAGGAGTAGTAATAACAAATTTATCCATTTAAAAATTAAAAATGTATTTAATTTAGATTAATAGCAAAGAGCTATGCAGGGGCTCATACTGTATCTAGGAGGCTATGTGGGGTCACATACTGTATCTTGGGAGCTATGCAGGGGCTCATACTGTATCTAGGAGGCTATGTGGGGTCACATACTGTATCTAGGAGTCTATGCGGGGTCACATACTGTATCTTGGGATCTATGCAGGGGGCTCATACTGTATCTAGGAGGCTATATGGGGTCACATACTGTATCTTGGGATCTATGCAGGGGCTCATACTGTATCTAGGAGGCTATGTGGGGTCACATACTGTATCTTGGGAGCTATGCAGGGGCTCATACTGTATCTAGGAGGCTATGTGGGGTCACATACTGTATCTTGGGATCTATGCAGGGGGCTCATACTGTATCTAGGAGGCTATGTGGGGTCACATACTGTATCTTATGATCTATGCAGGGGGCTCATACTGTATCTAGGAGGCTATGTTAGGTCTCATACTGTATCTAGGAGTCTATGCGGGGTCTCATACTGTATCTTGGGAGCTATGCACGGGGCTCATACTGTATCTATGGAGCTGTGCGGGGGCTCATACTGTATATGGGAGGCTATGCAGGGGCTCATGCTGTATCTACTGTATCTAGGGAGCTATGCGAGGGCTCATACTGTATCTACTGTATCTAGGGAGCTATGCGAGGGTTCATACTGTATCTACTGTATCTTGGGAGCTATGCACGGGGCTCATACTGTATCTAGGGAGCTATGCGAGGGCTCATACTGTATCTACTGTATCTAGGGAGCTATGCGAGGGTTCATACTGTATCTACTGTATCTAGGGAGCTATGCGAGGGCTCATACTGTATCTATGGAGCTATGCGGGGGCTCATACTGTATCTACTGTATCTATGGAGCTATGCGAGGGTTCATACTGTATCTACTGTATCTAGGGAGCTATGCGAGGGCTCATACTGTATCTACTGTATCTAGGGAGCTATGCGAGGGTTCATACTATATCTAGAGAGCTATATGGGGGCTCATACTGTATCTAGGGAGCTATGTGCGGGCTCATACTGTATATGGGAGGCTATATGGAGGGGCTCATACTGTATCTAAGGCGCTATCTGGGGGCTCACACTATATATAAGGAGCTATGTGGGGGCTCTTACTGTATATAGGAGGCTATATGGAGGCTCATACTGTATTTAAGGCGCTATCTGGGGGCTCACACTGTATATAAGGAGCTATGTGGGGCTCTTACTGTATGTAGGGGACTATGTGGTGGATCATACTGTATGTAGGGGTGATGTGGGAGGGTTCATTCTGTATATAGGGGGATGTCAACATACTTAATTGTGCTCAATATTAAGTTATTATTATTTATTATTATTAAATATTATATTATAAAAAATAATTATAATTAATATGTTAATATTAACATTGAGCAGAATTAATTTCAGCCTATTGGTTTGGTCTCCACAACAATCATGGTCTCTCATGTGGCCCCTTGGGAAAATTAATCTCCCACCCCTGCTCTATTTTATATAGTGCCATTTCATGTACGGTGCTGTACATAAGGGTAAACTTTGCGCTGCGCGCTGTGTGCACCGCTGTCTTTGTCCATCTACAGATGTGTACAAGCGCACCTATGTGTTACTTTTCTTGGTCATGCCCCTCAGCACTCTCTTAAAGGAGTTATTTGAAGAGCCACACGTGAATGGCGCAGCAGTGCGCATGATCAACCACAGCTCCATTTATCTTTTCAAAGTTCCGTTTCTCGGGATCATGGTGGTCCCAGTCAGGGTCGGTCTGGGCTGGCGGGATAACGGGAATTTTACCGGTGGGCCCCACCCCCTGCTGCTGAGGAGAGGGGGAGAAGAGAACAAAAAAAATCCTGCGGTTTTAAGGGGCACGGGCCCTTTAAAAGCGCAGGCACAGGGTATGCAGGGACGCGCGCACGCAGCGTTCATTACCTGAACCACCGCGGCGCACGTCCCAGTGAAGCAGCTGAAGCTGCGTGTCTCCCTTCGCCGGCCGGCGTATGCCTGTTGGGGCAGATGGCCTGTGCGGGCTTGTAGTAGTGGCATGGTTCTAGAGATCAATATATCTTTGTACATAAGTATGAGATATACAACAAATGCCATTTTAATGGCAACCCTCGTGTATATGACTCGCCCCCTGGGCCGTGGGGCACTCGGAGCCGGGCAATGGGGAGACGATGGGGGTAGTAGTGGCAACCCGGTCCGTGGCTCAGGGTGGTCAGACCAGTGGCAGTCCTTTTTAAGTTTTAAGTGATGTCCGACTACGCCACCTGTGGATTGCGGTCAGTGCTAACTGCCGCTGCAGCGCAGACCTCTGGGGCAGATGTGAATGTGCAGCTCAGAATAGTACAACTCCCCACGGGAAGAGTTGGGCCCCAGGGCAGTGTATGACGGATGATGGAGGGGATGATTCTGACCGCGATAGCCAGGAAACGGAGGCCTCTTAAACAGTTCAGGGTCTTTATTAGAACAGGTAATATGACCCAGAAACAGGCCCGGCTAGGAGGGGGCCTGGATGTCTGAGAACAAGCGGGAAGCTGGCCCTGGTCAGGGTGAGGGTGTAGGCCTACCGTGCTCTCTGTGCTCCTTCTGGCTACTTCCCTCCTTATAAGGTAACAGCCCACATTCCCGAGCTCACCGTGTCCTCTCGCCAGTATGGCTTGCAACGTGGGTCCCTTTCTACTCCCGGCCTGATACGGCTTTGCTGGTCCCTTCTGCTGTGGCAGAGCCTCCGGGCTTCTTAGGCCAAGGAACATACAGTCCCCTGTGGACTGGTTATCTGCTGTAGGACGTGGAATCCTCACAGCCTCAGACACCAAAGTCTGGTAGATTAGTCTCTTTGTCTGCCAATACAGGCTCACTTCGCCTTTGTCCCTGGCTCGTGGCTCTCCTACTGCCACACGTCCTCTTAGGCTGCAACACAACTGTCTCTCCCTGCTCTGGGACACTTCTCAATCCAGAGACAGGTCATCCAGTTCTCTCTAACCCTGCCCCCAGTTCCAGCTTTTATAGGGGCAGCCTGCTCCCCCTACTGGCCTGAGACAGGAGGTATTGCATGCTAATGTTCCCCTGACTAGAGAACCTCCCCCTTGCTCTCAGACAGAGCTTTATTATATTTGTGGCATCCAGCCATACATATATATATATATATATATATATATATATATATATATATATATATATATAGACAGTGTCGGACTGGGGTGTCTGGGACCAACAGGAGGAATTGATTCTCAGGGCCCACCCGAAAGCTATGTGCAAATTCCTGATAGCTGATATCCCCGTTATAGTGAAGCGTCTGCTGTAAATCACAGGCAGCTCCTGCAAATCTACTGTGCACATGCTATAACTAGGATGCACAATTACGGTAGTTTGCAGTAAAGGGGTTCTTTGGTTAAAACAAGTTATCATCGATCCAAGGGCTCCACAGGATAGGTGATAACTGACTGATCGTTTGGGTCCGAACATTGGAAACCGCACCGATCAGAAGAATGGGGAGGTTTTATCCCTGTCAGGATACTTATCCCCATTTTAAAATGCAGCGGCAGGTGGGACGTCTGACCGCAGCTCCCTTCATTCTCTTTGGGGCTTCCAGAAAAAAAACAAGAACAGCCACTGAGGGAATGAATAGATAAGTGGTCAAGTCGCACATGAGCTCCAGTCTAATGGGGATAAAAGCTCCACATTCTACCAATCGGTGCAGGTCCCAGCAGTCAGACCCCCCACTAATCAATAACTTATCACTTATCCTGTGGAGAGGTGATTACTTGTTTTCATCAGAGAACCCCTGTAAGTGCATCTTGTTCCAAGTATTTAATCACTAATGGAAATAAAGAATCTTCTCCTAATTAATATCAGAGAGAACAAATGACCGCCATACACAACACAATCCACTATACCAACACAAATAGTACCACATACAAGGGAGAAATACTGCCACACCATGACTGGACTACATATTACCACCACATAGTGACCGAATAATACTACATACAAGGGAGAAATACCACCACACCATGACCAGACCACATATTACCACAACATAGTGACAGAATAATACCACATACAAGGGAGAAATACCACTAAACCATGACCAGACCACATATTACCACCACATAGTGACCAAATAATACTACACACAAGGTAGAAATACCACCACACCTTGACCAGACCAGATATTACCACCCCATAGCGACCGAATATTACTACATACAAGGGAGGAATTCCACCATGCCATGACCAGACCAGATATTAACAGCAAATAGTGTCCAAATAATTCCCCATCATTTCTCTCTCCTACCTCCAGAATTGCTCTTCCCCATCCTCATCGTTGCTCTCCCCCCACCTCCTCCATCATTGCTCCCCCCCATACCAATCATTGCTCTCCCCCACCTTCTCCAACATTGTCATATCTCCCCCACCTTCTCCATCATTGCCATATCTCCCCCCACCACTTCCATCATCATTGCCATATCTCTCCCCACCACCTCCATCATTGCCATATCTCCCCCCACCTGCTCGATAATCATTGCCATATCTCCCCCACCTGCTCCGTCATCATTGCCATATCTCCCCCAACCTGCTGCGTCATCATTGCCATATCTCCCCCCACCTACTCCATCATCATTGCCATTTCTCCCCCACCTGCTCCATCATCATTGCCATATCTCCCCCACCTCCTCTATCACTAATGTCATGTCATATCTCCCCCTACCTACTCTATCACCATGCCATGGATATTTCCCCCCACCTCCCCCATTGCCATGCCATATATCCCCCACCATGTCATATCTTCCCCCACCTCCTCAACCATCATTGCTCTCCCTCAAAAAAAACCAAAAAACTTACCTCTCAGGGCACTCCCCCACAGCACCGTCCTCTGCTTCCTGCCCTGCATCTTTCTCCCTGACACAGGCCCACGCTGCATGATGACGTCATCAAGCAGCGCAAGTCTGTGTGATGGAGGAAGCGCCGGGCAGAAAGCAGAGGACGGTTCCCTGAAGCTACGCTGCCATTTTGCTCCTGTCGGCAGTGGAGCCTATATGTAGCCTATAGTTTTCTGTCCTATTCTGTAGTAGATGTGTAGGTGCTGTAATAATCTGGCAATTCACCTATATCTCTGCTCTGTACAACAGCTGCATTTGCTCCTTGGTCTGGAATATGTGAGCTGCGAGGACTTTTACAGCTATTACTGATGAAGGGGCAGCTTGACATCCCCAGTGCAAGGTAAAGGTTTATTTTTATGTAATTATACACGAATAGAAATATACAGTATATATAAACAGCAGTTCTGTCATCAGTATTGATTGCTCTTTGATGGCAATATGGTTTAGACTAAAGCAATATATTAGTCATCAGAACCTGGACAGAATCCTGACCGGCCACTTTATTACACTATGGATAGGGCAGGATTTCTTGTATTTCTGTAGACAGTCACTAATTTCTTGTCTCTCTGTCAGATTCTATGCCGCTGAACTCGTCTGTGAAATCCAACATCTCCACTCAAAGGGCGTCATCCACAGAGACCTCAAGCCCGAGAACATCTTGGTGGCTGAAATGGGCCATATTAAGATCACAGATTTCGGTCTCGCAATTGACAACATGCTAGGAGACCGAACAGCCACTGGATACGCTGGAACACAAGGCTACATGGCTCCTGAGGTGAGAAGAACAAGGATTTTCTCTTTTTTTCATACTATAATTGTATGTCTGCCTGGATCACACACATAATCCAACAAATGTCCATTACAGTAAATGGGACATTCTGACATTGACATCTGGCATGCCATACACATTAGATAGGCAGCTTGGCTCAGCTGAGTGTACATGCGTTCTGAATGGGAGGGGGGAGTATGACCATGCCAGACACAATGGATTGGGCACTGAAATTCAGCATCCAGTGTTTGAGCTGAATTGGGATGTCTCCATACACATTAGATGATCTCTCCGGAATCTGTGAGTCCAGCCACAATACATGATCATGCTATATGTTTTGCCAGCATTAGAGACCCAAAGAGTTACAAGTCAGCCAACAAAGGTTCTGGTGCTCAGAAGAGCAGCGTGGCTCCTTTCAGTCATTAGTGTAGTAATCATAATATTCAAGTGATGCCACAACCAGAGGAATCATCCACTCTCACTATATTACATAGTCTTACAATTATTATAGTGAGAACTTTGTTACACTGAAGATATGGAACTTTTTGACCAACTCTTTATCTATTTTCTTCTTCTTTATGTAGATTTTGGCTGGGAAGGAGTATAATGCCGGAGTAGACTGGTATTCTTTTGGTGTCATCTTAAAAGAAATGGTTACCGATGAGTGCGCCTACCATCAGACACTCAACGATAAATCCTCCGGCATCAGGAACATCATTAAACAGGTCAGTTGTCTTAACAGTCATTAGTACTATGATGTATACAATATTATAGTTGTAGAGATGAGCAAACCTTTTGAAATTCAAATTAACCAGCTTGTTCCAAATTTTTCCCCAAAATGTTAAAATCGCAAGTACTCAACCTAAATGGGTAAACTTGTGGTGACCGTTCTTTACTGCTGTGCTGTCACACACTATCTGTGCAGTCTTTTACTGTTTTATGTCTTTCTCTCTCAATCTCTACTGCTAAGCTGTGATGTGCTCTCCCTATCCAGATTCACCACAAAATGACTCCTACATTCATTGCTTTGGCTTTCATACAGGCTATGATAGTCCCTCCTGATTGTGCTATAACATGTGATGTGACACCTTAAAGCATTATGGTGAAGCCTGGACGGCTTACATCAGAGGTCCTATAAGTCTTTTCTGGCTGATGTCATTTTTAGTAATACTGTATGAAAATTGGCCGCCATTGTTTTAGGTGATTCCCAAGAAGCAAATCACAAATTGTTGAAATTCACCGGATTCAGCAGATTCACAAAAATTCAACACAAATTCAGTTTGCATCAAGTCGATTTGCTCATCTCTGCATAGTAGTCATCATTTTCTCTCCAGATTACATTCATGGATTTTGGTTTTATCTTTATTAGCTCCTTCAGAAAGATCCTGCCAGTCGCTTAGGAGCCAACGGTAACATCAGAAAGCACAGGTTTTTTCAGCGTATCGACTGGGTCTCTGTGGAAGCCCTGAAACTGTCTCCACCATACGTCCCTGTAGTAAGTATATGAGCAGATATGCTTTCTTAGTATTAAAATCTTTGTGTCTATTCTTTTACTAGTTTTCAATCAACACAACTTGTTTTAATGGAGACTCGGATATAAAGTCATAATTTTAATGTTATAATTCCTTTTTTCCTTTATAGCCATCTGAGCCTCCCCGTCGTCATAAACCATTCCATCTGGAGAAACTAGAAGCAGCAGAGGCCACAGCACTTATATCAACAAACGACCAGGCATTGTTTGAGGGATTTTCATTTGTCAACTTGGAAACCCTTGACCAGACCCCAGCTCTATAGTCATCAGAGCGAGCGGCCCACCTGAGCCTCCGGAAGACTGAAAATCAGAAGACTGGACATCACTGGAACACTGCAAGAATGAAGGTGACCATGGAGACGTCGAGGGACCCCGAATGAAGACACAGAGAATGACGGAGCCAGCAGATCCACCTATGAGCTGGCGGTAAGTATAAGCGCCATAATATCTGCGCTTTATTCCAATCATAGGCATGTGCCAAACATTTTTCACTGACCGGTAATAGGATTTCCTCCTGCTCATTTTAGCTCCAATTTTTGGTGCTATCTTGGGCAACGATGAAATACCGAGGTGCGTGATGGCCGGCTATTAAGGGGTGGCAGGAGGCCGAGATTTTTTTTTTAACAACATCTTGCACTTGCCTATGATAAATTTACCATTACCGGTAGTTGGATTTCCTCATACTTATGACAGTGTTGTCATAGGAGTGGGGAAAAGGTGAGAGATGGCCGGCTATTAAGGGGTGGCAGGAGGCCGGATTTTTTTTTTTTTTTTTAAAAAAGGTAAAATTTGGCCTATGGAGAACACAAGAGCTTACAGCTAGTGGACTTGCACATCCTCCAGATGTAAGTGTAAAATGAGAGCTGCAGTCTTAAAAAGTATATTTTGTTAACACCCTGACCATGGCAGAGACGGCAGATCCACCTATGAGCTGGGGGTAAGAATTGGCGCCATAATATGTAAACACAGATCGCCAAATGGTGGACTATTTCATCAAAGTCCCATGAAGACACCCATGCCAATGTCATTCCAGTCCATGCTAGGGGTACCTATTCCAGAAGCCATTGAGCCTTCTCATGGAACATCTATATAGTTAAACAAAACAAAAAAACCTGCAAAGCTTTTAAGGCAACTAAAACCTCTAACATTTTTCTTATATCTGTAAATAACAACAGAATGAAGTGGGTTAAAAGTGTATTTTGAATATTCCCATTTTTTAAGGAACCTAAACAGGAAAGGGTTCTTTACAGTCAGAGCAGTCAGACTGTGGAATTCCCTACCACAAGAGGTAGTAATGGCAGACACTATAACAGCTTTCAGAAAAGGGGCTGGATGATTTCCTCGATACACATAACATTGAGGGTTACAGTTAAATTAGACAAAATGTTACAACTATAGAAGTACATTTAATACCATAATAGTAATTACATAATTAGTATCATAATTAGGTTTGATCCAGGGTTCCAGGACTGATCGCCTTTTTTCGGGGTCAAGAAGGAATTTTTCCCCTGTGACACAATTTGGCTGAAGGTGTCCTGGGGTTTTTGCCTTCTTCTGGATCAACAATGTAGGCATAGGGTAGTATTAGCAGTGATAGGAAAGTTAGGATAATACTGTAATAAGATAGCAGGATGTTAAGAATAGTAACGATATCAAATAGTCACATTTATAAAAATAAAAACAAATTAAAATAATAACTGCAGTAGTACAATAAGTAGTGTAATATTAAATATATAACTAGTAACAACATAATTAGGTTTGATCCAGGGTTCTAGGACTAATCACCTTTTCTCGGGGTCAAGAAGGAATTTTTCCCTGTGATGCAAATTGGCTGAATGTGTTCTGGGGTTTTTGCCTTCTTCTGGATCAACAGATTTAGGCATAGGGATTCTAGAAATACCATTATTAGAATCACAAGAGTAATACAAAATATAAAATTAATTAAAAAATTTAATTATAAACGGGTACATTCTTAATTGTTATAGTGCAGCAATAATAAAAATGGTAATAATAATAATAATAATAATAATACATTTGTGAGGCCTAGTGCCAGTTAGTTAGTAAGTTAGTGTAGTGTTAGTGTAGGGAGTACAATTGGGGGAGAAAGGTTGAACTTGATGGAGCTAGGTCTTTATTCAACCCAAGTTACAATATTACTAATATCTGCGCTTTATCTCAATCATAGTCATGTGCCAAATATTTTTCTCTGACCGGTAATAGGATTTAGTCTTGCTCATTTTAGCTCCAATTTTTGGTGCTGTCTTGGGCAATGATGAAATACCGAGGTGCGTGATGGCCGGCTATTAAGGGGTGGAGGAGGTTGGATTTTTTTTTTTTAACAACATCTTGCACTTGCCTATGATAAATTTACCATTACCGGTAGTTGGATTTCCTCATACTTATGACAGTGTTGTCATAGGAGTGGGGAAAAAGGTGAGAGATGGCCGGCTATTAAGGGGTGGCAGGAGGCCGGATTTTTTATTTTTTTTTAAATAGGTAAAATTTGGCCTATGGAGAACACAAGAGCTTACAGCTAGTGGACTTGCACATCCTCCAGATGTAAGTGTAAAATGAGAGCTGCAGTCTTAAAAAGTACATTTTGTTAAGACCCTTGACCATGGCAGAGGCGGCAGATCCACCTATGATCTGGGGGTAAAAATAGGCGCCATAATATGTAAACACAGATCGCCAAATGGAGGACTATTTCATCAAAGTCCCGTGAAGACACCCATGCCAATGTCATTCCAGTCCATGCCAGGGGTACCCATTCCAGAAGCCATTGAGCCTTCTCATGGAACTTCCGTATAGTTAAACAAAAAAAAAAACTGCAAAGCTTTTTAATATAAGAAAAATGAAAGAGCTTTTAGTTGTATCTGTAAATAACAACATAATGAAGTGGGTTAAACGTGTAATTTGAATATATCCATTTTTTAAGGCACCTAAACAGGAAAGGGTTTTTTACAGTCAGAGCAGTGGGACTGTGGAATGCCGACCACAAGAGGTAGTAATGGCAGACACTATAACAGCTTTCAAAAAAGGGGCTGGACGATTTCCTCGATACACATAACATTGAGGGTTACAGTTAAATTAGACAAAATGTTACAACTATAGTAGTACATGTAGTACGGTAATAGTACGGTAATTCCATAACTAGTATCATAATTAGGTTTTATCCAGGGTTCCAGGACTGATCGCCTTTTCTCGGGGTCAAGAAGGAATTTTTCCCCTGTGACACAAATTGGCTGGAGGTGTCCTGGGGTTTTTGCCTTCTTCTGGATCAACAATGTAGGCATAGGGTAGTGTTAGTAGTGATAGGAAAGTTATAATAATACTGTAATAAGATAGCAGGATGTTAAGAATAGTAACGATATCAAATAATTACATTTATAAAAATAAAAACAAATTAAAATAATAACTGCAGTAGTACAATAAGTAGTGTAATATTAAATATATAACTAGTAATAACATAATTAGGTTTGATCCAGGGTTCTAGGACTGATCGCCTTTTCTCGGGGTCAAGAAGGAATTTTTCCCTGCGATGCAAATCGGCTGAATGTGTCCTGGGGTTTTTGCCTTCTTCTGGATCAACAGATTTAGGCATAGGGATTCTAGTAATACCATTATTAGAATCACAAGAGTAAGAGAAATACAAAATTACAAAATATAAAATTAATTAAAAAAATTAAATTATAAACTAATAAAATATACTACCAATTTCCACAGTACGTAGCTCACACGTCACCCACTACACACATCAGTAGAGGGCATAGTAGTATAGACACCATTATACTATTAAAAATAATTTTTATTTATTCATTAAAAACAAAACATATTATCACACAATAATAATTAAAATTTAAGCAGGAGAATTATTGACAGTCCAGGATTATAAATATGGGTCTCAATTCAATATAAGAGAGGCAAGAAAAGTCTACATATTTTACTGATATTTAAACTATAAAGTTCAATTTCATAGAGTATTTGTGGGTTTTCAATCAAAGAATGTAAAGTGCAGCTGCCCATAAGGTGTCAAGTGCAAGCAGCCTGGGTTTTTTACCCTAATGATTGTATACCAAATAGAGGTAGTTAAATATCCGGGGTGTGTAAGGTGCCAATGTATAAAGTGTCACGTGCTAATAGCCTTATAATTCAGATGGAGATATACCTAGAATATTACCTAGTAGTCTATACAAATTATGCCATTGTTTGGCCAGATATCTAATGTCTATGTAAAATACCAATCTGAGATATCCTGTACTAGTAGCCTAGGCATATTGCGGTATGAAGACATATCCAAGGACTTGCAATAGACTAAAACCCAAACACTATCAACCCCATGAGTTCTAAACATGCCAATTACTTACAAGGAAGGAGCAGTAACACCCAGAAATCCCGAAACTGCACCAGGGGGTGCTTTTCCAAGCGATTTTAGCATCACTTGGAAAAAGTGCTTGACAACTTGGTCACGCTATATAAATCCATGCAACCGACATGGTTTATATATATTGTGTGACCAAGTTAGATAAAAAAAAAGAATAAGAATGGTAAAAAATAAAAAAATAATTTTATACTCACCTACCGATGTCCTCCCGATGGGTAGTTTGTAATTAATGTTTGTATGTTTTTAGGCAAGTGGGTGGGAAGTATAATTAGGTTATTTGTGGGGTTAATTGTATATCCGTATTGTGTGCTATTGTTAATATAATTGCGTACTGTGGAAATTGGTAGTATATTTTATCAGTTTATAATTAAATTTTTTAAATTAATTTTATATTTTGTATTACTCTTGGTATTACTTAATGGTATTACTAGAATCCCTATGCCTAAATCTGTTGATCCAGAAGAAGGCAAAAACCCCAGGACACATTCAGCCAATTTGCATCACAGGGAAAAATTCCTTTTTGACCCCGAGAAAAGGCGATCAGTCCTAGAACCCTGGATCAAACCTAATTATGTTATTACTAGTTATATATTTAATATTACACTACCTATTGTACTACTGCAGTTATTATTTAATTTGCTTTTATTTTTAGAAATGTGACTATTTGATATAGTTACTATTATTAACATCCTGTTATCTTACTACATTGCTTGCTGTGGGCAATGGACTTAGTCTAAGGCATGATTAAAGTAGTTTTCACAAAAAAAATTTTTTTGCTAAAATATGAAAACAGTAAGCTCCTTTTCAGCTCCTGTTTAAAAATGCCAGAGCATATCTCAAAGGTATTAATTATATACCATAGTATATGAGCTCTTGACTGGCAGTGACACTGTGAATTCAACATTTTATTATATGGAGGTAACCAATTCTGGTTTTCCAAAGTTAGAAAAAGTTGTTACAGGGGACGGTTCATGGAGTTTTTACAACTTTAAAAAGGGCTCTCACAAACACTCTTGGCGCTAGCCACTTAGCTTAGCTTTGATGAACCGGGTCCACAGACTCTTCAGCTGGACATCTCCACCAGCCCCAGCCTCACTAATATGCTTGGATGCATGCACCACACTTGCGTCAACAGTGCCATCCACAGTGTAAGAGTGGTGACGCCTGATGAAAGAGGTTGCAGTTGGGGCAGTTTCAGACCAGAATGTAACATTTTTATATCAGTGACCTTTGCAGCATTTTGGTTCTCCACTAGTGGAATTACCGGTGCCATACAAATGGCACCTTTAAAAACACAATCCAGGGCAATATACAGAATGGACTGACCCAGGCTTTTTGGTATGAAATAGTTACTGCTGTTCTCCTTCATTAGATTCAAGAGGCAGCAGACCTAGGTGATCACAATTATTTGACACGTTGAAAGTGTAAACTGTTATACACACCTTCTAAATAAGAACACCATCCCAACTGTGAAACATCAGGGTGGCAGCATTATGTTGTAGGGTTGTTTTGCTGCAGGAGGGTCTGGTGCACTTCACAAAATAAATGGCATCATGAGAAAAGAAGACACAGGCGTGTCTCTGATTAACTCAGATGTTGCCAAAAAAATCAGAATCTTACAAACACATGACATCATCATATGGGCAATCCAGAATTGTTTAAAGGCATTGTAATCTTAGTGTATGTAAACTTTTGACTTTGTAGTAAGTAATAAAAATGCCTTAAAACATTCTCTCTCTCTCATTATTCTGAACATTTGGCAAATATTAAAAATTTTGGTAATACTAATTGATCTAAAACGGGAAACGTTTATTCTGATTTCATGTCAGATATTGAGAAAAACATGCATATGTGTCTTTTTATATAGTGTACTGTATGTAAACTTCTGGTTTCAACTGTATCTGCAAAGCCAAGTTGTCAATTTAATAGGTCTCTAAGAGACACCCATATCTAGGGACAGTCTCCTTCTACTAAGAAAACACTGATTTGGGTGGTCATATCATTCCACATTGATCATTAGCCAGAGGCACCACAGTCGCCACAGTCTTGGTTAAGCAATCTCATCCATTCATAGAAATCACTGATGCGAATGACAAATATATTCTAATTTGCCTGATCTGACACAAAGTTTTTTTATAGGGGTTTACATCCCAAACCATACTCCTCCACTGCAATTAATGACATAATAAATGTGTTGATGTGTTGCCAATTACCAACTAGTTCCTTTCTACCGACTAGTATCATCTAATGATTATCTTCTTTTTAAATGAGATGAACACAACCTGTGACCTGGAGAACCAAATGCACCCCACAATGCTATTCTGTGTGTCACCCCATATTTCAACCACAAACTTAAATGTATTTGATTGGGAAATATATGTGATATACCAACATAAAATAGCAAGCATTTATGAAGTGTAAATTGTCATGAGCATTTGTGACGTGCCCAAGGGATGGGGACTCGTCGCCCGGGCCTTGCTGTTAGTTTTGGGGGATGCCGCGGTGGCCGGCTCCCGGGGCCGTACCCTGGGGTCACTCTTAAAAAAAAGCAAGGAATTGGGGGAAAGGTGTATGGGAAAAGGGGAAAGTTCGTGACGCCACCTGTGGTGTCTGGTGAGACTCACGAGCGCTGCTACAGTCCTCTGAGGCCGGTGGTGGGCAACTTAGTTGGTTCTGCTCCCCACAGGTGGAGCGGGGCCTCAGGGCAGCGTAAGAGAAGGGATGCAGGACAGAGGGGACCCAGCCGGGTCAAAGGTATTCCTGGGACATGTAGTTCGCCAGGGATCCCGGTTGTTTCTGCTGGTCCTAGAGATCCTTGCAGACACGGACCCGGTGTCCGGTAAATGCTTGTGGGGTGAGCTGGTTAAGCTCCTCTGCCCCCTATGTAGCTCGCTTACTCCACTTGCCTTCGGCCTGCTCGGGGCCCTCACTAGGCTGCACACTGGCAGTAGGGCTCGCTACTCTTCACCGCTCATTGGGCTCATTACCTGAGCTCAATGAGTCTGGACTGTGCTCCACTGCAGGATGGCTACTGCAGGAGCTCCTCTCAACAGGCTTCCTTCTACAGACTGGATCCTCACAGACTGGAACTAGCTCTGTCCCAGAGGAAACTGTTCTCCAGACTGACTGCCTAGCTTCAACTTCCCTTTTTATATCCCTAACGGGCTCCCTCTGGTGGTCTGAGGTGGAAGGTGGAGGTGTGTGTATGCTATGAGGGCCTCTTGTGGAGGAATCCGTTCATGCACCCCTCTAGGATCTGAGGCACCAATGCACAGCAGGGCGCCACATTTGTATTCAGCCCCCTGTAGTCTACTACCCCTAAATAAAATCCTGAGTGACCAATGAAGTCACATAATGAGTAAACTGAGTCCACCTGCGTACAATTTATTGTCAGTATAACTACAGCTGTTCTGTGAAGGTCTCAGAGGTTTATTTGAGAACATTAGGAATCAAACAGCATCATGAAAACCAAGGAGTACACCGGGCAGGTCAGGGATAAAGTTATGGAGAAGAGAAAAGCATGGTTAGGTTATAAAAAAAAATAGCCCAACCTCTGAACAACTCACAGAGCACAGTTCAATCAATAATAAATAAAAACGTAAGTAGTATGGTACAACTGCAAACCTACCAAGACATGGCGGTCCACCTAAAGTGATAGCCTTGTATGGAGAGCACTAATTAGAGAAGCAGCCAAGAGGCCCATGGTCACTCTGGAGGAGCTGCAAATCCACAGCTCAGGTGGGAGAATCTGTCCACAGGACAACTACTAGCCCAGAAATCTGGTCTTTATGGAAGAGTGGCAAAAATAAAGCGTTTTTTGAAAGCAAGCCATAAAAATTCTGTATGGAGGAATATGTGGTGCCCATAATAATGTATGGAGGACTATGTGGGGCCCATTATTCTGTATGGAGGACTATATGGGGTCCATTATTTTGTATGGAGGACTATGTGGTGCCCATTATACTGTATACCGGTTGACCCGCGATTTGGTCCAAGTTTTTCATTTTGGCCCTCTGAGTTTGAGTTTGACATCCCTGGTTTAAGTCAAAGGATATCAGAAGAACAATAAGGGTTCGCACTGTTTAAAAAAAAAATTTTGTGCTCAGGAGGAAAATAGTCCATTAATATCTTAACTAAACCTCCGGCACTAATAAGTGAAAAAACAACTGTATATCATTTCAAGAAATTTTTTTTTCATTTTAAAGAGTGACTGTAACAAGATAATAACTACCGGAACGTTTTGTTTCGGCTAATTGCCTTTATCAAGGTTATCTGTGTCAATGAAAAATATGAGTACTACATTTAATATGGTCACACAAATAATAGAGCCATACATATTACATACATATATTTTTTTCCAAACATACATAAAGCTCATATGCAAGGTTGCCAAGTAGTGGGTCACTTATTTTAAGCATAGGTGGTCATATTCAAGCGCAAATCGTACCTATAATATAAAAAATAATCAGTAAGAAATCATCCAAGGCCATATAATCAAAAAAAGGGGAACTGGCAAACTTAGAATTCCAAAGGTATTCATTTCAGAACAAACCAGGAGGTAGAATACTTGGAGAAATAGTGAAATATATGAAAAGTCATAAATATGCACCAAAGGTAAAAAGAAATTGGAGTCCTCAGAGTGCGTATCAGAGAGTATCAAACTGAGTATATAGCTGTGCAACTTACTTATTTGAATCCAGGAGTCCCACCAGGGTGCGTCCATGCGGCATAACTAACAGTCATTGTGCCGGTGTATGCACATGGGAAATGTGTCCCATTTTATATGCATCAGAACAGGAAGAGGTAAGTATGAATGGTGATGGCTGATAGATGTTACCTGGACCACCGCGGCCGAAAGATGCAGTGCAGTCTGCGTTCCACCGTCGGCCGGATGTGACGCGCCGGTATCATACTGAAAGAGAGAGGTGAGTTGCGTTCCACCGTGCGCATGCGCAGTGAACCCAAGGCGCGCTATGTGAAAATAAGACTTGGAACAGGGGAGACTGCATAAATGGATATATGAGAGAGGTGAGAAAGTTGAAAAGTCAAAGGATATTCATGTGTTTGAATGACCATGTCAAAGTCCAGATCTAAATCCCATTGAGAATCTGTGGCAAGACTTGCTGTTCACAAACCATCCGCATCCAATCTCACTGAGCTGGAGCTAAGTTACAAAGAAGAATTGGCAAACATTTTCAGCCTCCAGATGTGCAAAGCTGGTAGAGACATACCCCAAAAGACTTGCAGCAGTAATTGCAGTGAAAGATGGTTCTACAATGTATTGACTCAGGGGGGCAGATGACAATTTCCAGATTCATATTTTTTAATTTTTTAGAAAACCATGACTTTACACGTCACAAATATTGCTACTTCGTGTTAGTATATCATATAAAATACCAATTATATATATTTAAGTTTGTGGGTGTAACGTGAATAAAATATGGAAAAGTTCACGGGAAAGAATACTTTTTCAAGGCACTGTACTTGTCTGTGTCTGGTAGTTCTCACATGAATTCACCATTTCAGAAAAAAGAATAGAGTAAATAAGTTGGTGCAAGAACGAGTAAGTACCAGCAGTGCTCTGTTTCCATCTCTGGGATCCCATATATTTGCACAATTGGTGGACTCCTTAACTCTAACTAGCACTCCAAAAATAGAGATGAAGTGGAGAAGTGGTCATGCATGCATATGGATATCTCCACAGAGTTTTGTAAGAAGTAGTGAAAAACTTGGCTGAAACTTTCCCCTCTCCAATCCGTCCTGAACGTAGCAGCCAGGATCATATTCTTCACCAACCGATACACTGATGCCTCTTCCCTGTGCCAATCATCGCACTGGTTGCCCATTCAATGTAAACCTATCACTCTTACCCACAAAGCTATCCACGATTCAGCACCGCCCTACATATCCTCCCTCGTCTCAGTCTACCACCCTATACATGCCCCTCTGTTCCGCTAGTGACTTAAAACTAAAATCCTCCATAATCCGAACCTCTCACTCCCGTCTCCAAGATTTCTCACGTGCTGCGCCAATTCTTTGGAATGCACTACCCAGGACAATTCGATTAATTCCCAAAACCCACAGTTTTAAGCATGCCCTAAAAACCCATTTCTTTAGACTGGCTTATCGCCTCAACACACTTATCTACTGTAACTGTCCCAGTTGGCCCATATTAAAATTTTCTTCAAAATCATGCTCATACCATCCATGCACTGATTAGCCTCTGTCTGTACTGTACACATACTGGCTGGCGACCAGTTCATGTAGTGTTATGTGCTTACCCTATTTAGCATATTATGGCTGTATTATACAATATTTGTACATTTTACCTTTTGTGTCTCCCCTATTTTCTTATAGACTGTAAGCTTGTGAACAGGACCCTCACTCCTTTTAATATCTGAGTTATGCTTATTCTGCAACGTCTGTATTGTCTGTATAAGCCCCCCCTAAAATTGTAAAGTGCTGTGGAATATGTTGGTGCTATAAAAATTATTATTATTATTCAGCACCTCATATTAACTATTTGGACTACAGCGAATACGGGTCCCAATTCTCCCGATAGGTGCTAGGTTGCTCTTCCAGGACTTCTACATATCAAACATTTGTACCATATACGTTCTATGTGCCATTATCTCAGATGATAATACACCTTAAAGTTTTATTGTAGCCCTTGGGATTGGTTCATTCTGACAATGTGAACCTTGGACAAAAAAGCTAGTATATCCATGTTTTAATTAGTCTCTTTACTACTTTACCAAGCATTATCTCACCCCCTCCCACGAGGTATCATCTCCCATCCAAAAGATATCACTGCCCCTCTAATATATCACCTCTTCCCCTTCTACCTCCTCTCCCCCGGGTTTAATCCCTGTTAGGCATCAGCTCTCCTTTCTCTCCTCAAGCATTGGCTCCCCAAGTTCTCACGACCTCCCCTCCACAGATATATCTCCCCTTAGGTATCTTCTTACTCCCTTCTTTTTCGACCCATCATCTCGTTTGCTACCTGCTCTTACTCTCCCATCCCAAGTATCGATTTCCCCAGGTGTTACCTTTCCCCCCAATATCACCTCTACATTCCCTCCAGTATCATCTCTCTCGTCCTTAATATCATCTCTAGGATTATCCACCCATCTTTTTCCTTCAGTATTATCTCTCCTCCATTATCATCCAATTCTAATTCACTAGAGATGAGCAAATCTTTTAAAATTTGTATTTGACAGATTTGCCCTAGTTGTCTCATGGAAACAGCCTCGCATCAAATCCAAATCTCTGCAAAGCCTCCAATTGCCCTGAAAAACAAGTATGACACTATTACACTATTCTCTTTTTCCTGACACACTAATTTACTTCACTATAATTGTGGACGTGTTCCATTTTTGCACCATTTGCAGTAGAGCCACAACATTTTTACTGCAATAGTCAAAAATCGTGGTAAAACAAAAGCTTTGCAGCAAAACTCCGGAAACATGTGAGTGCAGCCTTATAGGTACCTTAGTGTTTTATAGTTTCTCTCCCTATCTCTATAGCTAAGCTGTGAACTGTGACATTCTATCACTATCCAGAATGACTCTAAAATAGCTGCTTCATTTCCTGCTTCTGCTTTTATGCAGGCTATGATAGTCCCTTTTTATTTGTTGTGCTATGTAATGTGATGTGATAACTGCAAACCTGCCCCACGTCATTTGATCCTTCTGTCGCTGATGTAATCTTCTACATTGTATAAACTCACAGCAGCCATTTTAGCAACTTTTGCAAAGCAAATCGCAGATTGTTCGAATTCCCTGAGTTCAGCAACTTTAAGCTTGTGGGCTCCAATGCAAATTCTCCACTAGGGGACTCAACCATCACGAGTCTTTGATAGGATTTGTGTACTCATATGATACAAAGGTACCTTTTGGGTCCACCTGAACTCCAGGTTCGACTGAAGCCCTACACCCACTATAGTTACGCCCCGGCTTATAACTATCCCTTTTAGTGCAAAGTACTCCCATCTCCTGAATCTACTTCTCAGCAGCACTTAAGTTATTGGCAGTAACTTTCTGAACCATTCAATTCTGGGACAGCTTTTCATGGAACTACTTTCCCAGAACTACTACTACTCCCTCAGGAAATCGACAGGAAAAAATAAAAGTCTCTCATATCTCTGGGAGTACTTGTAGATCACAGACAAAATATCAGCATGCAATGTCAGTAGGTGGCTTCTAAAGCCAGCAGGATATAGTCATGTATTAAAAGTATCATGAACTTGTAGGACAGAGACGTAATATTACCACTTTACAAAGCGTAAGTGCGGCCTCATCTGGAATATGCAGTTTAGGTATCGGTACCAGTTCATGGAAAGGATGTCCTGGACTGCGAAAAAGTAGAAGGAAGAGCAACAAAACTGGTAAGGGGCATGGAGGATCTTTGTTAAGAGGAAAGACTAAGGGAATCTGTCACAAGGTTTTTTTTACACCTAATCTGATAGCAGCATAATGTAGAGCCAGAGACCTTGACTCCAGCGATGTGTTACTTACTGGGCTGCTTAGTGTAGTTTTAATAAAATCACTGTTTTATCAGGAGGAGATTATCATTAGAGGATTAGTAAACTTGCTGCCAGGTAGTCAAGCATATTCATGAGCTCTGTGTACACTGTACATGAGTAGAAAGCTGCCAATCAGTGATGGGGGCGGTGTTTTACAGAGCTCAGCATTCAAAGAACTGCTAGATCTGCAGCAGATAAAACTGTGATTTTATCAAAATTATATTGTAAAGGACATATTCATATTCATGCTATAGCAACTCCATTTTGTCTGCTTGTTTCAAAATCATGCTATTATCACTCCTTGCATAACATTCTTCTTTCCTGCTTTTCTCATGCTTTACATGGAACTTTCTCACACTAACTTTTTATCTCAAGAACATTTTGTCAGACACCCGCTCTTGTTATCTAACTAGTCTAGGCCAGGATTGACCTTGTACATTTCCATCGAGCTTCGAACTAACGATGATTTCCGTAATAATTGCACTAACATTGGCTCAAGCCTGTAGTACTGTAGTATGGCTGTAGGGGATTGGCTATTGAGAAACTCGAAACAATATAAAATGCTAAGCAAAATAAACGGGATCAGAGATTCTTTGAATCCTCCCATACAGAGCATTGCCTCCGTTTGGTTTTCTGTGGATTGCGCAATCAACATAATAATTTGACACTCACTTGGTCAACCGTGAAGGGTTATTGCCCTCCCTCAACAATATCAAGCAGCTCTGTAAGTGATACATCGTTAGAATCAGGGTCCCTGCCTCTATATGCTGTTCTCAGATGGGGTAGCAGAAACCTAGTGACAGATTCCCTTTAACTCTTGAACCAGACTTTTTTTTGTTCTTTCATTTTTTCATCCATTTGTTCCAAGAACCACAGGCTTTTTTTGGAGGATGAGTTGTAGTTTTATATGTCACTACTCATTTTATCATAAAATATATTGAAAAAGCGAAAAAAAAAAAAAAGTGGGGTAAAATGGTGTTAAAAATGAAATTCTAGAATTTGTGTGTATGTGTGGCATTCATTGTGCAGTAAAAATTACCTGTCAATATGATTTTCCAGGCCAGTATGAATAAGGCAATACTAATCTAAAAGGGGATCTGTCATCATTTTTTTCACCTTGATTCAAGGGATATGTCACTTACTAGTCCGCTTGCTGTAGTTTTAATATAATCACTATTTTAGCAGCAGGAATATATCACTAGTACACCTGCTACCAGGTAGTCCTCCATATTCATGAGCTATGTATATCCCTGTCCCTCACTGATTAGTTGATTTTGCCTTTGCACAGTGTACACAGAAAGCAGCTAATCAGTGGTTTGGCGGGGTTATACAGAGGTCCGCATTCAGAGAACTGGTAGATCTGCAGCAGATAAAACAGTATATTTATCAAAAACACACAGCCCAGTAAGTGATACAGGTGCATCTCACAAAATTAGAATATTATCAAAAAGTTTATTTATTTCAGTTCTTCAATCCAAAAAGTGAAACTCATATATTATATAGATTCATTACAAACAGAGTGATCTATTTCAAGTGTTTATTTCTGTTAATGTTGATGATTATGGCTTACAGCCAATGAAAACACAAAAGTCATTATCTCAGTAAATTAAAATAATTAACAAAAAACACCTGCAAAGGCTTCCTAAGCATTTAAAAAGGTCCCTTAGTCTGTTTCAGTAGGCTGCACAATCATGGGGAAGACTGATGACTTGACAGATGTCCTGAAAGCAGTCATTGACACTCTCCACAAGGTCCCAGAGTTACAATTTTCATTTAGAAATCAAGGTCCCAGAGTCTGGAGGAAGAGTGGAGATAGGCCCAGTGTCAGCACCCGGGTAAGTGCCAGGGCCCTGAGCAGGCGGGGCGGGGGCCCACTCGCTGTCGGGCACCCAGCATGCTATGGGGCCCATGAGCGGAGGAGTGTGGTGCCAGCGCCCGCGAGTGGGTTCCCCCCGCTTGCTCAGGGCCCCGGCACAATACTTACCTCTCCCAGCTCTGGTCTCTTCCATCTCTTGACTGTGACATCTTAGGTCAGAGGGCGCGATGACGTCTTTCCAGCGTGCCCTGTGCTGAGCAGTCACAGTGCAGACAGTGGGAAGACACCAGCGACGCTGAGGAGTCCGGAGCAGCGGCAGCAGGAGAGGTGAAGTGAGTATTTGATTTTTTTAGTTTTTTTATGTATGGAGGCATGGGGCATTATATGGGGCCCATACATGATGGAGCCCATACAGAATGGAGCCCATACAGAATGGAGCAATCTATAGGACCCATACAGGATGGAGCCCATACAGAATGGAGCAATATATGGGGCCCATACGGGATAGAGCAATCTCTGGGGCCAATACAGGATGGAGCAATATATATGGCCCATACAGGATGGAGCATTATATGGGGCCCATACAGGATGGAGCCTTATATGGAGCCCATACAGGATGGAGCATATATGGAGCCCATACAGGATGGAGAATTATATGGGGCCCATACAGAATAGAGCATTATGTGGGGTCCATACAGGATGGAGCATTATATGGGGCCCATACAGGATGGAGCTTTATATGGGGCCCATACAGGATGGAGCATTATATGGAGCCCATACAGGATAGGGCCCATACAGGATGGAGCAATATATGGGGCCCAGCCTGCATGAAGCATTATATGGGGGCCAGTATACTGTATGGAGCATTATATGGGGCCCATAATACTGTATGGAGGACTATACTGTCCGCTCTGCACAGTGTGCTGCGAGGATTCACCAGTTTCTGAGATATTGTAGAATTTACAATAGATATCACTCATATAATGTAAGAAGTGAGTGAAATCTTTGGCATTGTACTATATATATATATTTCTCTGCCGCATCTGTGCATCATGAATCATGAATCGTGGTATGTGCTAAAGGGACCCACTGAGACTCTTTCGCCCGGGGCCCACGAAAACCTGGAGCCGGCCCTGAGTGGAGAGGCACACAATCCAAGCTGCTTGAGGTCTAGTGTGAAGTTTCCACAATCAGTGATGGTTTGGGGAGCCATGTCATCTGCTGGTGGAGGTCCACTGTGTTTTATCAAGACCAAACTCAGCACAGCCGTCTACCGGGACATTTTAGAGCACTTCATGCATCTGCCGACAAGCTTTTGGGAGATGGAAATTTCCTTCTCCTGCAGGACTTGGCACCTGTCCACACTGTCAAAAGTACCAATACCTGGTTTAAAAACAACAGTATCACCATGGTCGGTCTGGCCTGGCGGGAAATCGGGAAATTTCCCGGTGGGCCCCGATATGAGAGTGAGAAAATTGGTGGCGGGGGCCCTTTAAAAGCGCGGCTGAAGCAAATGTAGCATCGCGCGCACGTCACATTCATTGGTGACAGCGGGCCTGCAGTGACGTGCATGCCGCATACTTACCACGTGAGTCTCTGACACTGAGAGGACGGATTCTTTCTGGGCGGTGACACGCACCGCGCTCTGCTTTCCCGCTGGCTGGCAGACTGTGGTGTGGTGTCAGGTGACACTGACGCTGACGCCGCTCTCTTCTGGCCTCTGATACGCCGCGGCCGCCCTCTGCAGTGCTTTCTCTCTGCTCCGGAGCTGGCCTCTGAGACGCCGGCGCTCCTGCAGCGAGCGGGCCCCGGAGCTGTGCTCAGTGATTGACAGGGCACCCCTTGTTGAGCGCAGCTCCGGGGCCCGCTCGCTGCAGGAGTCATTCTCCTCGGCGTGAGCGCTCGCACGGATTACAGCGGGTGACACTTAGGAGAGGTGAGTATAAGGATTTTTTTATTTTATTCCTATTTTTACAGTTGGACACAGCGGGAGTAGACTACTACTCTCATCATTGACCCTGCTGTTGCTGATCGCAGCGCCGGCAGGGATCTATGATGAGAGCAGCGTTCAGCACCCGGTGCTTGGGAAGAGCGCTGTCATCAGTGTGCGGGACGTTTTGCGGGAGGTGCAGCAGGTAAAAACATTCATTTGAATGGGTCTACGTGTACCAATGTCTCTGGTATGTGTGGAAACTGTCATCGCATGTACTGACGTGTGAAAGAGCCCTTAGTATGTGTCTGTGTGCGCTTGTTTTCGTGTGTGTAAGCGCGCTTCTGCATGTCTGTGTGCTCTTCCAAAGATTTATTATATTTGGGGAGAGATGGGAGAGAAATTTTAGGAGACAGAATGGGAAGATGTGTGAAATAACTAGGGGAGGTGTGGGAATGGGTGCGGGAACAGAATGGGGAAGGGGGATGTATGAGGAAACAGTACTGAGAGTGGGGGAATAGTGTGAGGAGACAGTATGGAGGGAGAAAAGTGTGAGGTGACACAGCACAGAGACTAGGTAGTGTGGGGGAAGGTATGGAGATGCGGCAGTATGGGGGAAACAGTGTGAGGGCACAGAAAGGGGGGAACAGTATGCTGAGGAGGGGGAGTGTGATGAAAGGGCACAGTATAGAGACTGGGCTGTATAGGGGGGACACAGTGTGAGAGGACAATGTGAACAGGGGGCCCAGTATAGTAAAGAGAGGACAGTGTGGAGAGCAGGTACCATAAGAGGGGTAGAGTGTATGTCATGTTTTGTGCAGGGAGCATTGTAAGAGTTAGGTTTATTCAGGGGCTCAGTGTAGATATTTTTATTCAGGAGCATTATAATGACACTGCTATCTTTAAGGGCATCGTGTGGGGATGAGCTGCAGAATACCAGAGAAGATGGAAGTCTGCAGAGACGAGCTGTGGATGAGAAAAGTCCTCAAGGGGTCTGGACAAGATGGAGATGAAAAGAGAGAGAACGACTCTAATCAGAGAAGACGTCTCAGGTAAGATACCTGGATGTAAATGTTCATTTGTGATCCTGCCTGTGTCTCACAAATGAGACCTCAGGCTGAGCTTCATTGAATGACTAACATGGTAGCTGCACCTGGCAACTAGTGCTGAGTGAGTTTGGTCGGATAAGGTGTGATCCCAGCATGCTCGGGTGTTATCTGAGTATCTTGTAGTGCTCTGCTAATATGCTCGAGTCCCCGGGGTAGCATGTTTTGCGGTGATAGACAGAAGCAACACATGCAGGGATTACCTAACAAACCGGCAATTCCTGTATGTGTTGCGTCTGTCTACCTCCGTAAAACATGCTACCCCGAGGACTCGAGCATAGTAGCAGAGCACTACAAGATACTTGGATAACACCCGAGCATGCTGGGATCACACCTTATCCAACCACGTTCGCTCAGCACTAGTTGCCAGGTGCTGCTGCCATGTTAGTCATTCAGTGAAGCTCAGCCTGAGGTTGGCATCCATGGAAGATGTCACAATCAAGGTGCCGGACGTTATTGCAGCACCCTCACCGACCCTATGACAGGAAGCGAGTGGCGGCAAGGAGAATAAAATGTAATTTTCTCCGTGTAGCCAATGCTTTTCCAATAAGCCGTCTAACCAGGCTTTACACCCTATTTACCTGCAGATTACCCCTATATCTGCAGATAAATAGCATTTTTCAAGGTGACAAGTTACCATTAAAGGGACTCTGGCAGTACTGATTGACTGTTCGAAGAAAGTCCTGCCGCTTGGTTCTCCACAGCGCGGCCAAACATGTAATTATAGTACATTATAGAAAAACATAACAAGTAATAAAACCGCTTAGGTGGGCTGTAGTGTGGGCCCCTAGAGTCAGTTCCCCTGGTGGGCCCTAGGCACCCCAGTCCGACCCTGAGTATCACTGTGCTTGATTGGTCAGCAAACTCGCCTGACCTTAACCCCATAGAGAATCTATGGGGTATTGTCAAGAGGAAGATGAGAGACACCAGACACAACAATGCAGACGACCTGAAGGCTGCTATCAAAGCAACCTGGGCTTCCATAACACCTCAGCTGTGCCACAGGCTGATCGCCTCCTTGCCACGCCGTATTGATGCAGTAATTGATGCAAAAGGAGCCACGACCAAGTATTGAGTGCATTTACTGAACATACATTTCAGTAGGCCAAGATTTCAGATTTTAAAAACATTTTTCAAGCTGTTGTTATAAAGTATTCTAATTTACTGAGATAATGACTTTTGTGTTTTCATTGGCTGTAAGCCATAATCATCAACATTAACAGAAATAAACACTTGAAATATTTCACTCTGTTTGTAATGACTCTATATAATATATGAATTTCACTTTTTGTATTGAAGAACTGAAATAAATTAACTTTTGATGATATTCTAATTTTGTGAGATGCACCTGTACATCCCCAGAATTAGGGTCTCTGCCTCTACATCGTGCTGCTCTCAGATGAAGTAGCAAAATCTGGGTGACAGATTCCCCTTAAGAAAAAAAAATTTGAACAAACGTATATATACGTTTATAAAACTTTCTCTCTCTCCTATTATTCAGGCATTTGGCAAATATTAAAAATTATGGTAATCCTAATTGACCTAAAACGGGAAAGGTTTATTCTGATTTCATGTCAGATATTGAGAAAAGCATGCATATGTGTCTTTATATATAATGTGTGTAAACTTCTGGTTTTAACTGTATGTATATATAGTTTGTATGTGTATATATATATATGTATATATATCTCATATCTATATTAACAAACATCAGTCAAATTGGGCACTTGGTGCAGATTTAGTAATATTAGTAACAGTTGCACCTTGTATTCCACAGATCACCTGGCATAATTTTAAACACCCATGTATTAAATCTCAGTGAAAGGCTATGCATCTTATAAATGTCACTGGTCAGTGGCTGATCACATGACCAGTGGATTGCCGTGCGCTAGCTGAGATGCTTACATTTGATCGGCAGTGAGTGACAGTTGGAGGTGACTGGCAACAGTTGAGGAGATGTCTGCTGAGCAGAGCGACAAAATGGAATCGAATTTTAGGAGAGAAGGAGTGAAGAGACGAAGACCTACCTATGACACATCTGATGATGCGAGGAAGTCTTCAGTCAAGAGGACAAAACAACCTGTCCAGAAGAAAGATGGAGAGGAAGAGATGAAGGCACATCTGAAGATGGGAGCCAAGAAGCGAGGAGCCATCTTCAGCTCATTGGGAGATGAAGAGACATCTTCAAAGGAGATCCAGGGTATAAAACGACGAAGGATTTCATCAGGACAGAAAGCCATGGATCTGAAGAAAGAAGAGGATAGCAGTGAAGCCACAGTCTCTGATAACTTCAAAAGGAGACTACTGTTCCATCATGTGCTCGGTCGGGGATCTTTTGGCATGGTCGTGCTGGCGGAGGATACATCTACCCGCAAATATTTTGCTACTAAGATCATCAGCAAAAGAGCCCTGCTTGCTTCTGGTGATGCTTCTGGGATGGTGGAGCGACGAGTTTTACAGCTGGCATCTGGGAGCCCCTTCCTTGTCCGCGCAGACTTTGCATTCCAGACCAAGGTAAGATATCCATTACTTAAGCCCCTTCCCACCACTGCCAATTTTCATCTTTACACTTTACTTTTTTCCGTCCCCTTCTTCCAAGAGCCATATCTTTTTTTCTTTTCCATCAACATAGCGTATGAGGGATTGCGTTTTGCAGGATGAGTTGTAATTTCAAATTCCAAATTCATTGAAATGGTGAAAAAAAGAAAGAAGAAAAAAAGTAATTCCACCATTGATTTTTTTCTTTTGTTCATGTGGTATTCATTGTGCAATAAAAATGACTGGGTAAAATGAATCTCCAGGTTTGAACATTTACAAAGATCCCAAACTTGTCTATTTTTTTTTTTTAATTTAAGTGATGAAAAAAAATGTGAACATTTGTAAATAAAAAAACATTGGATTTGTGCGTCCATTTTCTAAGACCTGCAAATGTTTTATTATTTTTTTTGTGAGGTGGGGAGATGTTTTGATCACATTTTATTGCATTTTGTTAGGAAAGTGTGTCGGCCAAAAACACACTTAATTGAATATTTTGATATTAATATAATTATTTTTTTTATACTTAATAAAGGAAAAGGGTTGATTCAAATTATTATAATTTTTCATTTGGTTTATATTTTTAACACGTTTTTATGTATGTTTACTTTATTTTTTCAGTCCTCTTATGGAATTTAAAGGGGTTTTCCCACAAACAAAGTACATTTTAACTAATAGATCTTGGAGTAAAAATAAGTTCTACAATTGGATGTGTTAAAAAAAATGTTCCTGTGCTGAGATAATCTTATAAAGGTGCCCCTGGTTTGTACTGTGTAATGGTTGTGTCTGACCGTACAGGGCCATGGACTGATCATACCACAGCTCCTGGGCAGGGGAGGACACAAAAGAATATACAGACATTACAACACGGGATCACAGCTGATTCATTTTGTGAGGTAAAACATTTTGCTGTCTGTTTTTAAGCAATATTTTTCCTGAAAGAAATAATCCTTTGTGATCCTGTCTGTATCCTGTCTTTTGTTTCCTCCCCTGCCCAGGAGCTTTGGTATGATCAGACCATTTTCCTGCACGGTCAGACACGGCCATTACACAGTACACAGCAGGGGCACATTTATAAGATTATCTCAGCACAGGAACATTTATTTTTAAACTCATCCTAGTAGTTCTCATAGTCAGCTGCCATGATAACCCATCCGCACCCAGTGATCAGTGTAACAGCAGCGATCAGAACAATCTCTGATGGCTGCGGTTACAGATGCAGGCTATGTACAGGCATCTCCCTGTAGAACCGTGAGCAAAACGCGCGTGGGGTGGAGGTCACACAGCCCTAACCTGCTCATGCCATACTGCCTCTGTATTTGGCTAATCCCATGTTTAATTTTTCATTATATCCTGATATTTATTCTTATGTTGGCCAATGACTTTTGCACTATGTACATTATTACGGCCATATATTCAAGTTATGTGTCACATGAATTAAATGAGATTTTTCCTATTTATTATATTAGATGTACTGTTTTTCTCTTTGATGTTATTCTGGTATATACATATATATATCTGCACATGCATTTTATGTATTTAATATATAGATGGTGTTAGTTTACTTGTATTCATGTATTTACTGCATGAAATTCAATATATGTGCATCCTAGGGAGAACCACTATTCAATACATAGGCCGTGTCTCTACACCCCACGTGTGTTTTAATGTATAGTTGTCAATTACATGTTTTTTAACGTATTTTTCATGTCTGATCACTGATTTATCCAAATAAAGAATTTACTCCACTTATGTCTGCTGTATTATTTAATCCTTACTGGATTGTTGTAGGTCATTTCATACTTGAATTGTGGTCCAGTAGACCTTAATGATTATACACATCTATTTTTTTTCCTGAATGTGTAGCTATACCCCATTCATTGTCGGTGCTATGTGTACAGGCATCTGCCAAGTATGATGCGGGCTCAGCTCCTGAACCTGCTCCATACATAGAGACCTGACATTGGATGAGCTATTACATCATATGTCGGCAAACGCTTTTCTGCGTCCTTTAAAAGTTAGCAGTGGGAGAGCATGATAAAAAGGCTTACCTACCCCCTGAGACCGACTTTAGCTCTTAGGCCACGGCCCCACTATCAGTATTTGGTCAGTATTCAGTCAGTATTTTTTCTCAGGAGTGGGAGCCAAGACCAGGAGTGGGTGATAAATGCAGAATTGGTGACTTGTTTCTATTATACCTTTTCTCTGGTTGTTCCTCACCTGGTTTTGGCTTTGGGGTGACAGCTAATATTTTAACAATAGTAGGGGTAACATTAGGTCTTATTCAGAAAAACTGTCTAATATTAAAATTGTCTTTGTTATCAATAGTAATAAAACCTCATTTTTTTTTTTTTTTTTAATTTTATGTTTAAAAAGCAGATTTATCAGCCATCACCCCAAGATTGCCATGATTCTTTAGGTCATGGTACTCTTTGGATGACAGCTAATATGTTTAGGATTTACAGTAGGACGCACTGGTCCATGTTTATAGACGTCACAATGGTTTAGTAACGTGCGGAATTGTACTCATTACACTGAGCTCTGACTTCTTGGGATGGGTAACAAGGCCATTTTTGTGGTAAATGAGGCCCAATATACCCCTTACTATAGATTATTACATTTTTCGCAGTGTTCCCTCATCTGTATAATAACATCTTAGGTCCTGATGCTCCTAGGGAAACCACTAATATTAGTATAATTTGGAAAAAAACAGAGAAACTAGGAGTTTCTTATGCAAAAATATGACAAAATCTTTATTAAATACACATGTATACATAATAGCAAATAGACAATAAAGACACAGTGTGCATAGGGGTAAGTGTAAGGAAACCCCCCCAGGGGAAAACCAATCAGAGATTATATATAGCTCTATGCAAGGTATAGGCTGGGAAAAGCGGAGTGTTTTAGGCTAGTGGTAACAGGTTGACCCAGGTAATCTATATAGGGCAAGTGGTGAGAGTATAAGCACTAAGTGTGCCACTAAAATACCAACTCCCAGGGCCACCATCAACAAATGTATAAGTATCAGAATAATGGACCAAAGGGCCTATGACCGCTTACCCTAAACTGTAGTATCCCAAGGACCCTCAGACCGGTGGCTAGGGTGGTTTAGCTTCTTTCCAGGGAAACCACTAATATTAGTATAATTTACAGTATGGGGTAAATTATCACATGAATGTAAGCATCAGACCATCTCTGAGACCAGCACAGTTGTTATACGTGATATGTCTGTTTATATGTATTTTTCTGTATGTCTTCAAATATGTTTATGTCTGTATGTGTCTTTGTATATGTCTGTATATGTTTGTGTGCGCACATTTCTGCGACCCGTATATGTGCAAGTCTGCATGTGTATATGACGCACCCCCTGGGCCGTGGGGATACCCGGAACCGGGACTGTATATGGCTGGGAGTTGTAGTCACCGTGGCGGCGACCCGGTCCGTGACCCAGGGCGGTCAAACCAGTGGCAGTCTATGTGTATTTGATTTAAATGTCCGACTACGCCACCTGTGGATTGCGGTTATTGGTAACCGCCACTGCGGAGCAGTCCACTGAAGCTGGTGATATGCGCAGCAAGTGTAGTATAACTCCCCACAGGAAGAGTGTAGCTTCAGGGCAGCGCAGGTGAATGATGGTGGTGATTGTGCGGGGCGCCCCAGTGCAGTGAGTGCTGGTGCAGTAAGAAACACGAAGACAAAATGATGCAGTCCCAGGGTCTTTACTCACGGTTATCAGTTTCCAAGTTACACTGCAGATCATAACTTCCCACTTCGTGCTGTGCGTACTCAGTGAGGGGCTCAGTCCACCATCAGGTATGTCCAGAGCACTTTTCAGGACCCCGTTCTGTGTACCTTTTTTCTGGCCTCTCTCCTTGTACCTCACACCTAGCGGCACCTCTGTCCAGTGTCCTCGGGCCTTGGCGGGCGACGTGTGTTCCGTCCCCTGGCCCTATGTGGCTACCTTCCTGATGGCTGGTGTGGGCGGCCTGCTGTACTTAAAGTGCTGCAGCCTCCGGTTCCCAGTTGAGCCCTGTAGTCTGTGCTGGCTGAGGGATCCGGTTCCCTTTCTTCTGGCCTGACCCCCCTACCTCCTGGCAGCGGCGGGCGTACGGGTGGCAGCTGCACGGCCCGTACCCCTGGGGTCCCTTCTGTTCCTTTCCTGGAGCCTTCCTGCTCCCTCTTTCCTCCTTCAGGCTCAGGCCTCTTGAGTAGGCCTGCCTGTGGAGCAGAGCTCGTACAGAGCTCCTGCTCCTGTCACTTCTCCACACTCTTCTCTCTTCCCTTCTCCATTGAACCAAAATGGTTCTTTACTTTTATATACTCCTGCTCAGTGCGCCCAGGATCTACGTCCTCCACCCATCCACTACCTAGTTCCCCCTCTCTAGGTGGTTCCTCCCCACTCCAGCCAGGGATCAGGGACAGTTGTGCTTCCCCACAGGAGCATTGTCGCCCTGTCCCCCGGAAATGTGGTGTAGTGGATGCAGTATTAGGGTCCTGAGCTTTACTCCTTCCTTACCTGAGAGTGAGATACCACACTTCTGGGTGAGATGCAATACCTCTGTGGCGACCGAACCCTCAGGGGCGCCACACACCACCCTGGTAAAACACAGCACGTCTGCGGGCTGGAACAGAGTAAAAGACAGGGTAAATTAGGACATGCAGAACTTTTAGGATGCATCCACATATAAGATTGTAAACAACACATCTTCCCTTTATGGGAGGCTCTTTTTCTTTTAACGTTACTAGTTATCAAAACATTATAAATGCACTTTTAATAACATTTTTCTTTCACACATAAGGCATTCTGGAACTCTTTTTCTCTGATATCTTATAAAACACTTTCTGCATATAAAACTTTTCATATAAAACATTTCTTCACATATATTAAACATTATAAACATTTCTTTTGTGTATAAAACACTTCAGTCATAAACATTCTTTATATCAACACATTTGTCATATCAAAAACAATTTTCACATAAACTTTTCAAGTAAACTTTTGGTCAACTGGTCACATTGATGTCTGCAACCAGGTGTCCATTTTGTAACAAGGTTCAAACTTGCAAACAGGAACATGAGGGACCCGTCCCAAACCCTCAACAGAGGCCCTCGGGTGGCTGCAGGGCTTAGATGATCCAGATGCTGGACCTCGTCTTCGGCCACCTCCAATGGGTTTTTGTTCTGCGGTGCTCGTTGTATTTCTTATAAAACCAATAAGGGGCACCTGAAGAGGTGCAACTATTTATAAGAAGTGGCTGCTCCCAGTCCTCAGCCAGTTAGTCTCTGGACCCGTTCCGGGCAACTAACCGCACACAAGAAAACATTAACTTTTTGCAGTGTCCCTGCATACCCTAACGGGTAACTTATTTACATTTTAGGTGCTCAATTCCTCTTGCAGTACTTAGTAAGGGTGCTCCCTGCGGGGAGGCTCTGGTGCATCACTGGCTGACACAGCCGCGTCTTCAGCTCGGTTGGACTCTGGCTCCACCCAGTGGACATTGAGGGCATACCAGCCCCTGACTCCTCGGTGCCTGGTGTAGGACACAGTGTCCCCGGGATACAGGTCTCAATCTGGGTGTCCCTCTGGCAGGCGGGACTCCACATCCCTCCTGTTTACAAAGAGGTCTGTGTCCGATGGCGGGTCCCAGACGAAACCCCATCCTGCGTCAAAGTCGAACTTCACCACGGTCCCAGTAATTCTGGGACCATGAGCCGCTCGCTTGTCATGGCGGGACCAGGCCTTCTCTTCCAGATTGCTGGCCTCAAGTCGCGCCCATCGCTCACGCCGTTGCTTCCGCTCCTTCTCAAACTTGAGCAGCTGTTGGCGGCAGAATTCCTTGCGGTGTGCTGCAGCTGCCCTGGTCTCCTGGGAGAACCCCATTAGATCTTCCCCTGAGTGCTCCCACTCAAATTGGGCCTCCTCATCCGGTACCTGGGAAGCGGCGGCGGCGGGCTGGGAGCGGACAGGAGTGAAGGCCGCTGGTCCTCCACCTCCATGGACCAGTCCCAGGGGGAGCGCCCCCACACCCGTTCGGGCGTCGGAGGGGGCGGCTTTTGCAATGGGCCGAGGAGCGGGCCGGCGTCGCTGGTGGCTGGAGCTGGTTCCGGGGTCTGGAGGGCATTTGGACTTTGAGCATCCTGGTACGCGCATGGTGGGCACGTGGCGGTCTCGCCCTGGTTTAAAGGGCCTGGCTCTGGGGTCGGGAGTGGGGCTGCTTCGGTGACGCCTGGGATCTGCGATTCCACCAGGGGGCCCAGGGGCAGGTCGATGCTTACAGCGTCCGGCACAGGAGAACTTCTCCTACCTGCTCCTGCGGCCGCTCCTGCGTCAGACGCGGTCTTCTGATCCCGATCCCTGTCCTCGGAGGCTGGGGCGCTGCCGGTGCTGGGCAGCGTCGCTGGCTGCCGGGCCGCCATCCTCTGCTCCATCTCCTTCTTCCAGTCCGCAATGGCATCTCGCTGTGCCCTGGCCATCCTCCGGCCCAGATCTTCCATGCCGGCGCGGAGGAATTTGGTATCCTACCGGGGAAGCTTGGTCACTAGCTCCTCCAGGGTATAAGGTGCGTCGACCGGCAGCATGGCGCTGGCAGAGTCTCTGGAGCTGCCACGGTCCATCTCCTTTCCCGGGTGCGGCCTGCCTGGACTGGTCCAGACCACACCTTGTCTCTCAGTTTTCTTGCCTCCCCTCCCCTTTCGGGGGTGGTTCCAGGGCAGTCTGCTGTCGGTCACCTCCAAGGGCAGCCCCCCCACATCGATGGACACATCCACATACATGATCACTGCTGGTGGGGGCGGGCTTCGCTTTTGGCGCCATTCTGGGACCTGGCCCACGATGGGAGGTGACCTTTGGTTGTTGTTTGGCTTACACATAATGGCGTCCATTCTTCAGGGGTGGACGCCACATTCAGTAGAAAACACAGTCTCTTAGGCACACAATACCCGAAGGTAACGGGTGAGTTACGCATCCTGCCGACTACGCCAAAGTTGACGCGCCCCCTGGGCCGTGGGGATACCAGGAACCGAGCTGTATATGGCTGGGAGTTGTAGTCACCGTGGCGGCGACCCGGTCCGTGACCCAGGGCGGTCAAACCAGTGGCAGTCTATGTGTATTTGATTTAAATGTCCGACTACGCCACCTGTGGATTGCGGTTATTGGTAACCACCACGACGGAGCAATCCACGGAAGCTGGTGATATGCGCAGCAAGTGTAGTATAACTCCCCACAGGAAGAGTGTAGCTTCAGGGCAGCGCAGGTGAATGATGTCGGTGATTGTGCGGGGCGTCTCAGTGCAGTGAGTGTTTAACAAGATGGATTTAATGCCCCTTGGAAAAGTGGTGTATGACACAGTAGCTTAACAAGATGGTTTTAATGCCCCTCGGTAGAGACGTGGAGGTCACAGTAGCTTAACAGGACGGTTTTAATGCCCCTCGGAAGAGACGTGGAGGTCACAGTAGCTTAACAAGACGGTTTTAATGCCCCTCGGAAGAGACGTGGAGGTCACAGTAGCTTAACAAGATAGTTTTAATGCCCCTTGGAAAAGTGGTGGAGGTCGCAGTAGCTTAACAAGACGGTTTTAATGACACTTGGAAAAGTGGTGCAGGTCGCAGTAGCTTAACAAGACGGTTTTAATGCACCTCGGAAGAGACATGGAGGTCACAGTAGCTTAACAAGACGGTTTTAATGCTCCTTGGAAAAGTGGTGGAGGTCACAGTAGCTTAACAAGACGGTTTTAATGCCCCTCGGAAGAGACGTGGAGGTCCCAATAGCTTAACAAGACGGTTTTAATGCCCCTTGGAAAAGTGGTGGAGGTTACAGTAGCTTAACAAGACGGTTTTAATGCCCCTCGGAAGAGACGTGGAGGTCACAGTAGGTTAACAAGACGGTTTTAATGCCCGTTGGAAAAGTGTTGGAGGTCACAGTAGCTTAACAAGACGGTTTTAATGCCCCTCGGAAGAGACGTGGAAGTCACAGTAGCTTAATAAGACGGTTTTAATGCTCCTTGGAAAAGTGGTGGAGGTCACAGTAGCTTAACAGGATGGTTTTAATGCCCCTCGGAAGAGACGTGGAAGTCCCAGTAGCTTAAAAAGACGGTCTTAATGCCCCTCTGAAGAGACATGGAGGTCCCAGTAGCTTAACAAGACGGTTTTAATGCCCCTCGGAAGAGAGGTGGAGGTCCCAGCAGCTTAACAAGATGGATTTAATGCCCCTTGGAAAAGTGGTGGAGGTCACAGTAGCTTAATATGACAATTTTAATGCCCCTTGGAAAAGTGGTGGAGGTCACAGTAGCTTAACAAGACGGTTTTAACGCTCCTCGGAAGAGACATGGATATCCCAGTAGCTTAAAAAGACGGTTTTAATGCCCCTTGAAAGAGACGTGGAGGTCGCAGTAGCTTAACAAGACGGTTTTAATGCCCCTTTTAAAAGTGGTGGAGGTCACAGTAGCTTAACAAGACGGTTTTAATGCCCCTTGGAAGAGACGTGGAGGTCACAGTAGCTTAAAAAGATTGTTTTAATGCCCCTCGGAAGAGACGTGGAAGTCACAGTAGCTTAATAAGACGGCTTTAATGCTCCTTGGAAAAGTGGTGGAGGTCACAGTAGCTTAACAGGATGGTTTTAATGCCCCTCGGAAGAGACGTGGAAGTCCCAGTAGCTTAAAAAGACGGTCTTAATGCCCCTCTGAAGAGACATGGAGGTCCCAGTAGCTTAACAAGATGGTTTTAATGCCCCTCGGAAGAGAGTTGGAGGTCCCAGCAGCTTAACAAGATGGATTTAATGCCCCTTGGAAAAGTGGTGGAGGTCACAGTAGCTTAATATGACAATTTTAATGCCCCTTGGAAAAGTGGTGGAGGTCACAGTAGCTTAACAAGACGGTTTTAACGCCCCTCGGAAGAGACATGGATATCCCAGTAGCTTAAAAAGACGGTTTTAATGCCCCTTGAAAGAGACGTGGAGGTCGCAGTAGCTTAACAAGACGGTTTTAATGCCCCTTTTAAAAGTGGTGGAGGTCACAGTAGCTTAACAAGACGGTTTTAATGCCCCTTGGAAGAGACGTGGAGGTCACAGTAGCTTAAAAAGATTGTTTTAATGCCCCTTTTAAAAGTGGTGGAGGTCGCAGTAGCTAAACAAGACGGTTTTAATTCCCTTTGGAAAAGTGGTGGAGGTCACAGTAGCTTAATATGATGGTTTTAATGCCCCTCGGAAGAAACGTGGAGGTCACAGTAGCTTAACAAGACGGTTTGAATGCCCCTTGGAAGAGACATGGAGGTCCCAGTAGCTTAACAAGACTGTTTTAATGCCCCTTAAAAGAGCCATGCAGTACAGCATATTACAAACATTATACCCATTATTGGGGAGTGGGTATCCCCTAGTCTTTGCTTATGCCTTTCAAGCAAAAGCTGCCAAAAATTAGGAGGAAATGCAATGCCCGTTCGAAGAGTCGAGGCGGTTAGAGTTAATTAAAAACAACATTTCAATGCCCCTTGGAAGAGTTGTGGAGTTCAGTGTGGTTTAACAAGACGCTTTTAATGCCCCTCGGAAGAGACGTGGAGGTACCAGTAGCTTAAGAAGACGGTTTTAATGCTCTTTGGAAGAGACGTGGAAGTCACAGTAGCTTAACATGACGGTTTTAATGCCCCTTGTAAAAGTGGAGGAGGTTGCAGTAGCTTAACAAGACGGTTTTAATGCTCCTTGGAAAAGTGGTGGAGATCACACTAGCTTAACAAGACGATTTTAATTCCCATTGGAAGAGACGTGGAGGTCACAGTAGCTTAACAAGACGGTTTTAATGCCCCTCGGAAGAGAGGTGCAGGTCACAGTAGCTTAACAAGACGGTTTTAACGCCCCTTGGAAAAGTGGTGGAGGTCGCAGTAGCTTAACAAGATGGTTTTAATGCCCCTTGGAAAAGTGGTGGAGGTCACAGTAGCTTAACAAGATGGTTTTAATGCCCCTTGGAAAAGTGGTGGAGGTCACAGTAGCTTAACAAGACGGTTTTAATGCCCGTTGGAAAAGTGTTGGAGGTCACAGTAGCTTAACAAGACGGTTTTAATGCCCGTTGGAAAAGTGTTGGAGGTCACAGTAGCTTAACAAGACGGTTTTAATGCCCCTCGGAAGAGACGTGGAGGTCACAGTAGCTTAACAAGACGCTCTTAATGCTCCTTGGAATAGTGGTGGAAGTCACAGTAGCTTAACAAGATGGTTTTAATGCTCCTCGGAAGAGACGAGGAGGTCACAGTAGCTTAACAAGACGCTTTCAATGCCCCTCAGAAGAGAAGTAGAAGTCACAGTAGCTTAACAAGACGGTTTTAATGCCCCTTGGAAGCGACGTGGAGGTCCCAGTAGCTTAACAAGACGGTTTTAATGCCCCGCGGATGAGACGTGGTGGTACAGGCAGCTTAACAAGACTGATTTAATGCCCCTTGGAAAAGTGGTGGAGGTCACAATAGCTTAACAAGACGGTTTTAATGCCCCTTGGAAAAGTGGTGGAGGTCACAGTAGCTTAACAAGACGGTTTTAATGCCCCTCGGAAGAGACGTGGAGATCCCAGTAACTTAACAAGACTGTTTTAATGCCCCTCGAAAGAGACCTTAAGGTCACAGTAGCTTAACAAGACGGTTTGAATGCCCCTTGGAAGAGACGTGGAGGTCCCAGATGCTTAACAAAATGGTTTTAATGCCCCTTGCAAGAGCCATACAGTACAGCATCCTAAAAACATTATTCCCATTATTGGGGAGTGGGTCTCCCAAAGTCTTTGCTTATACCTTCCAAGCAAAAGCTGCCAAAAATTAGGACGGAGGAACTTGCAATGTCCCTTACAAGAGCCATGCAGTACAGCATATTGCAAACATTATTCCCATTATTGGGGAGTGGGTCTCCCATATTCTTTGCTTATGCCTTCCAAGCAAAAGCTGCCAAAAATTAGGATGGAGGAACTTGCAATGCCCCTTAAAAGAGCCATGCAGTACAGTATATTACAAACATTATTCCCATTATTGGGGAGTGGGTCTCCCATAGTCTTTGCTTATGCCTTCCAAGCAAAAGCTGCCAAAAATTAAGAGGAAATGCAATGCCCGTTCAAAGAGTCATGGAGGTTAGAGTTAATTAAAAACAATATTTAAATGCCCCTTGGAAGAGCTGTGGAGTTCAGAGTGCTTTAACAATACGCTTTTAATGCCCCTCGGAAGAGACTTGGAGGTCCCCGTAGTTTAACAAGACGATTTTAATGCCCCTTGGAAAAGTGGTGGAGGTCACAGTAGCTTAACAAGACGGTTTTAATGCCCCTCGGAAGAGACATAGAGGTCACAGTAGCTTAACAAGATGGTTTTAATGCCCCTTGGAAAAGTGGTGGAGGCCGCAGTAGCTTAACAAGACGGTTTTAATGCCACTTGGAAAAGTGGTGGAGGTCGCAGTAGCTTAACAAGACGGTTTTAATGCACCTCGGAAGAGACATGGAGGTCACAGTAGCTTAACAAGATGGTTTTAATGCTCCTTGGAAAAGTGGTAGAGGTCACAGTAGCTTAACAAGACGGCTTTAATGCCCCTCGGAAGAGACGTGGAGGTCACAGTAGCTTAACAAGACGGTTTTAATGCCCCTCGGAAGAGACGTGAAAGTCACAGTAGCTTGACAAGACGGTTTTAATGCCCCTCGGAAGAGACGTTGAGGTCCCAGTAGCTTAACAAGATGGTTTTAATGCCCCTCGGAAGAGACGTGGAGGTCCCAGCAGCTTAACAAGACTGATTTAATGCCCCTTGGAAAAGTGGTGGAGGTCGCAGCAGCTTAACAAGACAGTTTTAATGCCACTTGGAAAAGTGGTGGAGGTCGCAGTAGCTTAACGAGACGATTTTAATGCCCCTCGGAAAAGACGTGGAGGTCCCAGCAGCTTAACAAGACTGATTTAATGCCCCTGGGAAAAGTGGTGGTGGTCACAATAGCTTAACAAGACGGTTTTAATGCCCCTTGGAAAAGTGGTGGAGGTCACAGTAGCTTAACAAGACTCTTTTAATGCCCCTCGGAAGAGACATGGAGGTCACAGTAGCTTAACAAGACGGTTTTAATGCCCCTTGGAAAAGTGGTGGAGGTCACAGCAGCTTAACAAGACGGTCTTAATGCCCCTCGGAAGAGACGTGGAGGTCACAGTAGTTTAACAAGACGGTTTTAATGTCCCTTGAAAAAGTGGTGGAGGTCACAGTAGCTTAACAAGACGGTTTTAATGCCCCTCGGGAGAGACGTGGAGTTCACAGTAGCTTAACTAGACGGTTTTAATGCACCTCGGAAGTGACATGGAGGTCCCAGTAGCTTTACAAGACGGTTTTAAGGCCCCTCGGAAGAGAGGTGGAGGTCCCAGTAGCTTAACAAGATGGTTTTAATTAGAGTTGAGCCACCCCCGTAGTGGGCGAGTTCGGTTCGGTTCGTCGAACATCCGTATGTTCATCGAACTGTTCGTCGAACTGTTCGTCGAACACCGTCGAACACCGTTAAAACCAATGGCAGGCAAAAAAACATATAGAAACACATAGAAAACACCTTCAAAGGTGTCAAAAAGCTGACAAACTGCTTAGAAGACACAACTAAGACATGGAAAAGTGACAAGTACATATAGTCATGCGAAAAGAAAAGAGGTGGAGGAGTAAAAGGAGGGGGACACACAGATATAGGCATGTCATGCCCATCTAAAACAAAAAAAGTGCGAAGCTGACACGTCCAGTCCGTTCCTGCCCATGCGACCTCCGTGTCGCCGGGTTTGTGCCAGAGCTGCGGTGGACCCTGACGGCCAGCCCCCCTCTCCCAATACTGGTGCCTGACCGCTGGTGGATCGAGCGAGCCCCCCTGTGGTGGAGGCAGGTCTAAGCTTTTTAATTTAAATTGTCTTTGTAATTTGAATGAGTACACTTTAAATCCTTTTACAAGGATCTATTGGAGGGCAAGTCTGATGCCAGCAGCCGTGGGAATTCCAGCTCCAGTAGCGTCCACTAAAGCTGCCACAGTTAAACAGCTTTTATAAGGATCAAGCTTGGCGGTCCACCTCAAGGCGTCCTACCGCCAGTCCCAGCCCCTGTGCCTTGGGGTGCCTCCCCGATGCTCTTCACTGAGTGTCCCGGGGGCCCGAAGCATTTCCTTTGAAAAAATTAAGTGTCCAAACTACAGGTGGTGTAGCTTGCTTAACAGGTGGGATAATCCGCTGACTAGCAGACACTGCTACTAGGTCCAAAGTATTTCCTGGGCTAGATGCAGTTAAAAATTTGTAATTAGATACTCTCGTTGGATGCTGAGAAAGCATTCCATAGAGTCTCCTGGCACACCATATATTATTCTCTTAAAAAGCTTGGGGTAGGGGTCTAGGGGACCCTTTTATAGCCAAAATCATGGCCCTGTATCGCAATCCGTCAGCTAGGCTGAAGATAAATGGAACATTTTCATCACCTTTCATAATCACCAATGGGACAAGGCAGGGATGTCCTCTGTCCCCTCTCTTATACATCCTAGTGATGGAGCACCTGCACTCATCAATTCGCGATAACCCCAATATTAGGTGGATTGAGGTGGGAGGCACCGAGTACAAGTGCTCTGCATTTGCTGATGATGTCCTAGTATATATCACTCAATCACATCTATCCATCCTTGCTGTTATGGCTGAAATAGATCACTTTGTTACATGGTCAAATTTTAAAATCAATGCAGCGAAGTCTGAGACCCTCGATGTCTCCCTCCCCAAATCCATACAGGATTCCGTCCAGTCCAACTTTCCCTTTGCCTGGCCCTCACAGGGTATCAAATACTTAGGAATTTGTATTCATAGAGACCTCTCACATCTATTTTATCTTAATTTTGGGCCCTTTATTGAACAACTCCATAAAGATCTTACTTCTTGGACGGTGAAGGATTTTTCCTGGTTCGGCAGAATAAGTATACTAAAAATGAACGTCCTACCTAAACTCTTATACCTCTTTCAAACCATTCCCGTGGTAATTCCCTCAAATTTTTGGAAAAGACTACGCAGTAGCTTTTAGTCTCCCCAGGATGACACAGGTGGGGCAGATGGTGGTTGTCCCGGCTTGCTAGGCCGCATTGTAGCACAGTGAGCTTCGCACTGCAACTTATGCTTCATATCCATGTGACGGTTCATGCATGAAGTACTCAAACTATGGATTTTTTGGCCTCTACTTAGCTTTTGGTGACAAATGTTACAGATAACACGAGTTGGGTCATCCTTAGCGATCTGAAAAAATGCACAGGCTATGCAAGGTTTAGAGCCCATGCGACTCTGCTACTAGCAATACTATCAAATGATTGACTGGGTTAGATGCAGAGCGTCTGGGTTTGGTTGGGGGTCCCCACTGTCTGCCTAGGCTAGATGCAGTTAAAAATTCTCATTAGATACACAGGCGGTGCAGCTTGCTTCGCAGCTGGGCTAATACGCCCAAAGTATTGGTAGACTCTATACCAAATAAGGAAGCCGTGGCGATTGGTGGAGATTTGGTGGATGATTATAGGAGAAAGCTCCTTAATAGAGAAAGTTGGTGGATTTATACTTTAAATAGATGTGTATCAGGGGGTTTAAACATCAGACATGGATTTGATGTATCATTATGAGTGATCATTTATAGATTATTATTATATATGTTCCTTTTTTCTTCTTTTCTTTTTGATTATTTACATTTATATGCATTGCTTCTATGCTATATGATTTTAACATGGTATGTGTGTTTAAATTTCTGATTAACTCAACCTTGAACAGGTGCATAGCAGGACATGACATATAAATACCACTTCCTTGCTGTTTTTTTGCTATGCAATGATTAAGAACTCATATATATATTGTGCAGAAAGAAGGGTGAAAGTCCGCCCAGGCGGGAGGAAATTGGAGTTTCATAATATATATTTGAACTGGAGAGGTATTAGAGGCCTGCAATGGCCACAGGTACTAATGGAGGTAATCAAGGTAGGGAGAGAGGCAAGAGGTCCTGTCATCTTAGTTATACAGGCCGGGGGAAACGACATAGCTTATCACAAGAGCGCATAACTAATGGCAATAATGAAACTAGACACTGAGCGCCTCAGAGAATTTTTCACAAAACTAACTATAGTATGGTCAGAGATTGTGCCGAGAACGGTATGGCAAGGTGCGTGAGACATCACGGCCATCGAATGGACAAGGCAGGTAATAAATATTCGGATGGCAAAATTTGTAAGAGACAGAGGCTGTGTAGTGATACGACACCGACAACTGGAAGGAGATAAAGCAGGCCTCATACAGCCCGACGGTGTTCACTTAATGGATATTGGACTGGACATATTCCTGACAGGACTCCAGGACGGAGTGGAACAAGCGTTAAGAGGGATGGATGGGGGTTGGAGTCCTGCATACGAGTAAGCCGGATCCTCCGTGGCCTGGAAATAGAAAGGACATGTTGGAGATTTCACTTGTTGGCCAACTTGCCGTTGTGGAGACTGGAGACACAGGGCATGCTGCAATAAGCTGAATTATTTTAGAAATAAAATGCATTTCTAATGGAATGAGTATAAACAGTTAATAAAGCTGTGACCGATCCTCACCCATCCAGTTGTAAGAGTTACATGATTGTATTGTCAATGAAAGGGGGGGCGTTAGGGGGCTGAGCGTCTGGGTTTGGTTAGGGGTCCCCACAGTCTGCCTAGGCTAGATGCATTTAAAAATCATTATTAGATACACAGGCGGTGCAGCTTGCTTCGCAGCTGGGTTACTACGCTGACTAGCAGACACTGAAGCTTTGGAGCAGACCTCTGAGTAAACAGCTCTTCAGACTCAACCATCTGTGTTACCCCAAGCCATAGTGTATGTATTTTCTTACGGTTAAAAGTGGGGAGGAGACCCAACCCACCTCTAATTGACGATGGCAACGTCAGGTAAAACAAAGCAAGGGGACTCCAAAAAGAGTCTCCATTTTTTCCAAAAATTTGTGGCACAGACACCACTTAAGTGGCATCAATTGCCCCAGAGTTGCTTAAAACGGTTGGTTAGAATGAGTACCACACACTGCTACTATGCCCAAAATTATTTTCCAGACAAGATGCAGCTAAAAATTATTAGTAATTTGCAAGCTGGTGGAGCTTAGTTTAGATGGCATAATAGAATGAGTACCACACACAGCTACAGGCCCAAAATTATTTTCCAGACAAAATGCAGCTAAAAATTATTAGTAATTTGCAAGCTGGTGGAGCTTAGTATAGATGGCATAATAGAATGAGTACCGCACACTGCTACAGGCCCAAAATTATTTTCCAGACAAGATGCAGCTAAAAATTATTAGTAATTTGAAAGCTTAAAACAGTTGGTGAGGTGATTTTACGAAATCCTCAAGCTTTTACTCTCCCCAGGATGACACAGGGGTAGAAAAGTCCTTGCGGATCCATGATTTGTTCATCTTTATGAACTTGAGTCCGTCTACATTCTCAGTGGACAGCCGCGTGCGCTTATCTGTCAGCACACCACCAGCAGCGCTGAACACACGTTCAGAGAGAACGCTGGCTGCGGGCATGACAAGATCTCCAAGGCGTAAGTGGCGAGCTCCGGCCATTAATCCAGATTGGAAGCCCAAAAAGAGCAAGGGCCCAGTGACACAGTCATGGCTTCGATGTTTACTTGGAGATACTCCTGTACCATCATCTCTAGGCGTTGACTATGTGTCAGACTTCTTGTCTCCTGTGGCCTTGCAAAGGATGGGCTAAAAAAGCTGTGAAATGATTCCGCAAAATTGCTGTTACCAGCAGATACTGAGTTTCTGTTACGTTTTGAGTGCTGAACACTCAACAGTCCCACTGTTGGCAAGTTAGAACTGTGAGATTCACTACATGCACCACTGGTGTTTTGTGGAAAAGCACATGTAAGATTCTGCAACAGTCTCTGCTGATACTCATGCATGCGTGCATCTCTTTCTATGGCAGGAATAATTTCTGCAAATTTACTTTTGTACCGGGGATCTAAGAGTGTGGCAACCCAGTAGTCAGGATTATTTCTAATTCTCACAATTCGAGGGTCATGTTGCAGGTAGTGCAGCAAGAAGGCACTCATGTGTCTTGCGCATCTAGGAGCACCAAGTCCCTGTTGTGTTGGTGGCGAGGTAACAATCATGCTTCCTTCCTCTGCCCTCTCCCCCCAACCTTGCACAACAGAAATGTGATCAAGGCCTCCCTTATCTGATGAGTCTTCCATCAGTTCGTCCTCCACTTCTTCCTGGGCTCCTGCACCTTCCTCACTAGTTTGGCTGCTACCACGCGCCCTGGTAAAACCATCTCCCCCACCCTCACATGCCTGCCACCTTGGTGCTGCCGACCGTCTGGACCTTGCAGATGTTAGCCCTTCCGCATACAACTCCTCCTCCTCTACTTCCTCCACCTCCTCTTGTCACACCACCTGACTCCGAATTCTGTTTAACATGTGCTCCAGCATGTAAATCACCGGAATAGTCATTCTGATAATGGCATCGTCAGCACTAAACATCTTCGTCGCCATTTCAAAACTGTGCAGAAGGGTGCATAGGTCCCTGATCTGAGACCACTCCTCCAGCGTGATTTGCCCCACCTCTGGATCCCGTTGGCCCAGGCTATACGTCAGAACGTATTGCACCAGGGCTTGTCGGTGCTGCCACAGTCGCTGCAACATGTGCAGAGTTGAATTCCACCGGGTAGGCACATCGCATTTTAGCCAGGGAAGTGGCAGGCCCAGCGACTTCTGTAGAGATGTAAGTCGCTGAGCTGCAGGATGCAAACGGCGGAAGTGAGCACACAGCGACCGTGCCCTCTGCAGAAGGCCATCTAGTCTGGGATAGTGGGCTAAAAATTGCTGGACAACCAGGTTCAACACGTGAGCCATACAAGGCACGTGTGTGACATTGCCCCGGCGAAGGGCAGCACCCAGGTTTGCAGCATTGTCGCACACTGCCTTCCCTGGTTTCAGGGCCAGTGGAGACAACCATTCATGAAACTGGTTCTCCAGAGCTGACCACAACTCCTCAGCTGTGTGACTCACATTTCCCAGACATTTCAAAGTAAAAACCGCCTGATGACGTTGAGCCCTGCTGCCAGCATAGTAAGTAGGTGTGCAGGATCCCTTCTGCGCTGTTAGAAAGCTTGTGGCATGACTAGACAGGCTTTGGGTGCAGGTGGAGGACCGAGAGGATGTTGAGGAGACAGAAGCAGTGGAGGAACTTCGAGATAAAGAGGATTGATGCACAACTCGTGGGGACGGCAAGACTTGGACAGCAGCCCCTTGTCCTGCTGTCACCATAGTTACCCAGTGTCCAGTCAGCGACATGTAACGCCCCTGTCCATGCCTACTCGTCCAAGTGTCTGTGGTGAAATGCACCCTGTCATACACAGAGTTTCTCAAAGAAGCGGTGATGTTGTGTGCGACATGCTGGTGGAGCGCAGGCACACCTTTCTTTGAGAAGTAGTGCCGACTGGGCATCTGGTACTGGGGCACTGCGGCGGACATAAGGTCTCGAAAATCCTCTGTGTCCACCTGGTGGAAAGGCAGCATTTTTGTAGCCAAGAGCTTGCAGATGGTAAAATTCAACCTCTTAGCTTTCTCATGGCTAGGAGGAAATGGTCTTTTACTTGTCCACATCTGAGGGACCGAGGGCTGGCTGTTGTGATTAGACGGGGTTGAGAAGGGTGTCCCCGGCAAACTACTGGTCTGTGAGGAAGATGCAGGCGGACATGTTAGGTTGCCTTGATCCAAAGGTGGTGCTATCGATGTCGGACAGCGCTGAACACCAGCTGGTGTTTCCACCTCCAAAGACAATGATGACCTGCCAATCACGCTGGCTGTTGCGGGTAAAGAGGTGGCAGGTCTGCGTCCCAAAACAGGTGTGACTGCTGTCCCCCCAGTCACAGAGGATGAAGAGGCCGCGGATGCACAAGATGTGGCAGACGGTGGTTGGCCCGGCCGGCTAGACCGCATTGTAGCACAGTGAGCTTTCCACTGCAACTTATGCTTCATGTCCATGTGCCGGTTCATGCATGAAGTACTCAAACTATGTATTTTTTGGCCTCTACTTAGCTTTTGCTGACAAATGTTAATGATAACACGAGTTGGGTCATCCTTATCGATCTGAAAAAATGCCCAGGCTATGCAAGGCTTAGCACCCATGCGACCTGAAGAGCCACCACGACTTGTGGTCAGAGGCAGAGTTGTGTTTGAGGATGCAGTTGTTGATGTGCTTCCAGTACTACCTCTCTGTCCAGGAAGGCGCAACCTGACCTCGTCGTCACTAGCATCCTCCTCCACCTCCTCTGCTGACCTCATCTACTGGCTGACTGTGGGTTGACAGTAAGTGGGATCTCCAACCTCGTCATCATCACCCTGTGTGTTATCACACCCGCTGTCCTCAGAGCCAACCTCTTCCTGCCCTGACAAAAAACTAAAGTTGTCGCTCCAATCAGGTATTTGAGTCTCATCATCGTCTTCCTCATTGTCTCCACCAACAGGAGTTACAGTTTGGGAACGAGGTTCTACATTATGGTCAGAACCTTCTGCGTCTGGTCCTGGATCCGACTCATAAAGATTCTGGGCATCAGTGTAGATCATTTCCTCGTCTGGATTCACAGAAGCTCTGGAGCTGACCTCTGATTCCCAGGCTATAGTATGAGTAAACAGCTCTGCAGACTCAACCATCTGTTCTACCCCATACTCAGACGGGCAGCTGGAGACTTGGGAGCTGTGAGGAAGCAAGTGCGATTGGGGTGACACTTCTGAGGACTGGAGTATTTGTGATGTTGAAGTTGAGGTGGAGGAGAGCCCACTTAAAGGAGCACTTGATATCCGTTGAAGCACCTGCTGTTTTTGTGCCTCATCTGGAATTTGTAGCGATTGGCGTGGCCGTAAGAAAGGGATCGTATCACATTGTCCGCTAAAAGAAGTAGACATCTTAGTTTTGCTGGAAGATGGTCTTTCTTCTGCAGATGTTACTGTTGCTTTAACACCTACCCCACGGACAGAACTTTTTTTTCCCTTCCTAACACGCCTATTCCCCTTTCCACCAGCAGCATGCCTTTTTCCACTCATTTTGGTGGTTAACTAATTGACAACTCTGGAGTTGTTTGCACAAAAAATGATGGATGGGAACCGAGCAGAGCTGAGTGGCCAAATTATGGTATTAGACCAAAAAGATTGGCTGGGTTAGATGCAGTAAATCAATTTTATTACATACACAGGTGGTGGAGCTTAGTATAGATGGACTAATAGAAAGAGTACCACACACTGCTACAAGCCCAAAATTATTTTCCGAGCTAGATGCTTATAAAAATTATTTGTAATTTGCAAGCTGGAGGAGCTTAGTATAGATGGACTAAGAATAAGTCCCACACACTGCTACAAGCCCAAAATTATTTTCCGAGCTAGATGCTGATAAAAATTATTTGCAATTTACAAGCTGGAGGAGCTTAGTATAGATGGACTAAGAATAAGTCCCCACACTGCTACAAGCCCAAAATTATTTTCCGAGCTAGATGCAGATAAAAATTATTTGTTATTTGCAAGCTGGAGGAGCTTAGTATAGATGGACTAAGAATAAGTCCCACACACTGCTACAAGCCCAAAATTTTTTTCCGAGCTAGATGCAGATAAAAATTATTTGTAATTTGCAAGCTGCAGGAGCTTAGTATAGATGGACTAAGAATAAGTCCCACACACTGCTACAAGCCCAAAATTATTTTCCGAGCTAGATGCAGATAAAAATTATTTGCAATTTGCAAACTGGTGGAGCTTAGTATAGATGGCCTAATAGAATGAGTACCACACACTGCTAATATGCCAAAAATAATTTTACAGGCAAGATGCAGCTAAAAATTATTATTCATTTCAAAGCTGGTGGAGCTTGGTATAGATGACCTAATACAATGAGTACCACACACTACTACTATGCCCAAAATTATTTTACAGGCAAGATGCAGCTAAAAATTATTATTAATTTCAAAACTGGTGGAGCTTGGTATAGATGGCCTAATACAATGAGTACCACACACTGTTACTATGCCCAAAATTATTTTCCAGGCAAGATGCAGATAAAAATTATTAGTAATTTGAAAACTGGTGGAGCTTAGTATAGATGGCCTAATAGAATGAGTACCACACACTGCTAATATGCCCAAAATTATTTTACAGGCAAGATGCAGCTAAAAATTATTATTAATTTCAAAGCTGGTGGAGCTTGGTATAGATGGCCTAATACAATGAGTACCACACACTGCTACTATGCACAAAATTATTTTCCAGGCAAGATGCAGCTAAAAATAATTAGTAATTTGAAAGCTGGTGGAGCTTAGTATAGATGGCATAATAGAATGAGTACCACACACTGCTAATATGCCCAAAATTATTTTACAGGCAAGATGCAGCTAAAAATTATTATTAATTTCAAAGCTGGTGGAGCTTGGTATAGATGGCCTAATACAATGAGTACCACACACTACTACTATGCCCAAAATTATTTTCCGAGCTAGATGCAGATAAAAATTATTTGTAATTTGCAAGCTGGAGGAGCTTAGTATAGATGGACTAAGAATAAGTCCCACACACTGCTAAAAGCCCAAAATTATTTTCCGAGCTAGATGCAGATAAAAATTATTACTAATTTGCAAACTGGTGGAGCTTAGTATAGATGGCCTAATAGAATGATGCTATGCCCAAAAGGTTTTACTTGGCTAGGTGCAGTAAAAAAAATTGTATTCTATACACAGGTGGTGTAGCTTGCAACACAGATACGCTACTCCACTGACGAACACACACTGCAAGAGGCCAAAAATGATTTGCTTAGCTAGATTTAGCCAAATGCTGTGAAAAACAGTAGCACAGCACTGGCACAGACCTGCCTGGCAAAAAGTCCTAGGAAAAGCTGTAAAATAGTCCTCAAAAGTACTGCAATTACAATTAGTCCCTACTCCCAACCTATCTATTTAATAGCACAGACCTGCCTGCTAAAAGTCGTAGGAAATGCTGTAACCTAGTCCTCAAAAGGACTGCAATCACAACTATTCCCTACTCCCAAGCTATCTGTATATTTCAGAGAAAATTGGCTTGAAATTAACACTGAAAGTATAGCGCACACAGCAACAGCGGTGCCGTCTAACACGCAGCTGCAGCAGTGAGAAAATGGTGGCGGCAGGGAAAATGGCTGGGTCTTATAGGGCAAGGACATGTGACATACACAGCCAATGACACATGCCCTTGCTTGTGTGAAAAAAAGCAGTTCGCTCCGTGTGTGCGCTGCTGATAGGCTGACAGATTGCACCTCTCCACTGTAAATGCGGGAAAGAGAAAAAAAAATGGAGATCTTCATTATTTCTGCAGAGATCCATCCCCTGCCCCTCCCCCTGCCCCGCTGTAAACTCAAACTGCGTATTAAGATTGATTATCAGCATTACTGTGAAAAAATCCAGTTATGATTTTGGTGCACGAACAGTTATCGAACATAACCTCGAACAGCCGGATTTTTTTCCAATCGTTCGTGTTCGCCAAACTGCTTGAACACCGCTCAAAACAGCTCTAATTTGAGATTGGCGAACAGTTCGAGTCGAACACCGCTCATCTCTAGTTTTTATGCCCCTTGGAAAAGTGGTGGAGGTCACAGTAGCTTAACAAGACAGTTTTAATGCCCCTTGGAAAAGTGGTGAAGGTCGCAGTAGCTTAACAAGACGGTTTTAATGCACCTCGGAAGAGACGTGGAGGTCACAGTAGCTTAACAAGACGGTTTTAATGCCCCTTGGAAAAGTGGTGGAGGTCACAGTAGCTTAACAAGACGGTTTTAATGCCCCTTGGAAGAGACGTGGAGGTCACAGTAGCTTAACAAGATGGTTTAATGCCACTCGGAAGAGACGTGGAAGTCACAGTAGCTTAACAAGACAGTTTTAATGCCCCTCGGAAGAGACGTGGAGGTCCCAGTAGCTTAGCAAGACGGTTTTAACGCCCTTCGGAAGAGATGTGGAGGTCCCAGCAGCTTAACAAGACTGATTTAATGCCCCTTGGAAAAGTGGTGGAGGTCACAATAGCTTAACAAGACGTTTTTAATGCCCCTTGGAAAAGTGGTGGAGGTCACAGTAGCTTAACAAGACGGTTTTAATGCCCCTCAGAAGAGAAATGGAGGTCACAGAAGCTTAACAAGATGGATTTTATGCCGCTTGGAAAAGTGGTGGAGGTCACAGTAGCTTAACAAGACGGTTTTAATGCCCCTCGGAAGAGACGTGGAGGTCACAGTAGCTTAACAAGACAGTTTTAATGCCCCTTGGAAGAGATGTGGAGGTCGCAGTAGCTTAACAAGACGGTTTTAATGCCCCTCGGAAAAGGGGTGGAGGTCGCAGTAGCTTAACAAGACGGTTTTAATGCCCCTTGGAAGAGACGTTGAGGTCACAGTAGCTTAACAAGATGGTTTTAATGCCCCTCGGAAGAAACGTGGAGGTCACAGTAGCTTAACAAGACGGTTTTAATGCCCCTTGGAAAAGTGGTGGAGGTCGCAGTAGCTTAACAAGACGGTTTTAATGCCCCATGGAAAAGTGGTGGAGTTCACAGTAGCATAACAAGACGGTTTTAATGCCCCTCGGAAAAGACGTGGAGGTCCCAGTGGCTTAACAAGATGGTTTAAATGGCCCTTGGAAAAGTGGTGGAGGTCACAGTAGCTTATCAAAATGGTTTTTATGCCCCTCGGAAGAGACGTGGAAGTCACAGTAGCTTAACAAGACGTTTTTAATGCCCTTCGGAAGAGACGTGGAGGTTCCAGTAGCGTAACAAGACGGTTTTAATGCCCCTTGGAAGAGACGTGGAGGTTCCAGCAGCTTAACAAGACGGTTTTAATGCCCCTTGGAAAAGTGGTGGAGATCACAGTAGCTTAGCAAGATGGTTTTAATGCCCCTCAGAAAAGACGTGGAGGTCCCAATAGCTTAACAAGACGGTTTTAATGCCCCTCGAAAGAGACGTGGAGGTCACAGTAGCTTAACAAGATGGTTTTAATGCCCCTTGGAAGAGACGTGGAGGTCCCAGTAGCTTAACAAGACGGTTTTAATGCCCCTCGAAAGAGACGTGGAGGTCACAGTAGCTTAACAAGACGGTTTTAATGCCCCTCGGAATAGACGTGGAGATCACAGTAGCTTAGCAAGATGGTTTTAATGCCCCTCAGAAAAGACGTGGAGGTCCCAATAGCTTAACAAGACGGTTTTAATGCCCCTCGAAAGAGACGTGGAGGTCACAGTAGCTTAACAAGACGGTTTTAATGCCCCTCGGAATAGACGTGGAGGTCACAGTAGCTTAACAAGACAGTTTTATTGCCCCTTGCAAAAGTGGTGGAGGTCGCAGTAGCTTAACAAGACGGTTTTAATGCCCCTCGGAAAAGTGTTGGAGGTCGCAGTATCTTAACAAGATGGTTTTAATGCCCCTTGGAAAAGTGTTCGAGGTCGCAGTAGCTTAAGAAGACGATTTTAATGCCCCTTGCAAGAGCCATACAGTACAGCATCTTAAAAATATTATTCCCATTATTGGTGAGTGGGTCTCCCAATCTTTGCTTATGCCTTGCAAGCAAAAGCTGGCAAAAATAAGGACAGAGGAACTTTCAATAATGGCAACACGGACCACAGTCACCTTGGTGGTATAGTTGTGGTGGAGGCTGAGGATAAGGAGAAGAACATAAAACAGCCGAAATGAGGAAGAGTATACCCATGTGTGGGTGTGAAGCGGCGCATGTGAATACTCCTCCCGAAATAACACAGTAGATTTGACTTTATGTTACTCTGCTGTCATTTGGTGGTGATGAGAAGTCTGGCCCAATCCAGCCCTTGTTCATTTTGATAAGCATCAGCTTGTCAGCATTGTCAGTTGACAGGCGAGTGCGCTTATCAGTTATAATTCCCCCAGCGGCACTAAAAACACGGTCCGATAACACGCTAGCGGCAGGGCAGGCGAGGACCTCCAAGGCATGCAGAGCGAGTTCATTCCAAGTGTCCAGCTTGGATACCCAATAATTAAAAGGCACAGAGGAATCACGGAGGACGCTGGTACGGTTGGCAAGGTACTCCCTCACCATCTTTTGAAACTTTCCACTCCTTGTGAGAGTACCCCGCGCCTCACGGTCTGTCCGAAGGGATGGTCTGAGAAAACTGTCCCAGAAGGTTAACAGTGTTCCCCTGCCTCTGTTGGATTGGAGTTGCGTCTCTCTTGCATGTACGCCTTGGTTGGGCAACGAACTGTGACCTCTGCTGCTAGCGTGTTCAGATGGGAAGTTTTTTAACAGTTCTGCAGCAAGGGCCTTCTGGTACTGCCCCATTTTTGTAGACCTCTCCACCTCAGGAATAAGAAAGTGAAAGTTCTACTTGTAGCGGGGGTCTAAAAGTGTCACCAACCAGTAATGACTGACCATGCTCTCCTCCTCCCCCTCCTCCTCCTCCTCCCCCTCCTCCCCCCTGTCCTCAGGCCACCCAAGCTGAACCGACGGTATGCCAGTCCTACAGGTACTACCGTCTACAGCGCTTGATACAAGCTCCTGTTCTTCCTCCTCCTCCTCCTCCTCTCCCTCATTGTCCCCCAATGTACGTTGGGATGAGATGAGGCCGGGCTGTGTGTAATCGACCGCTACGGCTTCTTGATCCATCTCATCATACTCTGGCTGCAATGCCTCCTCTTTAATTCTCTGTAGAGAGCGTTGCAAAAGACAGACAAGTGGAATGCTGATGCTAATGATGGCGTCATCGTCACTCACCATCTTGGTGGACTCCTCAAAGTTTGTCAAGATGGTGCATATGTCAGACATCCAGGTCCACTCCAGAGGTCTTATGTGTGGAGTCTGACCTGAGTATCGATGGCCTTGTTGCAGCTGGTACTCCACAACTGCTCTCTTCTGCTCACAAATCCTTTGCAACATGTGGGGGGTAGAGTTCCAACGTGTGGGGACGTCACACACCAGTCGGTGTGACGGAAGCTTCAAACGTGGCTGCAACACAGCAAGGGCGGTGGAAGCTGTAGCCGACTTGCGAAAATGAGCTGACAGGCGGCGTACTTTGACGAGCAGATCTGGCAACTCGGGGTACGATTTAAGAAACCGCTGAACTACGAGGTTAAGCACATGAGCCAGGCATGGTACGTGTGTGATCTCGCCTCGCCTCAATGCCGCTACCAGGTTACGACCATTGTCACACACGACCATGCCTGGATGGAGGTTCAGCGGTCTCAGCCACAGATCTGCCTGCTCTTTCACAGCTGTTCACAACTCACAAGCAGTGTGAGGTTTCTCACCTAAGCTTATGAGTTTCAGCACAGCCTGTTGCCGCTTGGCGGAGGCAGTACTGCAGTGCTTCCAGCTTGTAGCTGATGTGGTGATATCTGAGATGGAGGCTGAACATGAGGAGGAGGAGGATGATGATGCGCAAGAGCTGTACAATGTGGGGGCAACTCTGACTGACATAGGGCCCGCAATCCTCGGTGTGGGGATGATGTGTTCCGTCCCATGGTCCGACTGGGTCCCGGCTTCCACTATGTTTACCCAATGTGCCGTCAGGGAGATGTACCATCCCTGGCCACAAGCACTTGTCCACGTGTCAGTTGTCAGGTGCACTCTCCCAGTAACTGCGTTGTTGAGGGCATGGCAGATGTTTTGGGACACTTGCTTGTGTACTGCGGCAATGGCACACCGGGCAAAATAGTGTCCGCCGGGGACCGATTACCGAGGGACGGCCACCGCCATAAGGTTGCGGAAGGATTCCGTCTCCACCAGCCTAAAAGGCAGCATTTCCAATGCAAGCAGTCGTAAATTTGCGAATTCAGGACTGTGGCCTGTGGGGCGTTAGCTGCGAATTTCTGCTTTCGTTCAAAGGTCTGGGATATGGACAATTGAACGCTGCGGTGGGACGTGGACGTGGACGTTGATGCTGTTTCTTGAGAAACTATCATAACAAGTGAAGATTGAGAGGAGGGGGCATCTTTGCATGCAGTATGGACAGGGGATTGCTTTGCACACACAACAGGGGGTTCTATTGCACACACAACAGCAGAAGAAGCAGTGGTGACACCTGCTGACACTGGTCGTGGACCCTGGGGTTCGCCCCACAAAGTCAGGTGCTTTGCTGCCATGTGCCTGATCATGCTGGTGGTGGTCAGGCTGGTAGTATTGTCACCCCTGCTGATGCTGGCATGGCAGGTGGTACAAATGGCCTTTTAGGGGTTATCAGCAGAGTCTTTAAAAAATTCCGGACTCTGGAAGACCTACAGGTTGTACTGGCAACGTCCCTCCTGTTGGTGTTACGGGGAACTGTTGCCTGCCTTCTGTGTGCGGCCCCCACACTGCTTCTTCCTGCCTGTTTGGGTACTCTGCCTCCCTCACCCTGTGTGCTGCTGGCCTCGCTCTGCATGTCCTCCTGCCACGTTGGGTCAGTTACTAGATCATCCACCCCATTCTCCTCATCCACTTGCGCACCACTATCCGCCTCACTTCCTGGCAATTGTGTCTCGTCATCGTCCACCTCTTGTGACAAATTGCCAGCGTCAACTTCCTGTGGCCGTGGCTGTTCAAATATTTAGGCATCTCTATATGGGATCTCCTCTTCCACCACTTCAAGCGGAGCAGGCGAGGGGCACAAATATGGAAATGGACCAGTGAACAGCTCTTCAGAGTGTCCAAGTGTGGGATCAGTTGCTGTCTGACGACACTCGGCATGGTGGGAGGAAGGAGCATCAGGGTGAGGAGGAGTATGCGGTCAAGACTCACGGCTACTAAGATTTGACCGTGTGGAAGACAGACCGGAGGTGGTGGTGCCCAGGTAACTGGAAGTATTATCTGCTATCCAATTAATAACCTGTTCACACTGATCAGTTCGCAATACTGGTGTTGTTCTGTGCTTCCCTAGCAATTCGGTCAAGAAGTGGGCGCGAGAAGATGTGGCTGTTGGTTGTGGCACATTTTCACCTAGGCCACGGCCCCATCTTCTGCATGCACCATCACCAGAACGTCCAGTTCCACGTCCCTTGCCACGCGCCTTGCCCATTGTAAAGGAAGTAAAATAGCTTACACTCGCACTATCAATGGAAAAAGCGTAATAAAAAGTAGATTAGAACCGTGGAAGAGGAAAACCACAGTTCTATTTCTCTGGCCTACACCCGACTCTTTTAAACAATCTGAACAATCAGGGAGAAACTATTACAGTTTTTCTTTATGGAAAAAATAACAAAAGCTGGATAATAGAGATTTTGTACCGTGGAACTGCAAAACCACAGTTATAATTTACTGCTGTATACCAGACTTTTTTAAATATGTATATTTGCAGCTAAACAGTGAGCGACACACTCAAACTGTTTTTTTTTAGATACAAATGGCCCAAACGTGGATAACACAGAGGTTTGAACCGTGGAACTGCAAAACCACACTTCTGTTTCTCTGGCCTACACCAGACTATTTTCAACAGATATATTTGTGTTTGAAAAATCAGAGAGACACTATTAGTTTTTTTTTTACGGCAAAAAATGGCAAAAGCAGGATAATAGAGATTTTTTACCGTGGAACAGCAAAACCACAGTTATAATTTACTAGTGTATACCAGACTTTTTTAAATATATATATTTGCGACTGAACAGTGAGCGACACACTCAAACTGTTCTCTTTTTAGATACAAATGGCCCAAAAGTGGATAATACAGAGGTTTGAACCGTGGAACTGCAAAACCACACTTCTGTTTCTCTGGCCTACACCAGACTATTTTCAACAGATATATTTGTGTCTGAACTGTCACTTTTTTTTCTTTTTTTTAGGGGGGGGGGGACGACACCAAAAGGTTAATAATACGGGTATTTGTACAGGGTGAAGGAGGAAAAAAAATAGAGGATTTAGATGAAAAAAAAAAAGGATTTTTCCTGGCCCCTGAGACCTGGAGCTAAGTCCAGCAATTTCAGCAACAGGAGCACACAGGACTGTAATGCAGCGTTTGCTGGTATAACCACTGCATCTCCTATACAGCCTACCTGCCTGATATCTGGGATGGATATTAGTCCTGAGAAGGACTGTTTATTTGATCTGGCAGCCTTTACAGACCCTACACTAACTATTTCGCAGTATATATCTCTCCCTAAATCAGCAGCGCTTTCCCTACACTGTCTGATCCCAGCCGTCTGTGTCGAAAATGGCGGCGCCTGGTTTTAAATACTCGAGGTGACGCTGTGCGGGCAGCCAATCAATGTAATGCCCACAAACAACATGGCTGCGGCATTATAGTGACTGGCTGGCAATCCCTGCATGTTCATTGGCTCTGTAAAGAGCGCCAAACACGCAGGGCGGAGACCCGAGCTCCCGCCGAAGTAAACTGGAAATGCTCGGTGCTCGCCGAACATCCCGAGTAGCGTGATGCTCGGGCGAGTACCGAGCATGTTCGCTCAACACTAATCATGTTACATTTGGAGAGCCACTGATGTGCCTAAACAGTGGAAACCCCTCACAAAGGACCTAATTTTCAAGAAATGTATCCAGATATGTGGTGAGTACCTTGAACTCTTAGGTGCTTCACAGAATTTTATAACGCTGAACCAAGAAAATAAAAAATGATATTTTTCCCACAAAAATTTTGTTTTAGCCCAAGATATTGCATTTTCACAAGGATAAGAAGAGAAAATTCCCCATACAGTTTGTTGTACAATTTCTCCTGAGTACGCTGATACCCCATATGTAGTGGAAAACTACTGTTTGGGCGCACAGCAGGGCTTGTAAGGGAAGGAAGGAGCACGATTCGACTAGGAACACAAAATTGGTTGGAATCGGATAACAGACATCATAACGCGTTTGAAGAGCCCCTGATGTACCGAAACAGTGGAAACCCCCACAAGTGACTCCATTTTGGAAACTACACCTAGCAAAGATTTTATCCAGGGGTATAGTGAGCATTTTGAACACACAGATACTGCGCAAAATTTGTTAACATTAGATCGTCATATAGTAATATATACATTTTTCACAATAAATTTTTTTTAGCCCCAATATGTTCACTTTTGCAAGCGGTAACTTGAAAAAACTGACTACTCAGTTTGCTACCTTCTTTCTTCTTAGTGTGGCGATGCCTCACATGTCATTAGAAACCTCTGTTTGGACAAACGGCAGGGCATGGAATAGAAGGAGCATTATTTGAATTTTGAAGCACAAATTTGGCTGAAATAGAGTTCTTGACATGCCAAAACAAAGGAAACTCCACAACTAACCCATTTTCTAAACTGCACCCCCTAAAGAATTAATTTATTGGTTTAATGAGTCTTTTGAGCCCACATTTTATTAAAGGATTTAATTCAAAATTAGTGTGAAAAAATAAACTTTAATTTTTTTATCACACAAGTGTCATTTTTAGGACAAATTTTTCATACATAGTAGAGAGAGGTAAGGAAATGGACCCCAAAATTTATAGCGCAATTCCTCCTGTGCTCAAACATCAACCCATTAGTATAGTTTGACTGAACAGTCAGGCCCAAAAGGGATGGGCACTCTGGGGCTTTTTAGGTCATAAATCCATATATATATATATATATATATATATATATATATATATGCTGTCCCCAGCATCACATTTCCCCAGCATCATATCCACATATATATATATATATATATATATATATATATATATGCTGTCCCCAGCATCACATGTGCCCAGCATCACATTTGCCAGTAAATATGACTATGCTGTGCTGACAAAGCCACATACCACTGTTATTTCATAGGAGCTGAAAGAATTGCATTGAAATGAAAGGCAACATGTTTCAAACTGGAGGAGTGTAACAATGTTGCAAAGGTGAGCAAGTTCACATGATAAAAGAACATCCAGGGCTGCTGCCACTCTTTCTTTTTATTCATTTTCCTTCTTTTTAAAAGGGACTTGTTGTACAACCTCTCTGTAGCCCAATTAATCCCTCTATGAGGGACTGATGTGCCATGTAACGCTGGCGCACTATAACAGGTCCCTGCCTGGTAAGGTAGGTACCGCCATGTGCGCAGAACAACCCATTCTTTTACAGAGTATATAAAGAGGCAGTATGCCATGGTGCAAGTGGACAGTTTTAGCAGGTATAACGGGATTTGTAATACCCGAATAAAATAATAAGAAAGCCCATTCTTTATATACCAGGAACAGCTCATGTACTATGTGTCCTCCGTGAAAAACAGCCATATCTATGTCACCAAATAGTACAAACATTCAGAATGCTTTAGATGGCACGGCATAATCATAAACTGGTGGAAAAAAGGATGCCATTTCAGAAAATTCCCCTCACAGTATGTAAGGGTATAGTGAGCATTAACTTTTTCAACTTGTTTTTTTTTTTGTATACCAGTATATAAATGGGCAATGAATAAATAAAAAGTGAATCAAGAGAAAATGGCAGAAGGTGACAAGGGTAAAAACAAAAAAAATCAACACTGTTATCCTCGGGATATGTGGTAGCGACAGAAACATTCCCTAATGAAGTGGCCAGGTTTATTAGGACGAGTGTCACACTGGTAGCTGATTTCCCTTCTAACTCCATCTTTGTAACACACCCTGTAGCTCTTTTGGGGTCTGTCTTTTTTGATTGTAGGTGGAACTTGTGAGGGAAAATGCTGATTGGGGACAATTCTGCTAGACTTACTAGATAATTCTCACCTCAGCCTCCCTTGGTCACCAAATATGAAATGTTCTATCACTTTTTCTTGGAACTCAAGGTAAGATCCTCGTTTCCCAGTTTTTTGGTACAGCACAAATGCGTTATATATGGCCATCAGATCGTAAGATTTTTGTACCGTATGCAAAACTTGTAAACAGCAATGTATGGCTGTAGCATCTGGTCCGCAAGATCCACACTAGTGTTGAGCCACCCCCGTAGTGTTCGAGTTCGGTTTGGTTCGTCGAACACCCTTGTGTTCGCCGAACTGTTCGTCGAACTGTTCGTCGAACACCTTCGAACACCGTTAAAACCAATGGCAGGAAACAAAAACACATAGAAAATACCTTCAAAGGTGTCCAAAAGCTGACAAACTGCTCAGAAGACATAACTAACACATGGAAAAGTGACAAGTACATATAGTCATGCGAAAAGAAAAGAGGTGAAGGAGTAAAAGGAGGGGGAGACACAGATATAGGGATGTCATGCCCTTCTAAAATCCAAAAAGTGAGAAGCCGACACGGCCAATCCGTTCCTGCCCGTGCCACCTCCGTGTCGCCGAGTTTGTGCCAGAGCCGCGGTGGACCCTGACGGCCAGCCCCCTCTCCCAATACTGGTGCCTGTCCGCTGGTGGGTCGAGCGAACCCCCCTGTGGTGGAGGCAGCTCTAAGCTTTTTAATTTAAATTGTCTCTCTAATTTGAATGAGTACACTTTAAATCCTTTTACAAGGATCTATTGGAGGGCAAGTCTCATGCCAGCAGCCGCGTAATTCCAGCTCCAGTAGCGTCCACTAAAGCTGCTGCAGTTAAAAAGCTTTTATAAGGATCGAGCTCAGCAGTCCACCGCAAGGCGTCCTACTGCCAGTCCCAGCCCCTATGCCTTGGGGTGCCTCCTGATGCTCTTCACTGAGTGTCCCGGGGTCCCGAAACATTTCCTTTGAAAAAATTAAGTGTCCAAACTACAGGTGGTGTAGCTTGCTTAACAGCTGGTAATCCGCTGACTAGCAGACACTGCTACTAGGCACAAAGTATTTCCTGGGCTAGATGCAGTTAAAAATTTGTAATTAGATACTCTCGTTGGATGCTGAGAAAGCATTCCATAGAGTCTCCTGGCACGCAATATATTTTTCTCTTAAAAAGCTTGGGGTAGGGGTCTAGGGGACCCTTTTATAGCCAAAATCACGGCCCTGTATCGCAATACGTCACCTAGGCTGAAGATAAATGGAACTGTAGCACCCCGAGGGCTCGGTTGCTACAGAGGTATTGCACCTCACCCAGAGGTGTGATATCTCACTCTCAGGTAAGGATGGAGTGTGGATCAGGACCCCGACACCTGCATGCATTACACCACATTGCCGTGGGGCAGGGCGACCAATATGCCCCTGAGATGGGCACGACAGTCCCTGTCCCTGGCTGGAGTGGGGGGAGGGAACACCGAGGAAGGGGAACCCTGTAGTGCAGGAGCAGGGAGGAAGCAGTTCCTGGGTGCATTGAGAAGGGAGTATAAAAGGTGGGCACCATCTTAGTTCAGTGCAGAGAAGTTTGAGCAGAAGTGACAGGGAGCAGGGGCTCTGCATGAGCTCTGCTCCGGAGGTGGGCCTAGTAACAGAGGCCCAGGCCTGGAAGAGGGAGAAGGAAGGAAGAGGAGCGGAGAAGGCTCCAGGAGCGAGGAATGAAGGGATCCCAGGGGTGTGGACGGGCGAGTCGCCACCGCACGCCCGAATCCACCTGCGTGGAGGGGTCAGGCCAAAGGGGGAGACCGGTCCCCAAAACTAGTGGAGGCGGGAAACGACCCTCAGCTAGAAACCGGAGGCTGTGACATTTTATGTGGCGCAGCCCCTCGCTACACCCGCTAGGAAGGCACCACATAGGGTCAGGGAAACTGGCGCCAAGTTTACCAAGAGGAGGCCCGAGGCAGCTGGACAGAAGCGTTGGTAAGAAAGGCCAGACAAAGGACACACAAAGGGGGTCCTGTGAAGCGCTCCAAAGTTATCTGGGAGTTGTCTGAGCCCCTCACCTGGTGAGCACAGTACGACGTGGGCAGCGGTTACCTGCAGAAGTGGTCTGGATAATAAGAACTGTGAGTAAAGGCCCTTGACTGCATCACTGACTCCGTGTCGTTACTGCTGCTGCCCTGCACCATCACCCCCATCCTCCGCATAAACTGCCCTGAGGCTATACTCCTCCCGTGGGGAGTTATACTACGCTCTGCTGCACCCACAACACCAGCCTCAGCGGTCTGCCCTGCAGCGGCGGTTCACTCTGACCGCAATCTACGGGTGGCGTAGTCGGACATTTAAACATCAAAACCACATAAATAGTTCCACCACTGGTTTGACCGCCCTGAGCCACGGAACCGGGTCGCCGCCACGGAGACTACAACCACCAGCATCCACCAAAAAGGGTCCGGCTCCGGGTGTCCCAAGGCCCAGGGGGTGCGTCAGAACATTTTCATCACCTTTCATAATCACTAGTGTTGAGCGAACATGCTCGACACTGATGGGTACTCGCCCGAGCATCACGCTACTCGGGATGTTCGGCGAGCACGGAGCATTTCCGGGTTACTCGGGTGGGAGCTCGGGTTTCCGCCCTGCATGTTTGGCGCTCTTTACAGAGCCAATGAACATGCAGGGATTGCCAGCCAGTCACTGTAATGCTGCAGCCATGTTGGTTGTGGGCATTACAGTGATTGGCTGGCCGCACAGCGTCACCTCGAGTATTTAAAACGGGGCGCCGCCATCTTGGACACAGTCGCTCCGGATTAGACAGTGTAGGGACAGCGCTGCTGATTTAGGGAGAGATATAAACTGCGAAATAGTTAGTGTAGGGTCTGTAAAGGCTGCCAGAACAAACAAACAGTCCTTTTCAGGACTAATATTCATCCCAGATACCAGGCAGGCAGGCTGTATAGGAGACACAGTGGTTATACCAGCAAACGCTGGATTACAGTCCTGTGTGCTCCTGTTGCTGAAATTGCTGGACTTAGCACCAGGTGTCGGGGGCCAGGAAAAATCCTTTTTTTTCCATCTAAATCCTCCTTTTTTTTCCTCCTTCACACTGTACAAATACCCGTCTTATTAACCTTTTGGTGTGTCCCCCCACCCCCAAAAAAAAGCGTGTCTCTGATTTTTCAGACACAAATATAACTGTTGAAAATAGTCTGGTGTAGGCTAGAGAAACAGAAGTGTTGTTTTGCACTTCCACGGTTCAAACCTCTGTATTATCCATTTTGGGCCATTTGTATAAAAAAAAAAAACAGTTTGAGTGTGTCGCTCACTGTTCAGCCGCAAATATCTCTATTTAAAAAAGTGTGGTATACCCCAGTAAACAATAACTGTGGTTTTGCCATCCCACGGTAAAAAATCTCTATTATTCAGCTTTTGGTAGTTTTTTCCGTAAAGAAAAACAGTAGTGTCTCCTGACTGTTGTGACACAAAAATATATCTGTTGAAAATAGTCTTGTGTAGGCCCGACATCCCAGTGTGGTTTCGCATTTCCACGGGTCAAATCGCTGAACTATCCAGTTTTGGGCCTTTGGTATCTAAAAAAAAAGCAGTTTCAGTGTGTCGCTCACTGTTCAGCCGCAAATATCTCTATTTAAAAAAGTGTGGTATACCCCAGTAAACAATAACTGTGGTTTTGCCATTCCACGGTAAAAAATCTCTATTATTCAGCTTTTGGTAGTTTTTTCCGTAAAGAAAAACAGTAGTGTCTCCTGACTGTTGTGACACAAAAATATATCTGTTGAAAATAGTCTTGTGTAGGCCCGACATCCCAGTGTGGTTTCGCAGTTCCACGGGTCAAATCGTTGAACTATCCAGTTTTGGGCCTTTGGTATCTTAAAAAAAAGCAGTTTGAGTGTGTCGCTCACTGTTCAGCCGCAAATATCTCTATTTAAAAAAGTGTGGTATACCCCAGTAAACAATAACTGTGGTTTTGCCATCCCACGGTAAAAAATCTCTATTATTCAGCTTTTGGTAGTTTTTTCCATAAAGAAAAACAGTAGTGTCTCCTGACTGTTGTGACACAAAAATATATCTGTTGAAAATAGTCTTGTGTAGACCCGACATCCCAGTGTGGTTTCGCAGTTCCACGGGTCAAATCGCTGTACTATCCAGTTTTGGGCCTTTGGTATCTAAAAAAAAAGCAGTTTGAGTGAGTCGCTCACTGTTCAGCCGCAAATATCTCTATTTAAAAAAGTGTGGTATACCCCAGTAAACAATAACTGTGGTTTTCCTCTTCCACGGTTCTAATCTACTCTTTATTACCCTTTTTCCATTGATAGTGCAAGTGTAAGCTATTTTACTTCATTTACAATGGGCAAGGCGCGTGGCAAGGGACGTGGAAGTGGAAGTTCTGGTGATGGTTCGTGCAGAGGACGGGGCCGTGGCCAAGGTGAAAATGTGCCACAACCAACAGCCACATCTTCTCGCTCCCACTTCTTGACCGAATTACTAGGGAAGCACAGAACAACACCTGTATTGAGAACTGATCAGTGTGAACAGGTTATTAATTGGATAGCAGATAATACTTCCAGTTACCTGGGCACCACCACCTCCGGTCTGTCTTCCATACGGTCAAGTCTTAGTAGCCGTGAGTCTCGACCGCATACTCCTCCTCACCCTGATGCTCCTTCCTCCCACCATGCCGAGTGTCGTCAGACAGCAAGTGATCCCACACTTGGACACTCTGAAGAGCTGTTCACTGGTCCATTTCCATATTTGGGCCCCTCGCCTGATACGCTTGAAGTGGTGGAAGAGGAGATCCCATGTTGCGATGCCCAAATATTTGAACAGCCACGGCCACAGTAAGTCGACGTTGGCAATCTGTCACAAGAGGTGGACGATGGCGAGACACAATTGCCAGGAAGTGAGGAGGAGGATCGTGTTGCGCAAGTGGAAGAGGAGGAGGTGGTGGATGATCTAGTAACTGACCCAATGTGGAAGGAGGACATGCAGAGTGAGGCCAGCAGCACACAGGGGGAGGGAGGCAGAGTACCCCAACAGGCAGGAAGAAGCAGTGTGGTGGCCGCAGACAGAAGGCAGGCATCCGTTCCCCGTAACACCAACACGAGGGACGTTGCCAGTACAAGCGGTAGGTCTTCCAGAGTCTGGAATTTTTTAAAGACTCTGCTCATAACCCCAAAAAGGCCATATGTTCCACCTGCCATGCCAGCATCAGCAGGGGAGACAAAACTACCAGCCTGACCACCACCAGCATGATCAGGCACATGGTAGCAAAGCACCCGACTTTGTGGGGTGAAACCCAGGGTCCACGACCAGTGTCAGCGGGTGTCACCACTGCTTCTTCCACTGTTGTGCGTGCAATAGAACCCTCTGTTGTATGTGCACGGCAATCCCCTGTCCATACTGCATGTAAAGATGCCCCCTCCTCTCAGTCTTCACTTGTTATGGCAGTTTCTCAAGAAACAGCATCAACGTCCACGTCCACGTCCCACCGCAGCGTTCAATTGTCCATATCCCAGACCTTTGAACGAAAGCGGAAATTCGCAGCTAACGCCCCACAGGCCACAGTCCTAAATTCGCATATTTCACGACTGCTTGCGCTGGAAATGCTGCCTTTTAGGCTGGTGGAGACGGAATCCTTCCGCAATCTTATGGCGGTGGCCGTCCCTCGGTACTCGGTCCCCAGCCGACACTATTTTGCCCGGTGTGCCATCCCCGCAGTACACAAGCATGTGTCCCAAAGCATCTGCCGTGCCCTCAACAACGCAGTTACTGGGAGAGTCCACCTGACAACGGACACGTGGACAAGTGCTTGTGGCCAGGGACGGTACATTTCTCTGACGGCACACTGGGTAAACATAGTGGAAGCCGGGACCCAGTCGGACCTTGGGACGGAACACATCCTCCCCACACCGAGGATTGCGGGCCCTATGTCAGTCAGAGTTGCCTCCACAGTGTACAGCTCCTGCGCATCCTCCTCCTCCTCCTCCTCCTCATGTTCAGCCTCCATCTCAGATATCACCACATCAGTTACAAGCTGGAAGCATTGCAGTACTGCCTCCGCCTAGCGGCAACAGGCTGTGCTGAAACTCATAAGCTTAGGTGATAAACCTCACACTGCTTGTGAGTTGTGGACAGCTGTGAAAGAGCAGGCAGATCTGTGGCTGAGACCGCTGAACCTACATCCCGGCATGGTAATGTGTGACAATGGCCGTAACCTGGTGGCGGCTCTGAGGCGAGGTGAGATCACACACGTACCATGCCTGGCTCATGTGCTTAACCTCGTGGTTCAGCGGTTTCTTAAATCATACCCCGAGTTGCCAGATCTGCTTGTGAAAGTACGCCGCCTGTCAGCTCATTTTCGCAAGTCAGCTACAGCTTCTGCCGCCCTTGCTGTGTTGCAGCAGCGTTTGCAGCTTCCGGCACACCGACTGGTGTGTGATGTCCCCACACGTTGGAATTCTACCCTCCACATGTTGCAAATGATTAGTGAGCAGAAGAGAGCAGTTGTGGAGTACCAGCTGCAACAAGGCCATCAATATTCAGGTCAGACTCCACACATAAGACCTCAGGAGTGGACCTGGATGTCTGACATATGTACCATCCTGACAAACTTTGAGGAGGCCACCAAGATGGTGAGTGGCAATGACGCCATCATTAGTGTCCGCATCCCACTTGTCTGTCTTTTGCAACGCTCTCTGCAGAGAATTAAAGAGGAGGCATTGCAGCCAGAGTATGATGAGATGGATCAAGAAGCCGTAGCGGGCGATTACACACAGCCCAGCCTCATCTCATCCCAACGTGCATTGGGGGACAATGAGGGAGAGGAGGAGGAGGAGGAGGAAGAACAGGAGCTTCTATCATGCGTTGTAGACGGTAGTACCTGTACAAGTGTCATACCGTCGGTTCAGCGTGGGTGGCCTGAGGACAGGGGGGAGGAGGAAGAGGAGGAGGAGGAGGAGAGCATGGTCAGTCGTCATCTTGGCGAGGACACGGAAATCTTGCCCGTTACCAGTCTGGCACGCATGGCTGACTTTATGTTACGCTGCCTTAACCGTGACCCTCGCGTTGTCAAAATGTTGGGTGACAGTCATTACTGGTTGGTGACACTTGTAGACACCCGCTACAAGGAGAACTTTCACTCTCTTATTCCTGAGGTGGAGAGGTCTACAAAAATGGGGCAGTACCAGAAGGCCCTTGCTGCAGAACTCTTAAATAAATTCCCATCTGAACACGCTAGCGGCAGAGGTCACAGTTCGTTGCCCGACCAAGGCGTACAGGCGAGAGAGATGCAACTCCAATCCAGCAGAGGCAGGGGAACACTGTCAACGTTCTGGGACAGTTTTCTGACACCCACCCAGCTTACAAGCCCTGAGGCGCGGGGTACTCTCACAAGGAGTGGAAAGTTTCAAAAGATGGTGAGGGAGTACCTTGCCGACCGTACCAGCATCCTCCGTGAGTCCTCTGTGCCTTTTAATTATTGGGTATCCAAGCTGGACACTTGGAATGAACTCGCTCTGTACGCCTTGGAGATCCTGGCCTGCCCTGCCGCTAGTGTGTTATCGGAGCGTGTTTTTAGTGCCGCTGGGGGAATTATAACTGATAAGCGCACTCGCCTGTCAACTGACAATGCTGACAAGCTGACCCTTATCAAAATGAACAAGGGCTGGATTGGGCCAGACTTCTCATCACCACCAAATGACAGCAGAGTAACATAAAGTCAAATCCACTGTGTTATTTCGGGAGGTGTATTCACATGCACCGCTTCACACCCACACATGGGCATACGCTTCCTCGTTTCGGCTGTTTTATCTTCTTCTCCTTATCCTCAGCCTCCACCACCACTATACCACCAGGGTGCCAGCATTGCAAGTTCCTCCGTCCTAATTTTTGGCAGCTTTTGCTTGCAAGGCATAAGCAAATACTATGGGACACCCACTCCCCAATAATGGGACTTATGTTTGTAATATGCTGTACTGCATGGCTCTTGTAAGGGGCATTGCAAGTTGCTCCGTCCTAATTTTTGGCAGTTTTTGCTTGCAAGGCATAAGCAAATACTATGGGACACCCACTCCCCAATAATGGGACTTATGTTTGTAATATGCTGTACTGCATGGCTCTTGTAAGGGGCATTGCAAGTTGCTCCGTCCAAATTTTTTGCAGCTTTTGCTTGGAAAGCATAAGCAAATACTATGGGAGACCCACTCCCCAGTAATGGGACTTATGTTTGTAATATGCTGTACTGCATGGCTCTTGTAAGGGACATTGCAAGTTCCTCCGTCCTTATTTTTGGCAGCTTTTGCTTGCAAGGCATAAGCAAATACTATGGGAGACCCACTCCCCAATAATGGGACTTATGTTTGTAATATGCTGTACTGCATGGCTCTTGTAAGGGGCATTGCAAGTTGCTCCGTCCTAATTTTTGGCAGCTTTTGCTTGCAAGGCAAAAGCAAATACTATGGGACACCCACTCCCCAATAATGGGACTTATGTTTGTAATATGCTGTACTGCATGTAATGGTCCCCCTGGGCCATGTGTACACGTGTGTGGGATACCCGGTGCCGGGTCTCTGGGGTCTTTAGTCTCCGTGGTGGGGACCCGGTCCCGTGGCTCAGGCTGGTCAAACCAGTGGCAGTCTTTCTTAGGTTTTGAGGTTAATTGTCCGACTGCGCCACCCGTGGATTGCGGTCAGGGAGTACCACCGCTGCGAGGCAGACCACTGAGGCTGGTGTTGTGTGCGCAGCAGAGAATTGGATAACTCCCCACGGGAGGAGTATAGCCTCAGGGCAGTGAGTGTGGATGATGGGGGTGATGGTGCACGAGCGCAGCAGGAACGACTCAGAGTCTTTGCAGTGCAGTTCAAGGTCTTTACTGATGATTATAAGGTAGACTCTCCTGGGAGTACTGGCTAGCATGAGAGGCCTGGTCAGTCTGTGAGCAAGCAGGAGTTCCCCTGGCCAGGTGGAGTTGTAGGCCTACCCGTCTGTCTGCACTCTTCCTGGCTACCTTGCTGTAAGCGGGTAGAAGTAGCCCACGTCCCTGAGTGTACCGTGTAGTGCTCACCCGTATGGCTGGTGACTTGGGGCCTTCTGTTAGCCTCCGCTCCACGACGGCGGTGCTGGTCCCTTGCTTGTGACTGAGCCTCCGGGCTTCTATGGCCAGAGGACCTGAAATCCCGTGCCGGCTGGTTTCTGCTGCTGGATATATAAGTCCTCGCAGCCTCGGACTGCTGTGTCCGGTTCCTATTGTCTTCTGCCAGGGTGAGCTCTGCTCAGCTTCCAGCCCCTGGTCTTTAGCTCCTAGCTCCTACAGAGCTCCTTGCTGTTACTTTCCCTTGCTCTCACTCTGACTCTGACTGTTCTCTGTTCTCTGACTCACTCAACCCCACCCCAGATCCAGTTTATAAGGACAGAATTCTCCCCTCCCAGGACTGGGGCAGGAGGATGTTGCATGTTTAAGGGATCCTGACCAGGAAACCTCCCACTTGCTCTCCGACGTAATATCTCTATTACTGTGGTGACCAGACCCCTGGGGTGCCACACATGGCTCTTGTAAGGGGCATTGCAGTTCCTCATAATTTTTGGAAAGCCTTCCATTCACTGCTTAGGCCAACAGTGCACAGGAGACCCAGTTGCTATAAATGGAAAAAAAGGTTTAGTTAACGCCCTCTGACCTCCATGTCATTTCCAAGGGGCATTGGAGTGCCTCGAAATTTTTGGTAGGCATTGCACTCACTGTATGCCCTATAACTGTGTAGCCGAACCGCTCCTTTTGTTACATAAACATATCCTACAAGACATATCTGGTTGACTGGCCAGATATTGATGTGAATGGTCCCTGTTCCTCCTGCTCTTTCTCCTTTGCCACTACCTCATCCATCATTTATCACCTGAAGCTTTGTTTTAACGGGAGTCATAGAACTTGGATAGTAGCAGGAAAACATCCAGCAATCCTCGGAGGAGGTAGGATATGCGCCAAAATGTTGACCACCTCAGGCCTAGCCGCTACTACATACATGCGCTTGCATTACAACAAAACAAAGCAGATGCTAACTTCTATCATCCTCATCATGCTCCTCACCTTGGCACTCTCAACTCCCCTGATGGAGAAGCCAGGGCCCACCGGAGGAGTCTGATAGTCCGGTGGGCTTGGCCAATGCTGCCCTAAAGCAGGTCAGGCTAAGAAAAGTGTGGGAAAGGTTACCGGGACAAATAGGGGTGGCTGGGGACCAAGTATGGACACCCGGCCACCCCCTGGAGGCTGGGGAGCAAGCGGGGACACCCGGCCACCAGGCGGCTGGGGACTGAGTATGGATACCAGGCCGCCGACACAGCCTTGGCGTGGTGGCCAGATTCCGCCTCCACGTGCCTAAAAGGCCCAATTTAAAGTGCAAGCAAGCAAGCAGTATGGTATTGCAGCCTGGGTGTGGGTGGGTGGCAGGCTGCATACTTGCGCTTGCATAGCAAGGAATGGGAGAGGTACAATTGAACACAGCCCTGGGACAAGGACTTGAATGGGGATAGTTGCAAGTCTGCAACGACAGGTGCAAGGTGGGAGGCATCTTCGCATGTACCATGAACAGGGGTTTGGCATGCACACACTACAGCGGAATAGGCTCTCGTTCCCACTAAATGCACTGGGGAGGGCACAGGTAATGTTTTGGTATACGCGCTTAATCTTATGCATAAGGCACACCAGGACAAATAGGGGCGGCTGGGGACTGAGTATGGATACCTCGCTGCCGAAGCAGCCATGAGGTAGTGGCCAGCTTCGGCCTCCTCCAAACTAAAAGGCCCCATTTCAAGTGCAAGCTAGCAGTATGGAATTGCAGTCTGGGGGTGGGTGGGTGGCAGGCTGCACACTTACACTTGCATTAAAAGAAAACATAGCAGATGCTAACTTCTGTCATCATCATCATGCTCCTCACCTTGGCACTCTCAACTCCACCGATGGAGAAGTCAGGGCCCACCGGAGGAGTCTGGTTCTCTGGTGGGCTCGTCCAATGCTGCCTAAAGCAGGAAGGGATAAGAAAAGTGTGTGGGGGGATGTTCCAAGGAGAAATAGGGGCGGCTGGGGACCGTTTATGGACACCCGGCTGCCCCCAGGCGGCTGGGGACCGTGTGTGGACACCCGGCCGCGGGGCGGCTGGGGACCGAGTATGGACACCCAGCTGCTGGGCGGCTGGGGACTGAGTATGGATTCCAGGCCGCCAACACAGCCATGAAGTGGTGGCCAGATTCCGCCTCCACATGCCTAAAAGGCCCAATTTCAAGTTCAAGCAAGCAAGCAGTATGGTATTGCAGCCTGGGGGTGGGTGGGTGGCAGGCTGCATACTTGCGCTTGTATTGCAAGGAATGGGGGAGGTACAATTGAACACTGCCCTGGGACTAGAACTTGCATGGGGATAGTTGCAAGTCTGCATCTTCTGATGCGGCAAGGATCACTTATGATGGGCACACTTTTAGACAGTGACCTGGGAGTCAGAGATGCTTCCAGGGGCCTTCCCCATGCTGTTCCCATGTCTTTTCAGCACTTTATGCATGTGTCACACAGCACATGGCCAGATAAGGTTGTAAAATGTTAAAATGACATTTCCCGTTGAATGCATTTGTCATAGTTGAAAGCAATACAAAAGTGCAAAAACGCATAAAAAATGCTACCTGTGAACATAGCCAAAGGTGTGGAGGAGTATTTTTGTTTTTGGTCATTTATTTTAACTTATACACAAGTCTTTTCCCTGGAAAGGATGTTCCTTAACATATTTCACAGGAAAAAAGTTTCACTTTCGTTTTTGAACGTTTTATTGTGAGCCCGTAAAAGTGGCTTAATACCTCTGACCACGTTGTTGACAGCAGTGACCTGGGGGTCAGAAATGCTTCCTGGGGCGATCCCCATGCTGTCCCCATGTCATTTGAGCACTGTCACTATCGTTTTGGGCACTTGTTAGGCTTTTAAAAGACTGCCGGGGGTGCCACCGCAAAAATGCTCGAGTCTCCCATAGACTAACATTGGGCTCGTTGCTCGGGTCAAGCACCCGAGTATCACGGCAAGCTCGGCCCGAGCTTCGAGCACCCGAGCATTTTAGTGCTCGCTCAACACTACTTATTACTATTACTTTATTCCCACTGCCCCCCTGATTATTCTGTTTTTTGCTTTGTTAAAACCCCCCATATGATTCTAGAGTTATGGGCCTTTTTAATTTAGTGCTAACCTTTATGCTCTTTACCAATGGGGCGTGGCTCACAGAATTCTCTGGGCGCGTATCTTCAGGCTGCTCTGCAATATTAAACTGTGAGCCATGCCCCCATGGTACAGATGATTACAATTAGCACTAAATAAAAAGGCCCATATCTCTGGAACTGTATGGCAGATTTTAACAAATCCAATAGAAGAATACTCTGGGTATCAGCAGGAATAAAGTAAGAGTGGATCCTGGACTCTTTTGATCTGGTGACGGCTCCTCTTTAAAGTTAGACTGAAGTTTTATGTAACTGATTATATAATAACACTGCGGCTTGCTGAATGTAACGTCATGTTAATAGGGGAACATATTCCCTTTGGGAGACCCCACATGACGGCACATAGAAACCCTACAGGTGCATAATAATCAGTTTACATAACTCTATAAAGACACAAAGCTAATCTTTTAGAAGTTTATAATCCGCATCTGTTTCCGACTTTTTCATTAGAATCTCCTGTTCAGAAGAGAAGAAAATGTTTTCTGAATCTGAGAAAACAAGACAAAACTGAGAAAGTAGAAGAGGGGGAACGTAGGCGAGGTAAGTGTGACAATAAGCTCCATGTTGTATGATGTCAGTGAGAAGGATTCATGTGGAGCAGATGTTATCTGTCAGTGGTGGGATTGTCACATGTATGATGGCTGACACTGATCCCGTACCTCTGTATGGAGAAGATTCCTCTCCCGTCCTCCCACAGTGACACCACAGTAGTATCCTGTAATATGGACTTCCATTACTTACATTAGTTTTACATCTTTTCTCATAGGTTCTCTCTTCCGCCGGATGATATCATCCTGCCGGCGTGGATTGTCCAGGGCTGCTCGCGCTGTCAGAGAGAGCTGTATTTTTGCCTGCTGTCAACAGGGCACCATAGACATCCCAAGGACAGAAAACCCCGACATCTAGCTCCCTGAAGAACGTGCAGCACATCCTCCATCAATGCTGTACCTGTATGGAAAGACTTGTACATTTATCTGTGGCCTTCTGACCTGCAAGAAACATCTGCAAAAGCTGAAGACCCCTTTAATAACATCTCTTCATTCTTTCCTGCAATTCTTATTTTAAATAAATATAAATAGATACAAATTTAAAATTGATTAATCCCTTAAGCCATTTTGTATGTTAATGACCGAGCCTAATTTTTTAAAGCGTCACGTTATGAGGTAATAACTCTGGAATGCTTCAACTTATCCCATTGATTCTAAGAATGCTTTATTTGTGACATGTTTTACTTAATATTAGTGGTAAATTTTGGTCTATATTATTTGGGTTTATTTATGAAAATAATGAAAATTTTGCAAAAAAATGTAAAATGTCACTATTTTAAAACTTTGAATTTTTATGGCCATAAACCAGATAGTTATGCCACACAAAATAGTTAATAAATAACATTTCCCTCATGTCTACTTTACATCAGCACAATTTTTGAAACTTAGTTGTTTTTGAGCCTTGTCACATGACTTAGGATTGACGAGGGGCAGTACCCTGAAACAGTATCTGCAAATTGAGATTTTTGTTCTGGCTTTTATCCTAAGTCATGTGACAAGGCTCGTTAGAGAGTCGATATTGACTTTTAGGATTGCTACTTCCTATAGGTAGCACTAGAGTTCTAGTCCTCTTCCTTACTGAAGAGATAATTTGCTTATTTCTCAGAGGAGCATTGTGGCCTAAAAGTCTTCTAACCTTGGCATGTCAGGCTTGACATGTCACTCTCTGAAAGAGAAACGTTACCCCTTGGATTCTGATAAAAATGAAAACGTAACTTTTTACTTTTTCCAACAAAAATGTTACTTTAGCCCCAAATTTTGCATTTTCACAGGGGTAACAGGAGAAAATGAACCATATAATTTATTGTGTGATTTCTCCTGAGTACACCGATACCCCATCTGTGGTAGAAACCTTTTGTTTGGGTCCACGGCAGGGCTCAGAAGGGAAGGAGCACCATTCCACTTTTGAAACTCAAAATTGACTGGAATCAATAGCAGACATCATGTCACAATTGGAGAGCCACTGATGTGCCTAAACAGTGGAAACCCCTCACAAAGGACCTCATTTTCAAGAAATTTATCCAGATATGTGGTGAGTACCTTGAACTCTTAGGTGCTTCATAGAATTTTCTAACGCTGAGCCAAGAAAATAAAAAATCATATTTTTCCCACAAAAATTTTGTTTTAGCCCAAGATATTGCATTTTCACAAGGATAAAAATAGAAAATTCCCCATACAGTTTGTTGTTCAATTTCTCCTGAGTACGCTGATACCCCATATGTGGTGGAAAACTACTGTTTGGGTGCACAGCAGGGCTTGTAAGGGAAGGAAGGAGCACCATTCGACTAGGAACACAAAATTGGTTGGAATCGGATAACAGACATCATAACGCGTTTGAAGAGCCCCTGATGTACCTAAACAGTGGAAACCCCCACAAGTGACTCCATTTTGGAAACTACACCTAGCAAAGATTTTATCCAGGGGTATAGTGAGCATTTTGAACACACAGATACTATGCAAAATTTGTTAATATTAAATCGTCATATAGTAATATATACATTTTTTCACAAAAACTTTTTTTAGCCCCAATATGTTCACTTTTGCAAGCGGTAAAAATTTACTACTCTGTTTGTTGCCTTCTTTCTTCTGAGCGTGGCGATGCCTCACATGTAGTGTTGAGCGAGCATGCTCGACACTGCTCGGTACTCGCCCGAGCATCACGCTTCTCGGCATGTTCGGCGAGCACCGAGCATTTCCAGGTTACTTGGGCGGGAGCTCGGGTCTCCGCCCTGCATGTTTGGCGCTCTTTACAGAGCCAATGAACATGCAGGGATTGCCAGCCAGTCATTGTAATGCCGCAGCCATGTTGTTTGTGGGCATTACAGTGATTGGCTGGTCGCAGTATTTAAAACCGGGCGCCGCCGTCTTGGACACAGTCGCTCCAGATCAGACAGTGTAGGGACAGCGCTGCTGATTTAGGGAGAGATATATCCTGCAAAATAGTTAGTGTAGGGTCTGTAAAGGCTGCCAAAACAAACAGACCTTCTCAGGACTAATATCCATCCCAGATATCAGGCAGGCAGGCAGGCAGGCTGTAGAGGAGACGCAGTGGTTATACCAGCAAACGCTGCATTACAGTCCGGTGTGCTCCTGTTGCTGAAATTGCTGGACTTTGCTCCAGGTCTCGGGGGCCAGGAAAAATCATTTTTTTTTCATCTAAATCCTCTTTTTTTTTTCCTCCTTCACACTGTACAAATACCCCCGTCTTATTAACCTTTTGGTGTCCCCCCCCCACCCAAAAAAAAAGTGTGTCTCTGATTTTTCAGACACAAATATATCTGTTGAAAATAGTCTGGTATAGGCTAGAAAAATAGAAGTGTGGTTTTCCAGTTCCACGGTTCAAACCTCTGTATTATCCAGTTTTGGGCCATTTGTATCTAAAAAAAACAAATTGAGTGTGTCGCTCACTGTGCAGCCGCAAATATATATATTTAAAAAAGTCTTGTATACACCAGTAAATTATAACTGTGGTTTTGCTGTTCCATGGTAAAAAATCTCTATTGTCCTGCTTTTGGCATTTTTTGCCGTAAAAAAAAAACTAATAGTGTCTCCCTGAGTTTTCAGACACAAGTATATCTGTTAAAAGTAGTCTGGTGTAGGCCCAAGAAATAGAAGTGTGGTTTTGCAGTTCCACGGGTCAAATCTTTGTATTATCCTGCTGTTTTGCATTTTTTGCCATAAAGAAAAACAGTAGTGTCTCCTGATTGTTCAGACACAAATATATCTGTTGAAAATAGTCTGGTGTAGGCCTGAGAAATACAAGTGTGGTTTTGCAGTTCCATGGGTCAAATCTCTGTATTATGTTGCTTTTGGCATTTTTTGCCATAAAGAAAAACAGTAGTATTGTCTCCTGATTGTTCAGACACAAATATATCTGTTGAAAATAGTCTGCTATACTGCAGCAAACTATAACTGTGGTTTAGGTGTTCCATGGTAAAAAATCTCTATTATCCAGCTTTTGGCATTTTTTGCCGTAAAAAAAAAAATATTAGTGTCTCCTGATTGTTCAGACACAAATATATCTGTTGAAAATAGTCTGGTATACACCAGTAAATTATAACTGTGGTTTTGCTGTTCCACGGTAAAAAATCTCTATTATCCAGCTTTTTTAATTTTTTGCCGTAAAAAAAATCTAATGGTGTCTCCCTGATTTTTCAAACACAAATATATCTGTTGAAAATAGTCTGGTGTAGGCCCGAGAAATAGAAGTGTGGTTTTGCAGTTCCATGGTTCAAACCTCTGTATTATCCACTTTTGGGCCATTTGTATCTAAAAAAAAAAACAGTTTGAGTGTGTCGCTCACTGTTCAGTCGCAAATATATATATTTAAAAAAGTCTGGTATACACCAGTAAATTATAACTGTGGTTTTGCTTTTCCATGGTAAAAAATCTCTATTATCCTGCTTTTGGCATTTTTTGCCGTAAAAAAACTATTAGTGTCTCCCTGATTTTTCAGACACAAATATATCTGTTGAAAATAGTCTGGTATACACCAGTAAATTAAAACTGTGGTTTTGCTGTTCCACGGTAAAAAATCTCTATTATCCTGCTTTTGGCATTTTTTGCCGTAAAAAACAGCTAATAGTGTCTCCCTGATTTTTCAGACACAAATATCTCTGTTGAAAATAGTCTGGTGTAGGCCCAAGAAATAGAAGTGTGGTTTCGCAGTTCCACGTTTCAAATCTCTGTATTATACTGCTTTTGCCATTTTTTGCCGTAAAGAAAAACAGTAGTAATGTCTCCTGATTGTTCAGACACAAATATATCTGTTGAAAATAGTCTGGTGTATGCCCAAGAAATAGAAGTGTGGTTTTGCAGTCCCATGGTTCAAAACTCTGTATTATCCTCTTTTGGGCCATTTGTATCTAAAAAAAAAACAGTTTGAGTGTGTCGCACACTGTTCAGCCGCAAATATATATATTTAAAAAAGTCTGGTATACACCAGTAAATTATAACTGTGGTTTTGCTTTTCCACGGTAAAAAATCTCTATTATCCTGCTTTTGGCATTTTTTGCCATAAAAAAAAAACTAATAGTGTCTCCCTGATTTTTCAGACACAAATATATCTGTTGAAAATAGTCTGGTATACACCAGTAAATTATAACTGTGGTTTTGCTGTTCCACGGTAAAAAATCTCTATTATCCTGCTTTTGGCATTTTTTGCCGTAAAAAAAAAAACAATAGTGTCTCCTGATTGTTCAGACACAAGTATATCTGTTGAAAATAGTCTGGTATACACCAGTAAATTATAATTGTGGTTTTGCTGTTCCACTATAAAAAATCTCTATTATCCAGCTTTTGAAATTTTTTGCCGTAAAAAAATCTAATAGTGTCTCCCTGATTTTTCAGACACAAATATATCTGTTGAAAATAGTCTGGTGTAGGCCCGAGAAATAGAAGTGTGGTTTTGCAGTTCCATGGTTCAAACCTCTGTATTATCCACTTTTGGGCCCTTTGTATCTAAAAAAAAACAGTTTGAGTGTGTCGCTCACTGTTCAGCCACAAATATATATATTTAAAAAAGTCTGGTACACACCAGTAAATTCTAACTGTGGTTTTGCTTTTCCATGAAAAAAAAACTCTATTATCCTGCTTTTGGCATTTTTTGCTGTAAAAAAAAACTAATAGTGTCTGCCTGATTTATCAGACACAAATATATCTGTTGAAAATAGTCTGGTATACATCAGTAAATTATAACTGTGGTTTTGCTGTTCCACGGTAAAAAATCTCTATTATCCTGCTTTTGACATTTTTTGCCGTAAAAAAAAAACTAATAGTGTCTCCCTGATTTTTCACACACAAATATATCTGTTGAAAATAGTCTGGTGTAGGCCCGAGAAATAGAAGTGTGGTTTTGCAGTTCCACGTGTCAAATCTCTGTATTATCCTGCTTTTGCCATTTTTTGCCGTAAAGAAAAACAGTAGTAGTGTCTCCTGATTGTTCAAACACAAATATATCTGTTGAAAATAATCTGGTATACACCAATAAATTATGACTGTGGTTTTGCTGTTCCACGGTAAAAAATCTTTATTATCCTGCTTTTGGCATTTTTTGCCGTGAAAAAAAAAAAATAGTGTCTCCTGATTGTTCAGACAAAAATATATCTGTTGAAAATAGTCTGGTATACACCAGTAAATTATAACTGTGGTTTTGCTGTTCCACGGTAACAAATCTCTGTATTATCCTGATTTTTTCCATTTTTGCTTTAAAGAAAAACAGTAGTAGCGTCTCCTGATTGTGCAGACACAAATATATCTGTTGAAAATAGTCTGGTGTGGGCCCGAGAAATACAAGTGTGGTTTTGCAGTTCCACGGGTCAAATCTCTGTATTATCCTGCTTTTTTGCATTTTTTGCCATAAAGAAAAACAGTAGTGTCTCCTGATTGTTCAGACACAAATATATCTGTTGAAAATTGTGTGGTTTAGGCACTAGAAATATAAGTGTGGTTTTGCAGTTCATCGGTCAAAGCTCTGTATTATCCTGCTTTTTTGCATTTTTTGTCATAAAGAAAAACAGTAGTGTCTCCTGATTTTTCAGACACAAATATATCTGTTGAAAATAGTCTGGTGTAGGCCCGAGAAATACAAGTGTGGTTTTGCCGTTCCACGGGTCAAATCTCTGTATTATCCTGCTTTTTTGCATTTTTTGCCATAAAGAAAACCAGCAGTGTCTTCTGATTGTTCAGACACAAATATATCTGTTGAAAATAGTCTGGTGTAGGCCTGAGAAATGCAAGTGTGGTTTTGCCGTTCCACGGGTCAAATCTCTGTATTATCCTGCTTTTTTGCATTTTTTGCCATAAAGAAAAACAGTAGTGTCTCCTGATTGTTCAGACACAAATATATCTGTTGAAAATAGTCTGGTGTAGGCACGAGAAATACAAGTGTGGTTTTGCAGTTCCATGGGTCAAATCTCTGTATTATCCTGCTTTTGGCATTTTTTGCCGTAAATAAAAACAGTAGTAGTGTCTCCTGATTGTTCAGACACAAATATATCTGTTCAAAATAGTCTGGTATACACCAGTAAATTATAACTGTGGTTTTGCTGTTCCACGGTAAAAAATCTCTATTATCCTGCTTTTGGCATTTTTTGCCATAAAAAAAAAACAATAGTGTCTCCTGATTGTTCAGACACAAATATATCTGTTGAAAATAGTCTGGTATACACCAGTAAATTATAACTGTGTTTTTGCTGTTCCATGGTAACAAATCTCTGTATTATCCTGATTTTTCCATTTTTGCTGTAAAGAAAAACAGTAGTAGTGTCTCCTGATTGTTCAGACACAAATATATCTGTTGAAAATAGTCTGGTGTAGGCCCGAGAAATACAAGTGTGGTTTTGCAGTTCCACGGGTCAAATCTCTGTATTATCCTGCTTTTTGCATTTTTTGCAATAAAGAAAAACAGTAGTGTCTCCTGATTGTTCAGACACAAATATATCTGTTGAAAATAGTCTGGTGTAGGCCCGAGAAATACAAGTGTGGTTTTGCAGTTCCAAGGGTCAAATCTCTGTATTATCCTGCTTTTTTGCATTTTTTGCCATAAAGAAAAACAGTAGTGTCTCCTGATTGTTCAGACACAAATATATCTGTTGAAAATAGTCTGGTATACACCAGTAAATTATAACTGTGGTTTTGCTGCTCCACGGTAAAAAATCTCTAATATCCTGCTTTTGGCATTTTTTGCCGTAAAAAAAAAATATTAGTGTCTCCTGATTGTTCAGACACAAATATATCTGTTGAAAATAGTCTGGTATACACCAGTAAATTATAACTGTGGTTTTGCTGCTCCACGGTAAAAAATCTCTAATATCCTGCTTTTGGCATTTTTTGCCGTAAAAAAAAAATATTAGTGTCTCCTGATTGTTCAGACACAAATATATCTGTTGAAAATAGTCTGGTATACACCAGTAAATAATAACTGTGGTTTTGCTGTTCCACGGTAAAAAATCTCTATTATCCAGCTTTTGGCATTTTTTGCTGTAAAAAAAAACTAATAGTGTCTCCCTGATTTTTCAGACACAAATGTATCTGTTGAAAACAGTCTGGTGTAGGCCCGACAAATAGAAGTGTGGTTTTGCAGTTCCATGGTTAAAACCTCTGTATTATCCACTTTTGGGCCATTTGTATCTAAAAAAAAAACAGTTTGAGTGTGTCGTTCACTGTTCAGCCGCAAATATATATATTTAAAAAAGTCTGGTATACACCAGTAAATTATAACTGTGGATTTGCTTTTCCACGGTAAAAAATCTCTATTATCCTTCTTTTGGCATTTTTTGTCGTAAAAAAAAAACTAATAGTGTCTCCCTGATTTTTCAGACACAAATATATCTGTTGAAAATAGTCTGGTGTAAGCCCAAGAAATAGAAGTGTGGTTTTGCAGTTCCACGTGTCAAATCTCTGTATTATCCTGCTTTTGCCATTTTTTGCCATAAAAAAAAAACAGTAGGAGTGTCTCCTGATTGTTCAGACACAAATATATCTGTTGAAAATAGTCTGGTATACACCAGTAAATTATAACTGTGGTTGTGCTGTTCCACGGTAACAAATCTCTGCATTATCCTGATTTTTTCCATTTTTGCTGTAAAGAAAAACAGTAGTGTCTCCTGATTGTTCAGACACAAATATATCTGTTGAAAATAGTCTGGTGTAGGCCCGAGAAATACAAGTGTGGTTTTGCCGTTCCACGGGTTAAATCTCTGTATTATGCTGCTTTTTTGCATTTTTGCCGTAAAGAAAAACAGTATTGTCTCCTGATTGTTCAGACACAAATATATCTGTTGAAAATAGTCTGGTGCAGGCCTGAGAAATACAAGTGTGGTTTTGAAGTTCCACGGGTCAAATCTCTGTATTATCCACTTTCAGGCCATTTTTACCTAAAAAAAAACAGTTTGAGTGTGTCGCTCACTGTTCAGCTGCAAATATATCTAGTTAAAATTTTCTGGCATACCTCAGTAAACAATAACTGTGGTTTTGCCATTCCACGGTAAAAAAAATCTCTATTATTCAACTTTTGGTATTTTTTCCGTAAAGAAAAACAGTAATAGTTTCTCCCTGATTGTTCAGATTGTTTAAAAGAGTCGGGTGTAGGCCAGAGAAATAGAACTGTGGTTTTCCTCTTCCACGGTTCTAATCTACTTTTTATTACCCTTTTTCCATTGCTAGTGCGAGTGTAAGCTATTTTACTTCCTTTACGATGGGCAAGGCGCGTGGCAACTGGACGTTCTGGTGATGGTGCGTGCAGAGGACTGGGCCATGGCCAAGGTGAAAATGTGCCACAAACAACAGCCACATCTTCTCGCTCCCACTTCTTGACCGAATTACGAGGGAATCACAGAACAACACCAGTATTGTGAACTGATCAGTGTGAAGAGGTTATTAATTGGATAGCAGATAATACTTCCAGTTACCTGGGCACCACTACCTCCGGTCTGTCTTCCACACGGTCAACTCTTAGTAGCCGTGAGTCTCGACCGCATACTCCTCCTCACCCTGATGCTCCTTCCTCCCACCATGCCGAGTGTCGTCAGACAGCAACTGATCCCACACTTGGACACTCTGAAGAGCTGTTCACTGGTCCATTTCCAGATTTGTACCCCTCGCCTGCTCCGCTTGAAGTGGCGGAAGAGGAGATCCCATGTAGCGATGCCCAAATATTTGAACAGCCACGGCCACAGGAAGTCGACGTTGGCAATTTGTCACAAGAGGTGGACGATGACGAGACACAATTACTAGGAAGTGAGGAGGAGGATTGTGGTGCGCAAGTGGAAGAGGATGAGGTGGTGGATGATCTAGTAACTGACCCAACGTGGCAGGAGAACATGCAGAGCGAGGCCAGAAGCACACAGGGTGAGGAAGGCAGAGTACCCCAACAGACAAAGCAATGTGAACTGAGGTCTAAGATGGTACACATGCAAGAAATAGGAGCATGTTCACACTAGCAAAAAGATGCAAAACCTACAAAAGACAAAAAATATATCTCATACCCTGCCATCAGTATATATAAATGTAAAGCAAAGTTGCATATGAAATATAGGGTACTTAGTGAACTATTTTTGATTAAAAAAAGTATACAAGCCATCCCACCAGCGACAAGGTGACCCTAAATTGGGACGGTCTTACACTGTCTATATTAAAAACCTTACTGTATATCAAAGTTGAAGTAATGCATATAAAAGGGTAGACAAATAGAACCGGGTCCCAATATCAGACCACCTAATCCCTTGGTAAGCTACGTATATACTAACCAGCTCAACAAGGGGGATGCCACACCCCTAATTTGCACAGAATGCAAACAAGACAAAAAAACAAGCAATGTGAACTGAGGTCTAAGATGGTACACATGCAAGAAATAGGAGCATGTTCACACTAGCAAAAAGATGCAAAACCTACAAAAGACAAAAAATATATCTCATACCCTACCATCATTATATATAAATGTAAAGCAAAGTTGCATATGAAATATAGGGTACTTAGTGAACTGTTTTTGATCAAAAAAAGTATACAAGCCGCCCCACCAGCGACAAGGTGACCCTAAATTGGGACGGTTTTACACTGTCTATATTAAAAACCTTACTGTATATCAAAGTTGAAGTAATGCATATAAAAGGGTAGACAAATAGAACCGGGTCCCAATATCAGACCACCTAAGCCCGTGGTAAGCTACATATATACTAACCAGCTCAACAAGGGGGATGCCACACCCCTAATTTGCACAGAATGCAAACAAGGCAAAAAACCAAGCAATGTGAACTGAGGTCTAAGATGATACACATGCAAGAAATAGGAGCATGTTCACACTAGCAAAAAGATGAAAAACCTACAAAAGACAAAAAATATATCTCATACCCTACCATCATTATATATAAATGTAAAGCAAAGTTGTATATGAAATATAGGGTACTTAGTGAACTATTTTTGATCAAAAAAAGTATACAAGCCGTCCCACCAGCGACAAGGTGACCCTAAATTGGGACGGTCCTACACTGTCTATGTTAAAAAAATAACTGTATATCAAAGTTGAAGTAATGCATGTAAAAGGGTAGACAAATAGAACCGGGTCCCAATATCAGACCACCTAAGCCCGTGGTAAGCTACATATATACTAACCAGCTCAACAAGGGGGATGCCACACCCCTAATTTGCACAGAATGGAAACAAGACAAAAACCAAGCAATGTGAACTGAGGTCTAAGATGGTACACATGCAAGAAATAGGAGCATGTTCACACTAGCAAAAAGATGCAAAACCTACAAAAGACAAAAAATATATCTCATACCCTGCCATCAGTATATATAAATGTAAAGCAAAGTTGCATATGAAATATAGGGTACTTAGTGAACTATTTTTGATTAAAAAAGTATACAAGCCATCCCACCAGCGACAAGGTGACCCTAAATTGGGACGGTCTTACACTGTCTATATTAAAAACCTTACTGTATATCAAAGTTGAAGTAATGCATATAAAAGGGTAGACAAATAGAACCGGGTCCCAATATCAGACCACCTAATCCCTTGGTAAGCTACGTATATACTAACCAGCTCAACAAGGGGGATGCCACACCCCTAATTTGCACAGAATGCAAACAAGACAAAAAAACAAGCAATGTGAACTGAGGTCTAAGATGGTACACATGCAAGAAATAGGAGCATGTTCACACTAGCAAAAAGATGCAAAACCTACAAAAGACAAAAAATATATCTCATACCCTACCATCATTATATATAAATGTAAAGCAAAGTTGCATATGAAATATAGGGTACTTAGTGAACTGTTTTTGATCAAAAAAAGTATACAAGCCGCCCCACCAGCGACAAGGTGACCCTAAATTGGGACGGTCTTACACTGTCTATATTAAAAACCTTACAGTATATCAAAGTTGAAGTAATGCATATAAAAGGGTAGACAAATAGAACCGGGTCCCAATATCAGACCACGTAAGCCCGTGGTAAGCTACATATATACTAACCAGCTCAACAAGGGGGATGCCACACCCCTAATTTGCACAGAATGCAAACAAGGCAAAAAACCAAGCAATGTGAACTGAGGTCTAAGATGATACACATGCAAGAAATAGGAGCATGTTCACACTAGCAAAAAGATGAAAAACCTACAAAAGACAAAAAATATATCTCATACCCTACCATCATTATATATAAATGTAAAGCAAAGTTGTATATGAAATATAGGGTACTTAGTGAACTATTTTTGATCAAAAAAAGTATACAAGCCGTCCCACCAGCGACAAGGTGACCCTAAATTGGGACGGTCCTACACTGTCTATGTTAAAAAAATAACTGTATATCAAAGTTGAAGTAATGCATATAAAAGGGTAGACAAATAGAACCGGGTCCCAATATCAGACCACCTAAGCCCGTGGTAAGCTACATATATACTAACCAGCTCAACAAGGGGGATGCCACACCCCTAATTTGCACAGAATGCAAACAAGACAAAAACCAAGCAATGTGAACTGAGGTCTAAGATGGTACACATGCAAGAAATAGGAGCATGTTCACACTAGCAAAAAGATGAAAAACCTACAAAAGACAAAAAATATATCTCATACCCTACCATCATTATATATAAATGTAAAGCAAAGTTGCATATGAAATATAGGGTACTTAGTGAACTATTTTTGATCAAAAAAAGTATACATGCCGTCCCACCAGCGACAAGGTGACCCTAAATTGGGACGGTCCTACACTGTCTATATTAAAAACCTTAGTGTATATCAAAGTTGAAGTAATGCATATAAAAGGGTAAACAAATAGAACCGGGTCCCAATATCAGACCACCTAAGCCCGTGGTAAGCTACATATATACTAACCAGCTCAACAAGGGGGATGCCACACCCCTAATTTGCACAGAATGCAAACAAGACAAAAAACCAAGCAATGTGAACTGATGTCTAAGATGGTACACATGCAAGAAATAGGAGCATGTTCACACTAGCAAAAAGATGCAAAACCTACAAAAGACAAAAAATATATCTCATACCCTACCATCATTATATATAAATGTAAAGCAAAGTTGCATATGAAATATAGGGTACTTAGTGAACTGTTTTTGATCAAAAAAAGTATACAAGCCGTCCCACCAGCGACAAGGTGACCCTAAATTGGGACGGTCTTACACTGTCTATATTAAAAACCTTACTGTATATCAAAGTTGAAGTAATGCATATAAAAGGGTAGACAAATAGAACCGGGTCCCAATATCAGACCACCTAAGCCCGTGGTAAGCTACATATATACTAACCAGCTCAACAAGGGGGATGCCACACCCCTAATTTGCACAGAATGCAAACAAGACAAAAACCAAGCAATGTGAACTGAGGTCTAAGATGGTACACATGCAAGAAATAGGAGCATGTTCACAAGTTCACACTAGCAAAAAGATGCAAAACCTACAAAAGACAAAAAATATATCTCATACCCTACCATCATTATATATAAATGTAAAGCAAAGTTGTATATGAAATATAGGGTACTTAGTGAACTATTTTTGATCAAAAAAAGTATACAAGCCGTCCCACCAGCGACAAGGTGACCCTAAATTGGGACGGTCCTACACTGTCTATGTTAAAAAAATAACTGTATATCAAAGTTGAAGTAATGCATATAAAAGGGTAGACAAATAGAACCGGGTCCCAATATCAGACCACCTAAGCCCGTGGTAAGCTACATATATACTAACCAGCTCAACAAGGGGGATGCCACACCCCTAATTTGCACAGAATGCAAACAAGACAAAAACCAAGCAATGTGAACTGAGGTCTAAGATGGTACACATGCAAGAAATAGGAGCATGTTCACACTAGCATAAAGATGAAAAACCTACAAAAGACAAAAAATATATCTCATACCCTACCATCATTATATATAAATGTAAAGCAAAGTTGCATATGAAATATAGGGTACTTAGTGAACTATTTTTGATCAAAAAAAGTATACAAGCCATCCCACCAGCGACAAGGTGACCCTAAATTGGGACGCTCCTACACTGTCTATATTAAAAACCTTAGTGTATATCAAAGTTGAAGTAATGCATATAAAAGGGTAGACAAATAGAACCGGGTCCCAATATCAGACCACCTAAGCCCGTGGTAAGCTACATATATACTAACCAGCTCAACAAGGGGGATGCCACACCCCTAATTTGCACAGAATGCAAACACGACAAAAAACCAAGCAATGTGAACTGAGGTCTATGATGATACACATGCAAGAAATAGGAGCATGTTCACACTAGCAAAAAGATGAAAAACCTACAAAAGACAAAAAATATATCTCATACCCTACCATCATTACATATAAATGTAAAGCAAAGTTGCATATGAAATATAGGGCACTTAGTGAACTATTTGAGTACCCCAACAGGCAGGAAGAAGCATTGTGGTGGCCGCACACAGAAGGCGGGCAAAAGTTCCCCGTAACACCAACACGAGGGACGTTGCCAGTACAACCTGTAGGTCTTTCAGAGTCTTGAATTTTTTTAAAGACTCTACTGATAACCCCAAAAAGGCAATTTGTACCACCTGCCATGCCAGCATCAGCAGGGGTGACAAAACTACCAGCCTGACCACCACCAGCATGATCAGGCACATGGCAGCAAAACACTCGACTTTGTGGGGCGAACCCCAGGGTCCACACCAGTGTCAGCGGGTGTCACCACTGCTACTTCCGCTGTTGTGCGTGCAATAGAACCCCCTGTTGTGTGTGCAAGGCAATCCCCTGTCCATACTGCATGCAAAGATGCCCCCTCCTCTCAGTCTTCACTTGTTATGGCAGTTTCTCAAGAAACAGCATCAACGTCCATGTCTACGTCCCACCGCAGTGTTCAATTGTCCATATCCCAGACCTTTGAACGAAGGCGGAAATTCGCAGCTAACGCCTCACAGGCCACAGTCCTAAATTCACACATTTCACGACTGCTTGCTTTGGAAATGCTGCCTTTTAGGCTGGTGAAGACGGAATCCTTCTGCAACCTTATGGCGGTGGCCATCCCTCGGTACTCGGTCCCCAGCCGACACTATTTTGCCCGGTGTGCCATTCCCGCACTACACAAGCACGTGTCCCAAAACATCTGCCATGCCCTCAACAACGCAGTTACTGGGAAAGTCCAACTGACAACGGACACGTGGACAAGTGCTTGTGGCCAGGGATGGTACATCTCCCTGACTGCCCACTGGGTAAACATAGTGGAAGCCGGGACCCAGTCGGACCTTGGGACAGAGCACATCCTCCCCACACCAATGATTGCGGGCCCTAGGTCTGTCAGAGTTGCCCCCAAAGCGTACAGCTCCTGCGCATCATCCTCCTCCTCATGTTCAGCCTCCATCTCAGATATCACCACATCAGTTACAAGATGGAAGCACTGCAGTACTGCCTCCGCCAAGCAGCAACAGGCTGTGCTGAAACTCATAAGCTTAGGTGAGAAACCTCACACTGCTTGCTAGTTGAGGACAGCTGTGAAAGAGCAGGCAGATCTGTGGCTGAGACCGCTGAACCTACATCCAGGCATGGTCCTGTGTGACAATGGCCGTAACCTGGTGGCGGCTCTGAGGCGAGGCGAGATCACACACGGACCATGCCTGGCTCATGTGCTTAACCTCGTGGTTCAGCGGTTTCTTAAATCGTACCCCGAGTTGCCAGATCTGCTCGTCAAAGTACGCTGCCTGTCAGCTCATTTTCGCAAGTCGGCTACAGCTTCCGCCGCCCTTGCTGTGTTGCAGCAGCGTTTGCAGCTTCCGTCAAACCGACTGGTGTGTGATGTCCCCACTTGTTGGAACTCTACCCTCCACATGTTGCAAAGGATTTGTGAGCTGAAGAGAGCAGTTGTGGAGTACCAGCTGCAACAAGGCCGTCAATATTTAGGTCAGACTCTACACATAAGACCTCAGAAGTGGACCTGGATGTCTGACATTTGTACCATCTTGACAAACTTTGAGGAGTCCACCAAGATGGTGAGTGGCGATGTCGCCATCATTAGCGTCAGCATTCCAATTGTCGGTCGTTTGCAACGCTCTCTGCAGAGAATTAAAGAGGAGGTATTGCAGCCAGATTATGATGAGATGAATCAAGAAGCCGTAGCGGTTGATTACACACAGCCCAGCCTCATCTCATCCCAACGTGCATTGGGGGACAATGAGGGAGAGGAGGAGGAGGAGGAATAACAGGAGCTTGTATCATGCGCTGTAGACGGTAGTACCTGTACAACTGTCATACCGTCGGTTCAGCGTGGGTGGCCTGAAGACAGGGGGGAGGAGGAGGAGGAGGAGGAGGAGAGCATGGTCAGTCGACATCTTGGTGAGGACATGGAAGTCTTGCCCGTTACCAGTCTGGCACGCATGGCTGACTTTATGTTACGCTGCCTTAACCGTGACCCTCGCGTTGTCAAAATGTTGGGTGACAGTCATTACTGGTTGGTGACACTTTTAGACCCCCGCTACAAGGAGAACTATCACTCTCTTATTCCTGAGGTGGAGAGGTCTACAAAAATGGGGCAGTATCAGAAGGCCCTTGCTGCAGAACTGTTTAAAAAATTCCCATCTGAACACGCTAGCGGCAGAGGTCACGGTTCGTTGACCAACCAAGGCATACAAGCGAGTGACAGGCAACTCCAATCCAGCAGAGGCAGAGGAACACTGTCAACGTTCTGGGACAGTTTTCTCAGACCCTCCCTTCGGACAGACCCTGAGGCGCGGGGTACTCTCACAAGGAGTGGAAAGTTTCAAAAGATGGTGAGGGAGTACCTTGCCGACCGTACCAGCGTCCTCCGTGATTCCACTGTGCCTTTTAATTATTGGGTATCCAAGCTGGACACTTGGAATGAACTCGCTCTGTACGCCTTGGAGGTCCTGGCCTGCCCTGCCGCTACCGTGTTATCGGAGCGTGTTTTTAGTGCCGCTGGGGGAATTATAACTGATAAGCGCACTCGCCTGTCAACTGACAATGCTGACAAGCTGACCCTTATCAAAATGAACAAGGGCTGGATTGGGCCAGACTTCTCATCACCACCAAATGACAGCAGAGTAACATAAAGTCAAATCCACTGTGTTATTTCGGGAGGTGTATTCACATGCACCGCTTCACACCCACACATGGGTATATGCTTCCTCATTTCGGCTGTTTTATGTTCTTCTCCTTATCCTCAGCCTCCACCACCACTATACCACCAGGGTGACCATGGTCCGTGTTGCCATTATTGAAAGTTCCTCCGTCCTTATTTTTGTCAGCTTTTGCTTGAAAGGCATAAGCAAAGACTGTGGGAGACCCACTCCCCAATAATGGGAATAATATTTTTAAGATGCTGTACTGTATGGCTCTTGTAAGGGGCATTAAAAGCGTCTTGTTAAGCTACTGCGACCGCCACCACTTTTCCGAGGGGCATTCAAGCTGTCTTGTTAAGCTACTGCGACCTCCACCACTTTTCCAAGGGGGCATTAAAAGCGTCTTGTTAAACCACTCTGAACTCAACAGCTCTTCCAAGGGGCATTGAAATGTTGTTTTTAATTAACTCTAACCTCCACGACTCTTCGAACGGGCATTGCATTTCCTCCTAATTTTTGGCAGCTTTTGCTTGGAAGGCATAAGCAAAGACTATGGGAGACACACTCCCCAATAATGGGAATAATGTTTTTAATATGCTGTACTGTATGACTCTTGTAAGGGGCATTAAAACCGTCTTGTTAAGCTACTGTGACCTCCATGTCTCTTCCAAGGGGCATTCAAACCGTCTTGTTAAGCTTCTGGGACCTCCACGTCTTTTCCTAGGGGCATTAAAACCGTCTTGTTAAGCTACTGTGACCTCCACGTCTCTTCAAAGGGGCATTTAATGCGTCTTCTTAAGCCGCTATGAACTCCACAACTCTTCCAAGGGGCATTGAAATGTTGTTTTTAATTACCTCCAACCTCCACTACTCTTCCAACGGGCATTGCATTTCCTCCTAATTTTAGTCAGCTTTTGCTTTTCAATGCAAAGGTGAAAACTAAGGGAGACCCACTCCCCAATAGTGGGTAGAAGGTTTTTAGTACGCTGTAATCCACATCTGTTTCAAGGGGCATTGCAGTTCTTCATAAAAGCCTTCCATTCACTGCTTAGGCCAACAGTGTACAGGAGACCCAGTTGCTATAAATGGAAAAAACGGTTTAGTTAAGGCCCTCTGACCTCCATGTCATTTCCAAGGGGCATTGGAGTGCCTCAAAATTTTTAGTAGGCATTTCACTCACTGTATGCCCTATAACTGTGTAGCCGAACCGCTCCTTTTGTTACAGAAACATATCCTACAATACATATGTGGTTGACTGGCCTGATATTGATGTGAATGGTCCATGTTACTCCTGCTCTTTCTCCTTTGCCACTACCTCATCCATCATTTATCACCTGAAGCTTTGTTTTAACGGGAGTCATAGAACTGGGATAGTAGCAGGAAAACATCCAGCAATCCTCGGAGGAGGTAGGATATGCGCCAAAATGCTGACCACCTCAGGCCTTGCCGCGACTACATACATGCGCTTGCATTCCAAGAAAACAAAGCAGATGCTAACTTCTATCATCATCATCATCATGCTCCTCACCTTGGCACTCTCAACTCTCCTGATGGAGAAGCCAGGGCCCACCGGAGGAGTCTGGATCTCTGGTGGGCTCATCCAATGCTGCCCTAAAGCAGGCCGGGCTAAGAAAAGTGTGTGGGGGGAAGCTGACAGGAGAAATAGGGGCGACTGGGAACTGTTTATGGACACCCGGCTGCCCCCAGGCGGCTGGGGACCGTGTGTAGACACCGGGCCACGGGGCGGCTGGGGACCGAGTATGGACACCCGGCCGCCCCCTGGCGGTTGGGGACCGAGTGTGGACACCCGGCCGCTGGGCAGCTAGGGACTGAGTATGGATACCAGGCCGCCAACGCAGCTATGACGTGGTGGCCAGATTCCACCTCCACATGCCTAAAAGGCCCAATTTCAAGTGCAAGCAAGCAGTATGGTATTGCAGCCTGGGGGTGGGTGGGTGGTTGGCTGCATATTTGCGCTTGCATTGCAAGGAATGGGGGAGGTACAATTGAACACTGCCCTGGGACAAGAACTTGCACGGGGATAGTTGCAAGTCTGCATCTTCTGATGCGGCAAGTATGACTTCTGATGGGCACACTTTTAGGCAGTGACCTGGGTGTCAGAGATGCTTCCAGGGGTCTTCCCCATGCTGTTCCCATGTCTTTTCAGCACTGTATGCATGTTTCACACAACACATGGCCAGATAAGATTGTAAAATGTTAAAATGACATTTCCCGGTGAATGCATTTGTCACGGTTGAAAGCAATACAAAAGTGCAAAAACGTATAAAAAATGCTATTTGTGAACATAGCCCAAGGTGTGGAGGAGTATTTTTTGGGGGGGTTATTTATTTTACCTTATACATAAGTCTTTACCCTGGAAAGAAAATTCCTTAACATATTTCACAGGAAAGCAGTTTCAGTTTCGTTTTTGAACGTTTTATTGTGAGCCCTTAAAAGTGGCTTAATACGTCTGACCACGTTGTTGACAGCAGTGACCTGGGGGTCAGAAATGCTTCTTGGGGTGATCCCCATGCTGTCCTCATGTCATTTGAGCACTGTCACTATCGTTTTGGGCACTTGTTAGGCTTTTAAAAGACTGCGGGGGTGCCGCCGCAAAAATGCTCGGGTCTCCCATAGACTAACATTGGGCTCGTTGCTCGGGTCGAGCACCCGAGTATCACAGCGAGCTCGGCCTGAGCTTCGAGCACCCGAGCATTTTAGTGCTCGCTCAACACTACTCACATGTCATTAGAAACTTCTGTTTGGACAAACGGCAGGGCATGGAATAGAAGGAGCATTATTTGAATTTTGAAGCACAAATTTGGCTGAAATAGAGTTCTTGACATGCCAAAACAACGGAAACTCCACAACTAACCCATTTTCTAAACTGCACCCCCTAAAGAATTAATTTATTGGTTTAATGAGTCTTTTGAGCCCACATTTTATTAAAGGATTTACTTCAAAATTAGTGTGAAAAAATAAACTTTAATTTTTTTTATCACACAAGTGTCATTTTTAGGACAAAATTTTCATACATAGTAGAGAGAGGTAAGGAAATGGACCCCAAAATTTATAGCGCAATTCCTCCTGTGCTCAAACATAACCCCATTAGTATAGTTTGACTGAACAGTCAGGCCCAAAAGGGATGGGCACCCTGAGGCTTTTTAGGTCATAAATGCATATATATATATGGGGTACAATGTCCCCAGCATCACATTTGCTAGTAAATATGACTATGCTGTGCTGACAAAGCCACATACCACTGTTATTTCATAGGAGCTGAAAAAAATTGCATTGAAATGAAAGGCAACATGTTTCAAACTGGAGGAGTGTAACAATGTTGCAAAGGTAAGCAAGTTCACATGATAAAAGAACATCCAGGGCTGCTGCCACTCTTTCTTTTTATTCATTCTCCTTCTTTTTAAAAGGGACTAGTTGTACATATCTCTCTGATTCAGGGGCATTAAAATTAAAAGTTTGAAAATCGCTAAATATTCAAAATTGGCGTTAAATTTCACAAATTTTTTCACAAATAAACACAAGTCATATTGAAGAAATGTTACCGCTTTCACAAAGTACAATTGTCACGAAAAAATATTCTCAGAATCAGTGGGATCCGTTTAAGCATTCCAGAGTAATTACCTCATAAATGGACAGTGGTCCGAATTGTAAACTTTGGCCTGATCATGAAGGTGAAAACAGGCTTGGAGGCTGAAGGGGTTAAGTACAATTTAACAAAAATACTCACCATTCCATCATTTTGGCCTTTCCTGTCCTTTCTGAATGTAGTATGTCTACATTTGTAACCCAGTCATGGCTTTTGTCCAGCCAGGTTTCCGTAATGCCCAATTTTTATTATCTATAACACATATGAATAATTTTTCTTGCAGCAGAACAAAACCCTAACTGATCAAAAAATAATAGCACCCATGGCTCTTTTCTCCATATCTGCATCCTGTACTGATGCTCAGCCTATATTGTTGCCTCCTTAAGGGTTGCTAGGCAACTTCCTTATAAGGTCATATGCCCCTTTAAGGTAAGAACACAAGATTCCATTCTGACATCATTATGACATCACAATTAAACATCAGAACTTATACAAGTGTTTACACTCCCATCATCACTTTGATACCCTGGTGTCATTGTTGTCAGTGATCAGCTGCATAGCTATTCACATATTGACTGCGCTTGGATTTATTTTGGATTGTTGAAATGTCTGGAATTCCTCCAGACAGACTTCAGGTGTTAGCACTACTCCAGGGCATTCTTACCACCTATGACCCTGACTTTGTGCTACCACTACCCGATGGCGTCCTCAGCTTCACTTACCGGCTGGTTATGGAGCTAGTGAGAGATTGCCTGACCAAATACCACCAAGGTCGAATAAGCTCAGAATATCTTGAGCATTTACAGCAGAACATCTGGACATTAGTACAGCAGGTAAGTAGCAGACAATCTGCACAAATCATAGAAAAATAATAATAATAATCAATATTAATGGAATACAAGTTTAAGATTAACCTGTACCATACACCCAGATAATAATACCCGGGGAGCGGTAATAGGGTGTACAGGCTACATTAGTTGCTGTGCAGATACTTACTAGTATTTGCTGTACAGATGGCAGGAGTAACATGTTTGGTGACAAAAATGGCCTCCTCCATTCTGCACGTTCTCGAATGATTTTCCTTTGTTGTTTATTCTCATCTCTATAGGCCAAAGAAAAATCCCAAAGTGGAGAATTGGCCTTTATTAAACAACTGGCCCAAAATGTCCTGCTTGTACTGGAGCATCCGGCCTACTCACTGGAGCGTCTGGTAAGGATCCACCATCTTCTATATCTCATGTCCTTGTTGTCTGATCTTCTCCAGATTACCGTCATATAGCAGAAGGTCAGATGTGTGATGTTAGAGGCCTCCCTGTCCGCTCCAGGCAGACACAGGACATTTTATGGCCGCCTGTCTCTGCGGCTTCATCACCTGTGATGACAGTCTGTACTCAGCGGTGCAGAGTTTGTATTTCCACCTCTGTCTCACTCGATCATCACATTCTTCCTTCTGTTAAATGCTTTAGTTCTGATAGAAGATATTAGAGAACAGTGGTAGATACAAGTCCCTTATATATGAATTTGGATTTACTGGAGGGAGCGGCTGCGTATAGTCCGTCCTATACTGAAATTATCATGTAAATCCATCCAGTATTAGTCCATCCTGCCTTGTGGTAATTTAGTGTTTGTGAAATGTTACATTAATTGTATATATTATATCCATCAGAAAACATCAGAAGGCGACTCCGAAGAGGGGAAAAACCTAAATATCGCTGACCCCGAGACCAGTCAGCCGGGGCTAAACCCTGATCTGATGGAAGGTAAGCCGATCATCTAATATTCTACATTCTGATATCAAGTTACAGAGAACGGCAGAGAATATGGAGATTTACTCTTCATCCTCTGTATGAGGCTGCTGACGGCTCATGAGCCCCCTATAGACTATAATGGAGGGGCTCATGTAATTCTGCTCCTCTCCTCTGGGCTCTTCTCATGTCATTGTTGTGACTTGATCAGATCCTGAACAATCACACATTTATAGTACAGTATATATGGATATGCCATAATTATATACAGTGTGTAGAATATCCATATACCCAGTATTATTCCATGTACAGGGGTCTCGTCATTTCCTTCATTACATGGATGTGTTATATAGTAAGTGCTGATATAGACTAATATATGACATCTCTTCATTATTTTATCATTATTTTAGGAATAACTGAGCCGGAAGATTCTGATGGTGGAATATGTGAGACACCAGAGATCATCCAGGAATCTGCCAGTGTAAGTATCAGAGGGACGTCTGTAGATCATCAGATGACGGGTGTGAGTTACACATGCCATATTGTATCCCATATGATAATGGGATAGCTCAGTTCTTCATGTAGATCAGACCTATTGTATGTGATGATGCATTATTATTATTCTGCCTCCTCTGTGTGATGTCCCTTATCCTCCCCTGCAGTACAATGATATATGTGTATGGGGGATATCCCCCTATAATATAATAGTTTCTGCGGAGAGTCCGGCTTGTATCACATCCTCTACATCTGCTGAAGTGTAATCAGTGAGGACATCATATAGAAGTGAGACCTTCCTAGATCTGGGGCTTTTATTCTCCTGAAGATTCAATGTCTTATTGTAATTTCTTTTTCCTTTTTAGACATTGATCGGATCATTAAACCCTTTGAGACTTCCTTGTAAGAACGACTATAAACTGATCAAACTGATCAGCTTTGGATCTTTTGGGTGAGCTTTATTTTAGTATAATATGTATTTCCTAGGGCTCCTTATGATGATGTCTATGTCTCTGTGACCTGCCCATGTAATGTTCCCATAGACAAATTATATGAGTCCACATCACTGTCCACATCTATCACTATTCAGGTCAGGTAGGATGTGACGTGGATGAGGTGATCATTTGAGGAGTGTTGTTTTATGTAATTTTAGACCTGGATTTCTAGTGACGCCCAACATGTTATATCGACCATTAGTACAGGAGATCACTTGATGAGGTCTATAGACTCATTGTTAGTAAGAATTCATAATAAATCTTGGATTTTCCTCCTCTCAGGGCCGTCCACTTAGTGCGCCATAAAGACACAAATCAAGTATGCGCTATGAAGAAAATGGACAAGCAGAACCTGAAAGACCCAGAGGAACTGGAACGAGCCTTTTTGGAGAGGGACATCTCAATCTTTGCTGATTGTCCCTTTGTGGCCTCCATGTTCTGCTCCTTTCCTACTAAGCTTCATCTGTGTATGGTCATGGAGTATTTACCAGGTAGGACACATCCATCGCATCTATATCCAGCCCACGTCAGCTTAATCCTAGCACCTTATATACCCAGAATGTGCCCACATGGACGGGTACATGTCCTCACTGCATTTACTATGAGCTATTTGTTGCAAAGATGCCTGAAAAGTCAGTGATCTCTGTGAACATCTTCCCTGTATGTCCTCACTGAGCATGGAAGCCATATCCACTATGGAAAAAAAGCTTGTAGATGAGGCCCGGCTGTGTCTCTTTGTATAGGGTCACTCTGCAGTATACAGTATATCTTTATGTAACAGATCCTGTCCCAATGTCTCTGCTTATTTCTCATTCACCCTCATCATGTGTAATTTACATTGTAACAAACCCTCACATGTCATATTTGCTTTGTCCTGTAGGAGGAGACTGTGGCAAGCTTTTAAAGTACAGGGGTGCTTTACCTGTCCCCCTGGCCCGTATGTATATTGCGGAAACTATTCTTGCTGTGGAATACCTGCACAACTATGGTGTGGTGCACAGAGACCTGAAGCCTGAGAAGTAAGTGACCCCTGTAATATAATACAGGGGAAGAAAGTTTAAGTTCGTTATATAGCCTGTGGGTTATTACTTGGGGCTGACACCATCTTTTCTTTCACAGCCTCCTGATTACATCAACAGGACATATTAAAGTCACAGATTTTGGGCTTTCAAAACTCGGCCTCATGAGACCAACATCTGACATCTACCAGGCTCCATTTGAGGACATCACCAGCGAGTTCCTTGATAATGAGGTTGGTTTTACTTACAGGATCTTCTACTTCATCTCATCTCTTTCTCCTTCTCTGATAATTTCTCATCTAGAAAATATTTCCTCTGATGTTACCGTATTTGTTGCAATTATATTTATTGATCATCATCTCATTGTTCTGTTGGTTTCCAGGCTGTTGGCACCCCTAAATACGTAGCTCCAGAAGTCATCTTAATGAAAGGATATGGAAGGCCTGTTGACTGGTGGTCAGTAGGGATCATCCTATATGAATTTCTTTATGGATTTACACCATTTAATGGAGCTTCCAAAAAGGTGATTTATCACAGTATCCTTAGGGGTAAGTAAAATAATTTGAATGCTATGTGATCTCACAGTTATTTAGCTTACTTGATTCTGTGGTTTAGTTCTAGCTTTGATAAGGAAATTGATTTTTATGAAAATGAATGAAGACGGTTTCTGTAATATTTGTTTTTTATATAACAGATGACATAATTTGGACATATGATAAATACTCTCCTCCCCGCGATGCTCGGGGCATCATAACTGAGCTGCTCAGAAAAAATCCAACTCATAGACTTGGAACAGGTAATATTATAATAGTATTCTTTATGACTTATTGCACCTCTGAGACCAGAAAAATGATCTAGTCCATTGGGATCAGCACTGAGATTCCCTACTCTACCTAATTTCAGTACATTTCCGTTAAATCTTCAGTTTAGATTAGCATAAACTATACAGATATGGAGCAGTTTCTCTTACAATGACTTTATCACTTTCTTTCTTGTCTTCCTTTTCCAGAAGGTGCAAATGAGGTCAAATTTCATCAATTTCTGCGTTACTTAGACTTTGACAACCTTCTAACTCAGAAGCCCATGTTTGTTCCTGATCTAAAGTCAGATGAGGACTCTCGCTACTTTACCAGTAAGTAAAATGAGACGTCATCTACAAGAAACTGCCGTGTGTCTTGTCTTTCATTTTATGTGAAATTGATTACCCATCATTATTAGTGATAACATGGTGACTGTCTGACCCTGGTCTTATACTAAAAATCTCTGATAACAATTGTATTTTGCAGCTCGCTCCAGAACATACAAACATACTGATTCAGATGAGGGCGACACAAGTGGGGAGAATGACTGGACAGCAGTCCAGAATTTTGTATCATCTTCCGAAAAGTTTTCTAAAGTAAGTATGTAATGAATAAAATCTATAAGGCCATGTGAACACAATGAGTGTTTGATGAGATTTTACCTCAGTATTTGTAAGCCAAAATCAGGAGTGGGACAGTCAGAGGAATAGTATAATAGAAACACGTCACCACTTCTGCATTTTTCACCCACTCCTGGTTTTGGCTTACAAATGCTGAGGTAAAAAACTTACCAAATACTCAACGTGTGCATGTGGCCTAAAACCTGTAATTAGAAAAAAGTTATAAAATATACCTATTTTATATTTCTCTGCTTCTTTTAGCTAATTACCGCCAATACCGTAATGATGAACAATGAAGAGAAGCCTATGTCATCTTCATTGTGTTCCCCAGAGAAAAGCGAAAAACGCTCAGACATGTGAGTAGATTATTATCATTATTATGAGATTCAGTTCTGATATATGTCAGATCCAAATACAAGACACGAGTAACACAAATCTAAATCCAGGATCCACCACCCCATGATTGCTGATCTCTGTGGATCTGGCTTGTGATAACACTACAGTAACAACTGATCAATGTGACCAGCCATTCATTTCCAGTTCACTATGGCCAATATTACTAGTTATACTGTATTCTTGATGGTAGAATGGGGTCCTGAGCAGGGTGCCCCCTTCATTGTGTCCTAATTGGCCTTACAGACAGATGTTCTTCCATTTTTCTATTGTTTTTCCTTGTAATTTATTTGTCTTTCTTCTACAAAACAGGCAGAGAGAGTCTTCATCTTCCAAAACTGATGATGACAATCAGTGTTTTCCTGCTAAAACCAGCGAGTCATCCTCGTCCTCAGTGTCAGGTATGTACAGGTTTATAGGCCATCCTATTATAGCCTATAATGCAAAAGTGTAATGTGAATCTGCACATGAAGACTCAGGAAATTACTTATTACTATTACTTTATTCCCGCTGCCCCCCTGATTATTCTGTTTTTTGCTTTGTTAAAACCCCCCATATGATTCTACAGTTATGGGCCTCTTTTATTTAGTGCTAACCTTTATGGTCTTTACCAATGGGGCGTGGCTCACAGAATTCTTTGGGCGCGTATCTTCGGGCTGCTCTGCAATATTAAACTGTGAGCCATGCCCCCATGGTACAGATGATTACAATTAGCACTGAATAAAAAGGCCCGTATCTCTGGAACTTTATAATCAGCATCTGTTTCTGACTTTTTCATTAGAATCTCCTGTTCAGAAGAGAAGAAAATGTTTTCTGAATCTGAGAAAACAAGACAAAACTGAGAAAGTAGAAGAGGGGGAACGTAGGCGAGGTAAGTGTGACAATAAGCTCCATGTTGTATGATGTCAGTGAGAAGGATTCATGTGGAGCAGATGTTATCTGTCAGTGGTGGGATTGTCACATGTATGATGGCTGACACTGATCCCACACCTCTGTATGGAGAAGATTCCTCTCCCGTCCTCCCACAGTGACACCACAGTAGTATCCTGTAATATGGACTTCCATTACTTACATTAGTTTTACATCTTTTCTCATAGGTTCTCTCTTCCGCCGGATGATATCATCCTGCCGGAGTGGATTGTCCAGGGCTGCTCACGCTGTCAGAGAGAGCTGTATTTTTGCCTGCTGTCAACAGGGCACCATAGACATCCCAAGGACAGAAAACCCCGACATCTAGCTCCCTGAAGAACGTGCAGCACATCCTCCATCAGTGCTGTACCTGTATGGAAAGACTTGTACATTTATCTGTGGCCTTCTGACCTGCAAGAAACATCTGCAAAAGCTGAAGACCCCTTTAATAACATCTCTTCATTCTTTCCTGCAATTCTTATTTTAAATAAATATAAATAGATACAAATTTAAAATTGATTAATCCCTTAAGCCATTTTGTATGTTAATGACCGAGCCTAATTTTTTAAAGCGTCACGTTATGAGGTAATAACTCTGGAATGCTTCAACTTATCCCATTGATTCTAGGAATGCTTTATTTGTGACATGTTTTACTTAATATTAATGGTACATTTTGTCTATATTATTTGGGTTTATTTATGAAAATAATGAAAAATTTTGGAAAAAAATTTAAAATGTCACTATTTTAAAACTTTGAATTTTTATGGCCTTAAACCAGATAGATATGCCACACAAAATAGTTAATAAATAACATTTCCCTCATGTCTACTTTACATCAGCACAATTTTTGAAACTTAGTTATTTTTGAGCCTTGTCACATGACTTAGGATTGACGAGGGGCAGTACCCTGAAACAGTATCTGCAAATTGAGATTTCTGTTTTGGCTTTTATATTAAGTCATGTGAAAAGGCTGGTTAGAGAGTCGATATTGACTTTTAGGATTGCTACTTCCTATAGGTAGCACTAGAGTTCTAGTCCTCTTCCTTACTGAAGAGATAATTTGCTTATTTCTCAGAGGAGCATTGCGGCCTAAAAGTCTTCTCACCTTGGCATGTCAGGCTTGACATGTCACTCTCCGAAAGAGAAACGTTACTCCTTGGATTCTGATAAAAATGAAAACGTAACTTTTTACTTTTTCCAACAAAAATGTTACTTTAGCCCCAAATTTTGCATTTTCACAGGGGTAACAGGAGAAAGTGGACCATATAATTTGTTGTGCGATTTCTCCTGAGTGCACTGATACCCCATTTGTGGTAGAAACCTATTGTTTGTGTCCACGGCAAGGCTCAGAAGGGAAGGAGCACCATTCCACTTTTGAAACTCAAAATTGACTGGAATCAATAGCAGACATCATGTCACAATTGGAGAGCCACTGATGTGCCTAAACAGTGGAAACCTCTCACAAAGGACCTCATTTTCAAGAAATGTATCCAGATATGTGGTGAGCACCTTGAACTCTTAGGTGCTTCACAGAATTTTATAACGCTGAGCCAAGAAAATAAAAAATCATATTTTTCCCACAAAAATTTTGTTTTAGCCCAAGATATTGCATTTTCACAGGGATAAAAAGAGAAAATTCCCCATACAGTTTGTTGTTCAATTTCTCCTGAGTATGCTGATACCCCATATGTGGTGGAAAACTACTGTTTGGGTGCACAGCAGGGCTTGTAAGGGAAGGAAGGAGCACCATTCGACTAGGAACACAAAATTGGTTGGAATCGGATAACAGACATCATAACTAGTGTTGAGCGATACCTTCCGATATCAGGAAATATCGGATCGGATTGGATCGGGCCGATACCCAAAAAGTATCGGATATCGCCGATTCCTATACCGGAAACCAATGCAAGTCAATGGGACACAAATATCGGAATGAAAATAAACACTTTCTTTCCTTGTAGGTTAATTCTACATGAAGGAAAACAACTAACAACAATGTAGAAAGTATTGGGGGAGGTGGTTGCCCAAATCGATGGGAACAGTGCTCACAGTGAAACATGAAAAGCCGGCAATTCAGCAGCGGCATACACCGGTACCCGACAATTTAGAACAGAAAGAATAGAGCTTCACACATAGATTAGATAGATAGAAACATGTCAGTCACATATATATGAAGTACAGTGACAGTGTTGCTTACTGTACTTGTCATTTAGTGTAAAGGATTTATTAAAAAAAATATTAGTGTTTTCATGCACCGTCTCTTTAAAAAAGCCGACCGGCAATTCAGCATCTGTACCCGACAATTTAGAATAGAAAGAATAGAGAATCACACATAGATTAGATAGATAGAAACATGTCAGTCACATATATATGAAGTACAGTGACAGTGTTGCTTACTGTACTTGTCATTTAGTGTATAGGATTTATTAAAAAAAATATTAGTGTTTTCATGCACCGTCTCTTTAAAAAAGCCGGCCGGCAATTCAGCATCTGTAAACGACAATTTAGAATAGAAAGAATAGAGAATCACACATAGATTAGATAGATAGAAACATGCCAGTCACATATATATGAAGTACAGTGACAGTGTTGCATACTGTACTTGTCATTTAGTGTAAAGGATTTATTTAAAAAAATATTAGTGTTTTCATGCACCGTCTCTTTAAAAAAGCCGGCCGGCAATTCAGCATCTGTACCCGACAATTTAGAATAGAAAGAATAGAGAATCACACATAGATTAGATAGATAGAAACATGTCAGTCACATATATATGAAGTACAGTGACAGTGTTGCTTACTGTACTTGTCATTTAGTGTAAAGGATTTATTAAAAAAAATAAGTGTTTTCATGCACCGTCTCTTTAAGAAAGCCGGCCGGCAATTCAGCATCTGTACCCGACAATTTATAACAGACAGAATAGAGCTTCACACATAGATTAGATAGATAGAAACATGTCAGTCACATATATATGAAGTACAGTGACAGTGTTGGTTACTGTACTTGTCATTTAGTGTAAAGGATTTATTTAAAAAAATATTAGTGTTTTCATGCACCGTCTCTTTAAAAAAGCCGGCCGGCAATTCAGCATCTGTACCCGACAATTTAGAATAGAAAGAATAGAGAATCACACATAGATTAGATAGATAGAAACATGTCAGTCACATATATAATAAGTTCAGTGATAGTGTTGATTACTGTACTTGTCATTTAGTGTTAAAATAAAGGATTTATGTAAAAAAATTGGCGTGGGGTTCCCCCTAATTTTAGTCTCTAGCGGAGGTTAAGCAGAAGGCTGGGGCAGATGTTTGAAGCCTGGGAAGGGGGTAATACCCACGGAGCTTCCCAGGCTACTAATATCAGCCCCCAGCTGAATACCTAGCCTTTACTAGCTATTAAAATGGGGGACCTCCAAAAAATGACGTGGGGTCCCCCCTATTTTAATAGCTAGCAAAGGCTAGGCAGACAGCTGGGGGCTGATATTAATAGCCCAGGAAGGGTGCCATGAATATTGGCTCCCTCCCAGGCTAGAAACACCAGCCGTCAGCCGCCCCAGAAATGGCGCATCCATAGGATGCGCCGATTCTGGCACTTAGCCTCGCTCTTCCCATTGCCCTGTAGCGGTGGCAGTGGAGTAATAGGGTTGGGGTTGATGTCAGCTTATAATGCCAGCTGACATCAAGCCCAGGTTAGTAATGGAGAGGCGTCTATAAGACACCCCCATTACTAACCCCATAGTCAAAGTTGAAAAAAACACAAACACCCAGAATAAAATCCTTTAATTGAAATAAACACATAATTCTTTATTGTTCTAAATTAAACCATACTTACCGTCACGCCCATTCCAGCTGAAGCCAACGATCTCCTGCAACAAAAATAAAATAATAAAGCAACATCATCCTTACCTTCCCATGGTTCCCAGGACAGCTTCAGCTCTGCTACATCGAGATGACAGGCTGGACCGCAGCAGAACGCTGCCATCCAGCCTGTCATCCCACAGACACTGAGAAGCGCAGGCATGCTTGCGCTCCTCAGTGTCTGGCTGTGACGGCATCCAGATGAGCCGACAATGAACTCAGCTCACCTCATGCACGTCACTGACAGCGTGGGAGAATTCTCCTGTGCATGCGGTGAGCGTGAGAGACTCGGCTCATCTGGATGCCATCACAGCCTGACACTGAGGAGCGCAAGCATGCCTGCGCTTCTCAGTGTCCGCGGGATGACAGGCTGGATGGCAGCGTTCTGCAGGTCCAGCCTGTCATCTCGATGTAGCAGAGCTGAAGCTGTCCTGGGAACCATGGAAAGGTAAGGATGAGGTTGCTTTATTATTTTTCATTTATTGCAGGAGATCGTTGGCTTCAGCTGGAATGGGCGTGATGGTAAGTATGGTTTAATTTAGAACAATAAAGAATTGTGTGTTTGTTTCAATTAAAGGTCTTTAATCTGGGTGTTGTGTTTTTTTTTAAATACTTTACTAGAAATTCAAGGCGGTCATGTCTAATATTGGCGTGACCCCATGAATTTCGGGCTTAGGGCCAGCTGATAATGCCAAGCTGAACCTAACCCCTTTATTACCCAGTGAGCCACTGCACCAGGGCCCTGGATGAGTTGGGTACAGCGCCAGAAGATGGCGCTTCTATGAACGCGCCATTTTCCAGGGTGGCTGCGGACTGCAATTTGCAGCGGGTGGGGCCCAGAAAGTTTGGGCCTCCCTGCGCTGCGGATTCCAGTCCCCAGCTGCCTAGTTGTACCTGGCTGTACACAAAAATAGGGCGAAGCCCCACGTATTTTTTTTTTTTAAATTATTTCATGAAATTCATGAAATAATTAAGAAAAACAGGGCTTCCCTATATTGTATAAATAGGCAGCTGGTGGTTGGGGGCAGCCCGTTCCTGCCTGCTGTACCTGGCTGGACACAAATATAGTGCGAAGCCCCACGTCAATTTTTTTTTAATTATTTCATGAAATAATTTTAAAAAAAAAGGCTTCCCTATATTGTTGTGTCCGGCCAGGTACAAATAGGCAGCTGGTGGTTGGGGCAGCCCGTTCCTGCCTGCTGTACCAGGCTGGACACAAATATAGGGCGAAGCCCCACATCAATTTCCTGAAATAATTAAAAAAAAATTGACGTGGGGCTTCGCACTATATTTGTGTCCAGCCAGGAACAGCAGGCAGGAACGGGCTGCCCCCAACCACCAGCTGCCTATTTGGACACAACAATATAGGGAAGCCCTTTTTTTCTTTATTATTTCATGAATTTCATGAAATAATTAAAAAAAAAAATACTTGGGGCTTCTCCCTATTTTTGTGTCCAGCCAGGTACAACTAGGCATCTAGGGGATGGAATCTGCAGCGCAGGGAGGCCCAAGCTTTCTGGGCCCCCCCCCTGCTGCAAATTGCAGTCCGCAGCCACCCCGGAAAATGGCGCGTTTATAGAAGCTGGATGATGTACCTGGCTGGCATACAAAAATATGGCAAAGCCCACTTCAAAATTTTTGGGAAAAATTAATTAAAAAATAAATAATAATTTAGGGACTGCATCTTTATTAACTTCTCAAATGTCATTTAGTGCTAAAATAAAGGATTTATTTAAAAAAAAATTGGTGTGGGGTTCCCCGTAATTTTAGTCTCTAGCGGAGGTTAAGCAGACGGCTGGGGCAGATGTTTGAAGCCTGGGAAGGGGGTAATACCCACGGAGCTTCCCAGACTACTAATATCAGCCCCCAGCTGAATACCTAGCCTTTACTAGCTATTAAAATGGGGGACCCCCCCAAAAAAATGATGTGGGGTCCCCCCTATTTTAATAGCTAGCAAAGGCTAGGCAGACAGCTAGGGGCTGATATTAATAGCCCAGGAAGGGTGCCATGAATATTGGCCCCCTCCCAGGCTAGAAACACCAGCCGTCAGCCGCCCCAGAAATGGCGCATACACAGGATGCGCCAATTCTGGCACTTAGCCTCGCTCTTCCACGCTGCCCTGGTGCGGTGGCAGGGGGTAATAGTGGTGGGGTTCATGTCAGCGCCAGCTGCCATGAAGCCCAGGTTAGTAATGATGGGCATCTATAATACACCCCCATTACTAACCTACAAAGTGTTAAAAAGAAAAAACACACACTACACCCAGAAAAAAATAATTTATTTGAAATAAAACACACCATTTTATTTAATTCTTAGTTTACTAAAAAAAAATAGTTACCTGTCCACGTTCCTGCGCTGATCTCCCATGCACAGCTGTCACATCTGGAGATGGTGACAGCTGTGCAAGGCTGCTGTAAGCTCACACTGCCGGGAACACGTCCGCTCCCGGCAGCGGGAGCCACTGACTGAGGTCACCGGAGTGCATTCAGTCAGCGCAGCTCCGGAGACCTCCTTTACGGCACTGCTGTACCGTGGGAATTTCTCACGATACAGCGGGGCCGTAAAGCAGCTAACCGGAGCAGCGCTGCCTGAACTCCGGCGAACCCGCTTATGCAATGACGGGGCTGCTTTACGGCCCCGTCATTCTAGAGGCGGCAGCGGTTCAAAGCGGGCACATTCTATGTGGCTGCTCTAAACTGGAGATCTTCGTGGGACACTTGTGGACTACTACGGAGGGGTAAGGATAAGGTTGTGGTTTATTATTTTATATTTTATTACAGGAGATCGATGGCTTTGGGGAATTAGGTGTCTAGGTGAGTATAGGTGTAGTTTTTTATTTTTTACTTTATTTTAGGTGGCGATCGGCGGGGACAGGTAATGTATAAACTAATTTATTGTAGGTAACCACTGGCCACCAATGACATGTATTTAAAATTTATTGGGGACACAGAAGGGCAATTTAAATAGCAAGATCAGGGTGATGGGAACTACTGCTCCCATCGAGCTGATCCTGCTGACACGAGTGGACGGGGGACAGACATAGGCCGATGGGAGTAGTAGTGTCACATCGGCCTATGTCTGCCTGCACGCACACACCCGCAGACATCGCACAGACACCGCACACTTGCACACACTCGCACACACTCGCAGACATCGCACAGACACCGCGCACACCCGCACACACCCGCAGACATCGCACAGACACCGCACACTCGCACACACTCGCAGACATCGCACAGACACCGCGCACACTCGCACACACCCGCAGACATCGCACAGACACCGCGCACACACACGCACACACTCGCACACACTCGCACACACTCGCACACACTCGCAGACATCGCACAGACACCGCGCACACCCGCACACACTCACACACTCGCAGACATCGCACAGACACCGCACACACCCGCAGACATCGCACAGACACCGCGCACACACTAATCATGACGGGCTGATGGTCTGGGAGGTGAGGCTGACCTGTGTGGCCGTGGGAAAGTTCATGTGAGTTCATGCAATGCAGTCAAGCATGAACTCACATGAACCCTCTGAGGGCACCGCGGCTACTTCAAATGAACAGCTGAACGGCATCACCTGATACCTCAGCTGTTCATTTGAAATAACCGGCGGGAAAGCGCAGCACAGAATGGGAAAGCCGGCGGTGAAGTCTTTTCACTGCCGGCTTCCCCGCCCGGGTCCTTCGCTCCCCGCTCCTTGGTCCTGTGCTCCCCGCCCGGTCCTAACTTACGATCGGGATGGGAGGTGGCGAGGGGAGCGGAGGATTGGGGTGGGAGGCTGCGGGGAAGCAGTATGGGGCTGTGTGATTGTTTAAAAGCCGGCGGCTTTTTACCGCCTGCCGGCTTTTAAACAATCAGGAGAATTCTCCCATGCTGGGATGGCATTCTGATGACAGGCTGGATCGCAGCTGAGCGCTGCCATCCAGCTTGTCATCCTTCAGAGACACTGCAGAGCGCAGGCATTATGGGAACTTCCGATTCCGGTATTCGATATTGTAAAAGTATCGGAATTAAGTATCGGAATTACGATACCGCGAATATCGGCCGATACCCGATATTTCAGTATCGGAATGCTCAACACTAATCATAACGCGTTTGAAGAGCCCCTGATGTACCTAAACAGTGGAAAGCCCCACAAGTGACTCCATTTTGGAAACTACACCTAGCAAAGATTTTATCCAGGGGTATAGTGAGCATTTTGAACACACAGATACTACGCAAAATTTGTTAACATTAGATCGTCATATAGTAATATATAAATTTTTTCACAAAAACTTTTTTTAGCCCCAATATGTTCACTTTTGCAAGCGGTAAAAATTTACTACTCTGTTTGTTGCCTTCTTTCTTCTGAGCGTGGCGATGCCTCACATGTAATGTTGAGCGAGCATGCTCGACACTGCTCGGTACTCGCCCGAGCATCACGCTACTTGGAATGTTCGGCGAGCACCGAGCATTTCCGGGTTACTCGGACGGGAGCTCGGGTCTCCGCCCTGCATGTTTGGCGCTCTTTACAGAGCCAATGAACATGCAGGGATTGCCAGCCAGTCACTGTAATGCCGCAGCCATGTTGTTTATGGGCATTACAGTGATTGGCTGGCCGCAGCGTTTAAAACCGGGCGCCGCCATCTTGGACACAGTCGCTCCGAATGAGACAGTGTAGGGACAGCGCTGCTGATTTAGGTAGAGATATATATTGCAAAATAGTTAGTGTAGGGTCTGAAAAGGCTGCCAGAACAAACAAACAGTCCTTCTCAGGACTAATATCCATCCCAGATATCAAGCAGGCAGGCAGGCTGTATAGGAGACGCAGTAGTTATACCAGCAAATTCTGCATTACAGTCCTGTGTGCTCCTGTTGCTGAAATTGCTGGACTTAGCTCCAGGTCTCGGAGGCCAGGAAAAATCCTTTTTTTTCATCTAAATCCTCTTTTTTTTCCTCCTTCACACTATACAAATACCCATCTTATTAATCTTTTGGTGCCCCCCCCCCAAAAATAAAGTGTGTCTCTGATTTTTCAGACACAAATATATCTGTTGAAAATAGTCTGGTGTAGGCTAGAGAAATAGAAGTGCGGTTTTGCAGTTCCACGGTTCAAACCTCTGTATTATCCAGTTTTGGGCCATTTGTATCTAAAAAAAACAGTTTCAGTGTGTCGCTCACTGTTCAGCCGTAAATACATATATTTAAAAAAGTCTGGTATACACCAGTAGATTATAACTGTGGCTTTGCTGTTCCACGGTAAAAAATCTCTATTATCCTGCTTTTGCCATTTTTTACCGTAAACAAAAACTAATAGTGTCTCCCTGATTTTTCAGACACAAGTATATCTGTTAAAAATAGTCTGGTGTAGGCCCAAGAAATAGAAGTGTGGTTTTGCAGTTCCACGGGTCAAATCTTTGTATTATCTTGCTTTTGGCATTTTTTGCCGTAAAAAAAAAATATTAGTGTGTCTTGATTGTTCAGACACAAATATATCTGTTGAAAATAGTCTGGTATACACCAGTAAATTATAACTGTGGTTTTGCTCTTCCACGGTAAAAAATCTCTATTATCCAGCTTTTGGCATTTTTTACCGTAATAAAATAACTAATAGTGTCTCCCTGATTTTTCAGACACAAATATATCTGTTGAAAATAGTCTGGTGTAGGCCCGAGAAATAGAAGTTTGGTTTTGCAGTTCCATGGTTAAAACCTCTGTATTATCCACTTTTGGGCCATTTGTATCTAAAAAAAATCCACGTTTGACTGTGTCGCTCACTGTTCAGCCGCAAATATGTTTATTTAAAAAAGTCTGGTATACACCAGTAAATTATAACTGTGGTTTTGCTTTTCCACGGTAAAAAATCTCTATTATCTTGCTTTTGTCATTTTTTGCCGTAAAAAAAAACTAATAGTGTCTCCCTAATTTTTCAGACACAAATATATCTGTTGAAAATAGTCTGGTATACACCAGTAAATTATAACTGTGGTTTTGCTGTTCCACGGTAAAAAATCTCTATTATCCTGCTTTTGGCAGTTTTTGCCGTAAAAAAAAACTAATAGTGTAACCCTGATTTTTCAGACACAAATATATCTGTTGAAAATAGTCTGGTGTAGGCCCGAGAAACAGAAGTGTGGTTTTGCAGTTCCACGGGTCAAATCTCTGTATTATCCTGCTTTTGCAATTTTTTGCCGTAAAGAAAAACAGTAGTAGTGCCTCCTGATTGTTCAGACACAAATATATCTGTTGAAAATAGTCTGGTATACACCAGGAAATTATAACTGTGGTTTTGCTGTTCCACGGTAACAAATCCTGTTTTTTTCCATTTTTTGCTGTAAAGAAATACAGTAGTGTCTCCTGATTGTTCAGACACAAATATATCTGTTGAAAATAGTCTGGTGTAGGCTCGAGAAATACAAGTGTGGTTTTGCAGTTCCACGGGTCAAATCTCTGTATTATCCTGCTTTTTTTGCATTTTTTTCTGAAAAGTAAAACAGTAATGTCTCCTGATTGTTCAGACACAAATATATCTGTTGAAAATAGTCTGGTGTAGGCCCGAGAAACACAAGTGTGGTTTTGCAGTTCCACGGGTCAAATCTCTGTATTATCCTGCTTTTTTGCATTTTTTGCCATAAAGAAAAACAGTAGTGTCTCCTGATTGTTCAGACACAAATATATCTGTTGAAAATAGTCTGGTGTAGGCCCGAGAAATACAAGTGTGGTTTTGCAGTTCCACGGGTCAAATCTCTGTATTATCCATTTTCGGGCCATTTTTACCTAAAAAAAAACAGTTTGAGTGTGTCGCTCACTGTTCAGCCGCAAATATATCTATTTCAAATTTTCTGGTATACCCCAGTAAACAATAACTGTGGTTTTGCCATTCCACGGTAAAAAATCTCTATTATTCAGCTTTTGGTATTTTTTCTGTAAAGAAAAACAGTACTAGTTTCTCCCTGATTGTTTAAAAGAGTCGGGTGTAGGCCAGAGAAATAGAACTGTGGTTTTCCTCTTCCACGGTTCTAATCTACTTTTTATTACCCTTTTTCCTTTGATAGTGTGAGTGTAAGCTATTTTACTTCCTTTACAAAGGGCAAGGCGCGTGGCAAGGGACGTGGAGCTGGATGTTCTTGTGATGGTGCGTGCAGAGGACGGGGCCGTGGCCAAGGTGAAAATGTGCCACAACCAACAGCCACATCTTCTCGCTCCCACTTCTTGACCGAATTACTAGGGAAGCACAGAACAACACCAGTATTGTGAACTAATCAGTGTGAACAGGTTATTAATTGGATAGCAGATAATACTTCCAGTTACCTGGGCACCACCACCTCCGGTCTGTCTTCCACACGGTCAACTCTTAGTAGCCGTGAGTCTCGACCGCATACTCCTCCTCACCCTGATGCTCCTTCCTCCCACCATGCCGAGTGTCGTCAGACAGCAACTGATCCCACACTTGGACACTCTGAAGAGCTGTTAACTGGTCTATTTCCAGATTTGTGCCCCTCGCCTGCTCCGCTTGAAGTGGTGGAAGAGGAGATCCCATGTAGCGATGCCCAAATATTTGAACAGCCACGGCCACAGGAAGTCGACGCTGGCAATTTGTCACAAGAGATGGACGATTACGAGACACAATTGCCAGGAAGTGAGGAGCAGGATCGTGGTGTGCAAGTGGAAGAGGAGGAGGTGGTGGATGATCTAGTAACTGACCCAACGTGGCAGGAGGACATGCAGAGCGAGGCCAGCAGCACACAGGGTGAGGGAGGCAGAGTACCCCAAGAGGCAGGAAGAAGCAGTGTGGTGGCTGCACACAGAAGGCGGGCAAAAGTTCCCCGTAACACCAACACGAGGGACGTTGCCAGTACAATCTGTAGGTCTTACAGAGTTTGGAATTTTTTTAAAGACTCTACTGATAACCCCAAAAGGGCCATTTGTACCACCTGCCATGCCAGCATCAGCAGGGGTGACAAAACTACCAGCCTGACCACCACCAGCATGATCAGGCACATGGCAGCAAAGCACTTGAATTTGTGGGGCGAACCCCAGGGTCCACGACCAGTGTCAGCGGGTGTCCGCTGCTGTGCGTGCAATAGACCCGCTTGTTGTGTGTGCAAGGCAATCCCCTTTCCATACTGCATGCAAAGATGCCCCCTCCTCTCAGTCTTCACTTGTTATGGCAGTTTCTCAAGAAACAGCATCAACGTCCATGTCCACGTCCCACCGCAGTGTTCATTTGTCCATATCCCAGACCTTTGAACGAAAGTGGAAATTCGCAGCTAACGCCCCACAGGCCACAGTCCTAAATTCGCACTTTTCACGACTGCTTGCATTGGAAATGCTGCCTTTTAGGCTGGTGGAGACGGAATCCTTCCGCAACCTTATGGCGGTGGCCGTCCCTCGGTACTCGGTCCCCAGCCGACACTATTTTGCCTGGTGTGCCATCCCCGCACTACACAAGCACGTGTCCCAAACCATCTGCCGTGCCCTCAACAACCTAGTTACTGGGAAAGTCCACCTGACAACCGACATGTGGAAAAGTGCTTGTGGCCAGGGACGTTACTTCTCCCTGATGGCCCACTGGGTAAACATAGTGGAAGCCAGGACCCAGTCGGACCTTGGGACGGAACACATCCTCCCTACACTGAGGATTGCGGGCCATAGGTCAGTCAGAGTTGCCCCCACAGTGTACAGCTCCTGCGCATCATCCTCCTCCTTCTCATGTTCAGCCTCCATCTCAGATATCACCACATCAGTTACAAGCTGGAAGCACTGCAGTACTGCCTCTGCCAAGCGGCAACAGGCTGTGCTGAAACTCGTAAGCTTAGGTGAGAAACCTCACACTGGTTGCTAGTTGTGGACAGCTGTGAAAGAGCAGGCAGATCTGTGGCTGAGACCGCTGAACCTACATCCAGGCTTGGTCGTGTGTGACAATGGCCGTAACCTGGTGGCGGCTCTGAGGTGAGGCGAGATCACACACGTACCATGCCTGGCTCATGTGCTTAACCTCGTGGTTCAGCGGTCTCTTAAATCGTACCCCGAGTTGCCAGATCTGCTCGTCAAAGTACGCTGCCTGTCAGCTCATTTTCGCAAGTCGGCTACAGCTTCCGCTGCCCTTGCTGTGTTGCAGCAGCGTTTGCAGCTTCCGTCACACCGACTGGTGTGTGATGTCCCCGCTTGTTGGAACTCTACCCTCCACATGTTGCAAAGGATTTGTGAGCAGAAGAGAGCAGTTGTGGAGTACCAGCTGCAACAAGGCCGTCGATATTCAGTTCAGACTCTACACATATGACCTCAGAAGTGGACCTGGATGTCTGACATATGTACCATCTTGACAAACTTTGAGGAGTCCACCAAGATGGTGAGTGGCGATGACGCCATCATTAGCATCAGCATTCCACTTGTCTGTCGTTTGCAATGCTCTCTGCAGAGAATTAAAGAGGAGGTATTGCAGCCAGATTATGATGAGATGGATCAAGAAGCCGTAGCGGTCGATTACACACAGCCCTGCCTCATCTCATCCCAACGTGCATTGGGGGACAATGAGGGAGAGGAGGAGGAGGAACAACAGGAGCTTGTATCATGCGCTGTAGACGGTAGTACCTGTACAACTGTCATACCGTCGGTTCAGCGTGGGTGGCCTGAGGACAGGGGGGAGGAAGAGGAGGAGGGGGAGTGCATGGTCAGTCGTCATTTTGGTGAGGACATGGAAGTCTTGCCCGTTACCAGTCTGGCACGCATGGCTGACTTTATGTTACGCTGCCTTAACTGTGACCCTCGCGTTGTCAAAATGTTGGGTGACAGTCATTACTGGTTGATGACACTTTTAGACCCCCGCTACAAGGAGAACTTTCACTCTCTTATTCCTGAGGTGGAGAGGTCTACAAAAATGGGGCAGTACCAGAAGGCCCTTGCTGCAGAACTGTTAAAAAAATTCCCATCTGAACACGCTAGCGGCAGAGGTCACAGTTTGTTGACCAACCAAGGCGTACAAGCGAGAGAGAGGCAACTCCAATCCAGCAGAGGCAGGGGAACACTGTCAACATTCTGGGACAGTTTTCTCAGACCCTCCCTTCGCACAGACCCTGAGGCGCGGGGTACTCTCACAAGGAGTGGAAAGTTTCAAAAGATGGTGAGGGAGTACCTTGCCGACCATACCAGCGTCCTCCGTGATTCCACTGTGCCTTTTAATTATTGGGTATCCAAGCTGGACACTTGGAATGAACTCGCTCTGTACGCCTTGGAGGTCCTGGCCTGCCCTGCCGCTAGCGTGTTATCGGAGCGTGTTTTTAGTGCCGCTGGGGGAATTATAACTGATAAGCGCACTCGCCTGTCAACTGACAATGCTGACAAGCTGACCCTTATCAAAATGAACAAGGGCTGGATTGGGCCAGACTTCTCATCACCACCAAATGACAGCAGAGTAACATAAAGTCAAATCCACTGTGTTATTTCGGGAGGTGTATTCACATGCACCGCTTCACACCCACACATGGGTATACGCTTCCTCATTTCGGCTGTTTTATGTTCTTCTCCTTATCCTCAGCCGCCACCACCACTAAACCACCAGGGTGACCGTGGTCCGTGTTGCCATTATTGAAAGCTCCTCCGTCCTTATTTTTGTCAGCTTTGGCTTGAAAGGCATAAGCAAAGACTGTGGGAGACCCACTCCCCAATAATGGGAATAATATTTTTAAGATGCTGTACTGTATGGCTCTTGTAAGGGGCATTAAAAGCGTCTGGTTAAGCTACTGCGACCTCCACCACTTTTCCGAGGGGCATTCAAACCGTTTTGTTAAGCTACTGCGACCTCCACCACTTTTCCAAAGGGCATTAAAAGCGTCTTGTTAAACCACTCTGAACTCCACAGCTCTTCTAAGGGGCATTGAAATTTTGTTTTTAATTAACTCTAACCTCCACGACTCTTCGAACTGGCATTGCATTTCATCCTAATTTTTGGCAGCTTTTGCTTGGAAGGCATAAGCAAAGACTATGGGAGACACACTCCCCAATAATGGGAATAATGTTTTTAAGATGCTGTACTGTATTTGACTCGCCCCCTGGGCCATGGGGCACTCGGAACCGGGCAACAGGGCAATAATGGGAGTAGTAATGGCAACCCGGTCCGTGGCTCAGGGTGGTCAGACCAAACGTTGTGGCAGTCTATTTGTAGGGTTTTAAATGTCTGACTACGCCACCCGTGGATTGCGGTCAGGGTTAACCGCCGCTGCAGTGCAGATCGCTGGGGCAGATGTAGGTGTGCAGCACTAAATAGTATAACTCCCCACGGGAGGAGTGTGGCCCCAGGGCAGTATGTAAATGGATGGTGGAGGGGATGATTCCGATCGCAATAGCCAGGAAACGGAGGCCTCTTAAACAGTTCAGGGTCTTTATTAGAACAGGTGAGACGACCTAAAAACAGTCCCGGCTAGGAGGGGGCCTGGATGTCTGAGAACAAGTGGGAAGCTGGCCCTGGTCAGGGTGAGGGTGAAGGCCTACCGTATTCTCTGCGCTCTTTCTGGCTATTTCCCTCCTTGTAGTGTAACAGCCCACGTTCCTGAGCTCACCGTGTCTTCTCGCCCGTATGGCTTGCAACTTGGGTCCCTTTCTACTCTCATACAGTCCCCTGCGGGCTGGTTATTTGCTGTAGGACTTGGAATCCTAACAGCCTCAGACACCAATTCCGGTAGATCAGTTTCTCTCTCAGCCAGGACAGGCCCCCCTTGCCTTCCGTCCCTGGCTCGTGGCTCCTCTGCTGCCACACGACCTCCTCAGCTACAGCTGAACTGACTCTCCCTTCTCTGGGACACCTCTCACTACAGAGACAGGTCGTCCAGAACTCTCTAACCCTGCCCCCAGTTCCAGCTTTTATAGGGGCAGCCTGCTCTCCCTACTGGCCTGGGACAGGAGGTGCTGCATGCTAATTGTCCCTGACTAGAGAACCTCCCCCTTGCTCTCAGATACAGCTTTATTATATTTGTGGCATCCAGGCCTGGGGTGACACATTCACCCCTAGTAAAGTTTAGTACTCCGGGACTAACAGGAAACACAAATACAGGTTATAAACAACAACATAACGTATGTACAAGTGCATTTTGTCCTTAAGGCCACGGCGCTTCCACGACCGGGTGTCCATTTCATCCAACAAGGCAAAGTCTTTGAGCGATGTGGGGACCTGTCCAAAGCAAACCCCAAACGTTGGCCCTGGGCGTGGCTGCAAGGCGAAACTACCTACTTTGGACCACACGGGGCCACGCCAGACAGGTTTTTCTTCCGTGGCCATCTTCGCAAGAGGCACCAAGTGCAACTATCTACATGGTAGCTCCGGTTATTCACCGTCCATAACCTGTCAGTCCAAGAGCTAGAAAAGCTAGAAAAACATAATTAATAACCAGGGTACAACATAACACATTAAATATATACATTATCCATTTAGATCTTCCAGCGAGCTGGCATTTGCCCTTTAGTGCTCCGGGTTGACCTCCGTAACCCACTGTCTGGTGGTGGTCTAACCTGGCTTTCCCCACTAGTATTAAGGGTACAGCTACTAGCTGGGTTCACAGGCAGGGCAAGCAGCTGTCTGCGGGTCCTCTGGCTTACCGCAGGCATGGCAGGCTCACTGTCAGCAGAGGGTTGACTCTCCTGGGCTGCTGGTACAGGCTCTTCTGCCTCTGGAGCTGCTTGTTCTTCCTCGCTTTCCTGCTCTGGTGTAGGTGGTTGCTGAGCCGGTTGCAGGAAATGCAGGACGGGTACCACTATGGCATCGTTTATCCGAGTCCAGGTCCGGGGGAACTCTCCGAGAACGGTGCTGATCATTTCTTCCTTGTCCTCTGCGGGTTCAAGGTCACTTTGATCCTCTTCTGCACTCCGTAGTTGCTCGGGGCACCTTTTTAGGTGGTCTCTGGAGACGGTACTAGTGGTTTCTCCTCCATCCTTAGTGACCACGCACACCTTTGGGTTGTCGTGGCCAGACTGCAGTACTGTGTATGGTTCCCTCTCCCACTGGTCATCCAGCTTGTGTAGCCTTCTCTTTCGCTTCAGGACCTGCTCACCAGGTTCCAGGGCACCAGCAGGGGCGTGTTGGTTGAAGAGCCTCTCTTGCTTTTCTCTCGCTTGGGCCAGGCTCTTCTCCACACTCTCCTGTACCTTCTTGTACTGCAGTCGCCTTTCCGTATCCCAGTCCGCATCTGGGAAGGTGTCCTCGGGTGTTAGGACTCCCATCTCAAGGTCTATGGACAGCTTACCTGGTCTGGCTCACATCAGGTAAGCTGGGGTGCAGTTTGTAGCATTCACCGGGATATGGTTGTACAAGTCAATCAGGTCTGGCAGCTCCTCTGGCCACAGGCTGCGTTCTTCCAGGGGCAACGTCTTGAGGAGATCAATGACGATATTGTTCATTTTCTCACACAGCCCGTTGGTTTGTGGGTGGTAAGGCGTTGTCCGAATCTTCTTACAGCCATAGAGGTTGCAGAACTCTTGGAAGATTTCAGCCTCGAACGCTGGACCTTGGTCTGTCAGGACCTGTTCCGGATACCCGTGTGGGCGGCAGAAGTTTTGCTGGAAGGCTCTGGCCCTCGTTTGAGCTGTCAAGTCTTTTACCGGAGCCACCACTAGAAATCGGGAATAGTGGTCCACGATTGTCAGGGCATAAATGTATCCTGACCGGCTTGGAACCAATTTGATGTGGTCCAGAGCTACCAGCTCAAGAGGCTGCTTGGTGACGATGGGCCTCAAGGGTGTCTTCTGGCTGGTGCGGTCCTTCCTCCTTAGATTACAAGGGCCACAGTCTCTGCACCACTTCTCTACAGCCCCTCTCATGCCGATCCAGAAGAACCGTCCTCTTAGCAGGAACTCCAGTTTCTTCCAGCCGAAGTGCCCCGCTCTGTCATGGTAAGCCTCCAGGACCATAGCTGCATCTCGCCTTGGGACCATGACTTGCCAGGTCAGCTCGTGCGTCCGGTGGTTGACGAGTCTTCTGCACAGCTTACCTTCATAGAGGAACAGCCTGCTCTTCTCTTTCCATAGCTGCTTGGCTTCCTCTGGAGCATCCGGATCTAGACGGGCGTCTTCTTGGGTCAGCAGGTCTTTCACCATGCGGACTGCAGGGTCACTATCTTGGGTCTCGGCCCAGCTGTGGTGAGGTAGGGGATTGATTGATCATGATGGTTGTTAAGTCTTCCTCCTTCACGTGGTGGGAGTATTGAGTGGCCCCATACCGGTGGAATGCAGGGAGCTCTACTTCCTCCAGCTCGTCCGGATCTTCTCCCTCATCGGGCAAGTGGGGCATTCTCGATAGGGCATCTGCATTAGCATTGGCTCAGCCTGCCCTGTACTTCACGGTGAAGTCATAATTGGAGAGACGGGCCATCCACCGCTGCTCTAGGGCACCAAGTCTCGCATTGTCCAGATACGTTAATGGATTGTTGTCCGTGTACACAGTGAACTTCGGAGAGGCCAGGTAATGCTTGAAACGTTCCGTTACGGCCCACACCACTGCCAAGAATTCTAGCTTCAAGGAGCTGTAATTCTCCAGGTTTCTCTCGGTGGGCCTCAGCTTCCGGCTGGCGTACGCGATCACCCTTTCTCTGCCCTGTTGGTTTTGTGATAGTACGGCTCCCAGCCCCACATTACTGGCGTCTGTGTGGAGGATAAAAGGCTGGCCATAATCGGGGTAGGCCAGGATCTCATCCCCTGTGAGGGCCATCTTCAACTGGCGGAAGGACTCCTCTTCCGGCTTGTCCCACTTGAAGGGTGGCTCTTGGCTTTTGGACTTAGACTGTCCTATCAGGAGGACCTGCATAGGGGCTGCTTCTTAGCGAACCCGGGGATGAACTTTCGGTAGTAGCCTACCAACCCAAGGAATTGCCTCACTTCTTTGATGTTAGAGGGGCTTGGCCAGCTCTTGATGGCTGTCACTTTGTCGGGGTCGGGGGCTACTCCCTCTGTACTCACCACGTGTCCCAGGCACTGGACCTTCGGTTTCAACAGGTGACACTTTGAGGGTTTCACCTTCAGGCCATAGCCTGCCAGGGCTTCGAACAACTCGGCCAGGTGCTTTAGATGGTCCTCGTAAGTCTTCGAATAGACGATCACGTCGTCCAGGTAAAGGAGGACCGTCTCGAAGTTTCGGTGCCCTAGACAACATTCCATCAGCCTCTGGAAGGTCCCTGGTGCGTTGCAGAGCCCGAAGGGCATACAGTTGAACTCGCTCAGTCCCATCGGGGTGGTGAAGGCAGTCTTCTCCTTGTCAGCCTCTGCCACAGGAACCTGCCAGTACCCGCTAGTAAGGTCCAAAGTAGAGAAGAAGTTAGCTGATTTTAGGGCTGCTAAAGACTCCTCTACCCTAGGTAGCGGATACACGTCTTTATGGGTTATACGACTGACCTTTCTATAGTCCACGCACATTCTCATGGTACCGTCTTTCTTTTTTACCAGAACCAAGGGGGCTGCCCAGGGGCTACAGCTATCTCTAATGACCCCAGCTTCTTTCATTTCTCTCAGCATGCCCTTTGTGTTCTGATAATGTGCAGGGGGTACAGGTCTGTGTCTCTCTTTTATTGATGGGTGGCTCCCCGTGGGGATGTGGTGTTCTCTCCCTCTTACTCTACCGAAGTCTAGCGGGTGGTTACTAAAGATTCTCTCGTACTCCTGTACCACCCGGTAGACTCCTTGTTTTTGGTGCAGGGGAGTGGAGTCAGCACCCACATGGAGTTCCTGGCACCAGTCCTCCTTGTGTTTCTGTGAGCCATTACTCTCCACCGGGGAAGATGGAGGCAAGGGTTCCACGACCCTGATAGCATTGTGTTGGACGGCAAACAATTTAGCTAGTGTAGCGTACCGGGGCAAGTATACTTCCCTTTCCCCGATGTTTAAGATCCAGACGGGCACCCTTCCATGGTGGACATCAACCACCCCCCTGGCTGTAAAAATGGTGGGCCTGCTGTCTGAGTACACGGGTTCTACCATGGCTTGGTAGTCTCTCCCTCTTAACCCGATTGCAGTCCGACACCAGATCATCATTTCCCTTTTGGGAGGCATGGCAATGGGGAATGGGTCGCTCATCCTCACGCTACCAATCTCACCACCAGACAGTTCTACCTGTTGCCGTCTCATCAGGGCTCTTATCTCTTTCTGGAGGACCCTCTGTTGGCTGGAGCTCGCATTCATCGCCACCTGCTGCAAAATCATAATTACTTCTGAAAGACAGTTTTCAATCACGTTAGTACCCACAGTTATTTTAGGGTGACTCTCACGGCGATCAATGTCCACAATGATCACTCCCTGTGCCGGCAGTTCAACGTTACCAATCTTGATGGTCATCTCTCTGAACCCCACTTGCGGCACAGGTTGGCCATTACTGGCGATGATGCCTAAGTCATCGTCTGGATAACGGGTTATATCCGCGTCATTCCAGTACCGCTTGAAAAGTACGTAGGGGATGGTAGTCCAGCAGTGCACTCATGGGGATACCGTCCAGCACTACGGGTAAGACCGGGCGTCCCCCCACGTACTTATCACGCCAATTAGACGGGCCTGATGACCTTATGCCTGGGGGTTGGCCCTCTGCCCCAGGTCGGGCCCATTTAAAGTACAGTACCTTGCTAGGTGTCCCGGCTGACTGCAACGGCGGCAAATCGGCTGTCCATCCTCAGTGTATCGGTCGGCGGGCCTCCCTCTGAACGACGGGATCCTCCTCTGTCGACGCCACGGGACATCCTCCGGACTGGAAGTCAGCTTGATGGGTCCTGAAAGGTCCACCTGTAACGACTGTATGGTCCTGGTCAATGCAGCAACACTTCTGGTTAGTTCCTGGACCTGATGGTGCAGGTCTGCAGGCGGGGATGGGCTTGAGACCTGCGCATCAGCCCCCACAAGGTCTGCAGGGTAGGGCGCCGCCCCCTGGTGGTAAGTAATGACAGGGCGCTGGGAAGCTACAGTGCCACTTGGTGGGGGTTCTCGGAGCACCCGGATGGCCCTATCCTTGAACTGCGCAAAAGTCAAATCGGGGTTCTGTAGGGCCATGAGGCGCAGCTGGGTCCTGTGGGCGCTGGACAGCAGACCTTCTATGAACTGGTCAGTTAAGAGCTTATCGGTGTCCTGCACGCTACCAGGGTCAGCTTGTTTGATAGCTCTCAGGGCTTTTTGCAGGTTCAAGGCATAGTCTCTGATACTATCCTGGGCTCGCTGCTTACAGCCATAGAACCGCATTTTAATTTCTGCTGAGGTACGGGTATCAAAGGTACTCCGCAGCCGGGTCAGAATGTCCTTTATTGTCCTTTTCTCCTCATCTGACCATGATTTCACCTCCCGCTGTGCTGCACCGGAGAGCTGCCCCGTCAGAATGCTCACTTTCTGTTCCTCTGTCAGGGGATAAACTTTAAATAGACTGTGCAGTCTTTCTTTAAAATCAGTCAATGTATGGGATTCCCCTGAGTATTGGGGCAGCCAGGCTGCTCCGGGGATGTAGGGCATAGAGAACGGCATCACCGCTGCAGCAGCCACACTGCTGGTCGAGGGTCCCTCCGCGTCCGTCATCTTCTTCCCCCCTAGTTAACCGTGGCCTACCTTCCGTTGATCCTCTTCCGTAGGACGCTGCTCCACTGGTGCTGCTCCATGCGAGGACCTTGCGTCGCGTCCTGGTGACGTCAGCGTCGCTCTCTCTCCCTTCCAGGACCTTGCGCAGCGTCGGTGCGTAGGGCGGGCTCCAGGTCTCGCGCGGTTGGACGTCCACGCCCCTCTCCTTCCCGCGCGGCGTCCTGCAGATGGCGTCCGATGGTGGGAAAATGGCTGAAGATGGCGGGAAGACGGCTGAGGATGGCAAGAAAGCAGCTGAGGATGGCAGGAAACTGCTGAAGATGGCGGGAGACGGCTGAAAATGGCGGGAAACGGCTCTGGGTGACGGGAAACCTCCCTCTCAAGGTACGCAGACAGTCTTTTCAGGCACGCAGTACCCGTTTGTGGCGGGTTGGTAACAATCCTGCCGACTACGCCAAAGCTGACTCGCCCTCTGGGTCGTGGGGCACTCGGAATCGGGCAACAGGGCAATAATGGGAGTAGTAATGGCAACCCGGTCCGTGGCTCATGGTGGTCAGACCAAACGTTGTGGCAGTCTATTTGTAGGGTTTTAAATGTCCGACTACGCCACCCGTGGATTGTGGTCAGGGTTAACCGCCGCTGCAGTGCAGACCGCTGGGGCAGATGTAGGTGTGCAGCACTAAATAGTATAACTCCCCATGGGAGGAGTGTGGCCCCAGGGCAGTATGTAAATGGATGGTGGAGGGGATGATTCCGATCGTAATAGCCAAGAAACGGAGGCCTCTTAAACAGTTCAGTTCAGGGTCATTATTAGAACAGGTGAGACGACCCAAAAACAGTCCCGGCTAGCAGGGGGTCTGGATGTCTGAGAACAAGTGGGAAGCTGGCCCTGGTCAGGGCGAGGGTGAAGGCCTACCGTATTCTCTGCGCTCTTTCTGGCTATTTCCCTCCTTGTAGTGTAACAGCTCACGTTCCTGAGCTCACTGTGTCTTCTCGCCCGTATGGCTTGCAACTTGGGTCCCTTTCTACTCTTGGCCTGGTGCAGCTTTGCTGGTCCCTTCTGCTGTGGCGGAACCTCTGGGCTTCTTGGACATACAGTCCCCTGCGGGCTGGTTATTTGCTGTAGGACTTGGAATCCTAACAGCCTCAGACACCAAGTCCGGTAGATCAGTTTCTCTCTCAGCCAGGACAGGCTCCCCTCGCCTTCCATCCCTGGCTCGTGGCTCCTCTGCTGCCACACGACCTCCTCAGCTATAGCTGAACTGACTCTCCCTTCTCTGGGACACCTCTCACTCCAGAGACACTCTCTAACCCTGCCCCCAGTTCCAGCTTTTATAGGGGCAGCCTGCTCCCCCTACTGGCCTGGGACAGGAGGTGCTGCATGATAATTGTCCCTGACTAGAGAACCTCCCCCTTGCTCTCAGACACAGCTTTATTATATTTGTGGCATCCAGGCCTGGGGTGACACATATGGCTCTTGTAAGGGGCATTAAAACCTTCTTGTTAAGCAACTGCAACCTCCAACACTTTTCCGATGGGCATTAAAACCGTCTTGTTAAGCTACTGTGACCTCCATGTCTCATCCAAGGGGCATTCAAACCGTCTTGTTAAGCTTCTGTGACCTCCACGTCTATTTCTAGGGGCATTAAAACCGTCTTGTTAAGCCACTCTGAACTCCACAGCTCTTCCAAGGGGCATTGAAATGTTGTTTTCAATTACCTCTAACCTCCACGACTCTTCCAACGGGCATTGCATTTCCTCCTAATTTTAGTCAGCTTTTGCTTTTCAATGCAAAGGTGAAAACTAAGGGAGACCCACTCCCCAAGAGTGGGTAGAAGGTTTGTAGTACGCTGTAATCCACATCTATTTCAAGGGGCATTGCAGTTCCTCATAATTTTTGGAAAGCCTTCCATTCACTGCTTAGGCCAACAGTGTACAGGAGACCCAGTTGCTATAAATGGAAAAAACGGTTTAGTTAAGGCCCTCTGACCTCCATGTCATTTCCAAGGGGCATTGGAGTGCCTCAAAATTTTTAGTAGGCATTGCACTCACTGTATGCCCTATAACTGTGTAGCCGAACCACTCCTTTTGTTACAGAACCATATCCTACAAGACATATGTGGTTGACTGGCCTGATATTGATGTGAATGGTCCCTGTTCCTCCTCCTCTTTCTCCTTTGCCACTACCTCATCCATCATTTATCACCTGAAGCTTTGTTTTAACGGGAGTCATAGAACTGGGATAGTAGCAGGAAAACATCCAGCAATCCTCGGAGGAGGTAGGATATGCGCCAAAACGCTGACCACCTCAGGCCTAGCCGCTACTACATACATGCGCTTGCATTCCAAGAAAACAAAGCAGATGCTAACTTCTATCATCATCATCATGCTCCTCACATTGGCACTCTCAACTCCCCTGATGGAGAAGCCAGGGCCTACCGGAGGAGTCTGGTTCTCTGGTGGACTGCCCTAAAGAAGGCCGGGCTAAGAAAAGTGTGTGGGGGGAAGTTGACAGGAGAAATAGGGGCGGCTGGGGACCAATTATGGACACCCGGCTGCCCCCAGGCGGCTGGGACCGTGTGTGGACACCCGGCCGCGGGGCGGCTTGGAACCGAGTATGGACACCCGGCCGCCCCCTGGCGGCTGGGGACCGAGTGTGGACACCCGGCTGCCGGGTGGCTGGGGACTGAGTATGGATTCCAGGCCGCCAACGCAGCCATGACATGGTGGTCAGATTCCACCTCCACATGCCTAAAAGGCCCAATTTCAAGTGCAAGCAAGCAAGCAGTATGGTATTGCAGCCTGGGGGTGGGTGGGTGGCAGGCTGCACACTTGCGCTTGCATTCCAAGAAAACAAAGCAGATGCTAACTTCTATCATCATCATCATCATGGTCCTCACCTTGGCACTCTCAACTCCCCTGATGGAGAAGCCAGGGCCCACCAGAGGAGTCTGGTTCTCTGGTGGGCTCGTCCAATGCTGCCCTAAAGCAGACCGGGCTAAGAAAAGTGTGTGGGGGGAAGCTGACAGGAGAAATAGGGAGCGGCTGGGGATCGTTTATGGACACCCGGCTGCCCCCAGGCGGCTGGGGACCGTGTGTGGACACCCGGCCGCGGGGCGGCTGGGGACCGAGTATGGACACCCGCCCGCCGGGCGTCTGGGGACTGAGTATGGATTCAAGGCCGCCAACACAGCCATGACGTGGTGGCCAGATTCCACCTCCACATGCTTAAAAGGCCCAATTTCAAGTGCAAGCAGGCAAGCAGTATGGTATTGCAGCCTGTAGGTGGGTGGGTGGCAGGCTGCTCACTTACGCTTGCATTCCAAGAAAACAAAGCAGATGATAACTTCTATCATTATCATCATCATGGTCCTCACCTTGGCACTCTCAACTCCCCTGATGGAGAAGCCAGGGCCCACCGGAGGAGTCTGGTTCTCTGGTGGGCTCGTCCAATGCTGCCCTAAAGCAGGCCGGGCTAAGAAAAGTGTGTGTGGGGAAGTTGACAGGAGAAATAGGGGCGGCTGGGGACCATTTATGGACACCCAGCTGCCCCCAGGCGGCTGGGGACCGTGTGTGGACACCCGGCCGCCCCCTAGCGGCTGGGGACCCAGTGTGGGCACCCGGTCGCCGGGCGGCTGGGGACTGAGTATAGATACCAGGCCGCCAACACAGCCATGACGTGGTGGCCAGATTCCACCTCCACATGCCTAAAAGGCCCAATTTCAAGTGCAAGCAAGCCGTATGGTATTGCAGCCTGGGGATGGGTGGGTGGTTGGCTGCATATTTGCGCTTGCATTGCAAGGAATGGGGGAGGTACAATTAAACACTGCCCTGGGACAAGAACTTGCAAGGGGATAGTTGCAAGTCTGCATCTTCTGATGCGGCAAGGATCACTTCTGATGGGCACACTTTTAGGCAGTGACCTGGGTGTCAGAGATGCTTCCAGGGGTCTTCCCCATGCTGTTCCCATGTCTTTTCAGCACTGTAAGCATGTGTCACACAGCACATGGCCAGATAAGGTTGTAAAATGTTAAAATGACATTTCCCGTTGAATTCATTTGTCACGGTTGAAAGCAATACAAAAGTGCAAAACCGTATAAAAAATGCTATTTGTGAACATAGCCCAAGGTGTGGAGGAGTATTTTTTTGGGGGGTTATTTATTTTACCTTATACACAAGTCTTTACCCTGGAAAGGAAATTCCTTAACATATTTCACAGGAAAGCAGTTTCAGTTTCGTTTTTGAACGTTTTATTGTGAGCCCTTAAAAGTGGCTGAATACCTCTGACCACGTTGTTGACAGCAGTAACCTGGGAGTCAGAAATGCTTCCTGGGGCGATCCCCATGCTGTCCCCATGTCATTTGAGCACTGTCACTATTGCTTTGGGCACTTGTTAGGCTTTTAAAAGACTGCGGGGGTGCCGCCGCAAAAATGCTCGGGTCTCCTATAGACTAACATTGGGCTCGTTGCTCGGGTCGAGCACCCGAGTATCACAGCGAGCTCGGCCCGAGCTTCGAGCACCTGAGCATTTTAGTGCTCGCTCAACACTACTCACATGTCATTAGAAACCTCTGTTTGGACAAACGGCAGGGCATGGAATAGAAGGAGCATTATTTGAATTTTGAAGCACAATTTGGCTGAAATAGAGTTCTTGACATGCCAAAACAAAGGAAACTCCACAACTAACCCATTTTCTAAACTGCACCCCCTAAAGAATTAATTTATTGGTTTAATGAGTCTTTTGAGCCCACATTTTATTAAAGGATTTAATTCAAAATTAGTGTGAAAAAATAAACTTTAATTTTTTATCACACAAGTGTCATTTTTAGGACAAATTTTTCATACATAGTAGAGAGAGGTAAGGAAATAGACCCCAAAATTTATAGCGCAATTCCTCCTGTGCTCAAATATAACCCCATTAGTATAGTTTGACTGAACAGTCAGGCCCAAAAGGGATGGGCACCCTGAGGCTTTTTAGGTCATAAATGCATATATATATCTATGGGGTACAATGTCCCCAGCATCACATTTGCCAGTAAATATGACTATGCTGTGCTGACAAAGCCACATACCACTGTTATTTCATAGGAGCTGAAAAAAATTGCATTGAAATGAAAGGCAACATGTTTCAAACTGGAGGAGTGTAACAATGTTGCAAAGGTGAGCAAGTTCACATGATAAAAGAACATCCAGGGCTGCTGCCACTCTTTCTTTTTATTCATTCTCCTTTTTAAAAGGGACTTGTTGTACAACGTCTCTGTAGCCCAATTAATCTCTATATGAGGGACTAATGTGCCATGTAACGCTGGCGCACTATAACAGGTCCCTGCCTGGCAAGGTAGGAACCGCCATGTGCGCAGAACAACCCATTCTTTTACAGAGTATATAAAGAGGCAGTATGCTATGGTACATGTGGATAGTTTTAGCAGGTATAACAGGCTTTGTAATACCCAAATAAAATAATAAGAAAGCCTATTCTTTATATACCAGGAACAGCTCGTGTGCTAGGTGTCCTCCGTGAAAAACAGCCATATCCATGTCACCAAATAGTACAAAGATTCAGAATGCTTTAGATGGCACGGTATAATCATAAACTGGCGGAAAAAAGGATGCCATTTCAGAAATTAGAAATTGCTGGTCAAATTTTAACCCTTATAACTTCCTACCAAAAAAAAAAAATTGTTTCCAAAATTGTGCTGATGTAAAGTAGACATGTGGGAAATGTTATTTATTAACTATTTTGTGTGACATATCTCTCTGATTCAGGGGCATTAAAATTAAAAGTTTGAAAATCGCTAAATATTCAAAATTGGCATTAAATTTCTGTTTTTTTTACAAACACAAGTCATAATGAAGAAATGTTACCGCTTTCACAAAGTACAATATGTCACGAAAAAATATTCTCAGAATCAGTGGGATCTGTTGAAGCATTCCAGAGTAATTACCTCATAAATGGACAGTGGTCCGAATTGTAAAATTTGGCCTGATCATAAAGGTGAAAACAGGCTTGGAGGCTGAACGGGTTAAGTACAATTTAACAAAAATACTCACCATTCCATCATTTTGGCCTTTCCTGTCCTTTCTGAATGCAGCTTGTCTACATTTGTAACCCAGTCATGGCTTTTGTCCAGCCAGGTTTCCGTAATGCCCAACTTTTATTATCTATAACAGATATGAATAATTTTTCTTGCAGCAGAACAAAACCCTAACTGATCAAAAAATAATAGCACCCATGGCTCTTTCCTCCATATCTGCATCATGTACTGATGCTCAGCCTATATTGTTGCCTCCTTAAGGGTTGCTAGGCAACTTCCTTATAAGGTCATATGCCCCTTTAAGGTAAGAACACAAGATTCCATTCTGACATCATTATGACATCACAATTAAACATCAGAACTTATACAAGTGTTTACACTCCCATCGTCACTTTGATACCCTGGTGTCATTGTTGTCAGTGATCAGCTGCATAGCTATTCACATATTGACTACGCTTGGATTTATTTTGGATTGTTGAAATGTCTGGAATTCCTCCAGACAGACTTCAGGTGTTAGCACTACTCCAGGGCATTCTTACCACCTATGACCCTGACTTTGTGCTACCACTACCCGATGGCGTCCTCAGCTTCACTTACCGGCTGGTAATGGAGCTAGTGAGACATTGCCTGACCAAATACCATCAAGGTCGAATAAGCTCAGAATATCTTGAGCATTTACAGCAGAACATCTGGACATTAGTACAGCAGGTAAGTAGCGGAAAATCTGAACAAATCATAGAAAAATAATAATAATAGGCAATATTAATGGAATACAAGTTTAAGATTAACCTGTACCATATACCCAGATAAGAATACCCGGGGAGCGGTAATAGGGTGTACAGGCTACATTAGTTGCTGTGCAGATACTTACTAGTATTTGCTGTACAGATGGCAGGAGTAACATGTTTGGTGATATAAATGGCCTCCTCCATTCTGCCCGTTCTCGAATGATTTTCCTTTCTTCTTTATTCTCATCTCTATAGGCCAAAGAAAAATCCCAAAGTGGAGAATTGGCCTTTATTAAACAACTGGCCCAAAATGTCCTGATTGTACTGGAGTATCCGGCCTACTCACTGGAGCATCTGGTAAGGTTCCACCATCTTCTATATCTCATGTCCTTGTTGTCTGATCTTCTCCAGATTACCGTCATATATCAGAAGGTCAGATGTGTGATGTTAGAGGCCTCCCTGTCCACTCCAGGCAGACACAGGACATTTTATGGCCGCCTGTCTCTGCGGCTTCATCACCTCTGATGGCAGTCTGTACTCAGCGGTGCAGAGTTTGTATTTCCACCTCTGTCTCACTCGATCATCACATTCTTCCTTCTGTTAAATGCTTCAGTTCTGATAGAAGATATTAGAGAACAGTGGTAGATACAAGTCCCTTATATATGAAGGTGGATTTACTGGAGGGAGCGGCTGCGTATTGGCCGTCCTATACTGAAATTATCATGTAAATCCATCCAGTATTAGTCCATCCTGCCTTGTGGTAATTTAGTGTTTGTGAAATGTTATATTAATTGTATATATTATATCCATCAGAAAACATCAGAAGGCGACTCCGAAGAGGGGAAAAACCTAAATATCGCTGACCCCGAGACCAGTCAGCCGGGGCTAAACCGTGATCTGATGGAAGGTAAGCCGATCATCTAATATTCTACATTCTGATATCAAGTTATAGAGAACGGCAGAGAATATGGAGATTTACTCTTCATCCTCTGTATGAGGCTGCTGACGGCTCATGAGCCCCCTATAGACTATAATGGAGGGGCTCATGTAATTCTGCTCTTCTCCTCTGGGCTCTTCTCATGTCATTGTTGTGACTCGATCAGATCCTGAACAATCACACATTTATAGTACAGTATATATGGATATGCCATAATTATATACAGTGTGTAGAATATCCATATACCCAGTATTATTCCATGTACAGGGGTCTCGTCATTTCCTTCATTACATGGATGTGTTATATAGTAAGTGCTGATATAGACTAATACATGACGTCTCTTCATTATTTTATCATTATTTTAGGAATAACTGAGCCGGAAGATTCTGATGGTGGAATATGTGAGACACCAGAGATCATCCAGGAATCTGCCAGTGTAAGTATCAGAGGGACGTCTGTAGATCATCAGATGATGGGTGTGAGTTACACATCCCATATTATACCCCATATGATAATGGGATAGCACAGTTCTTCATGTAGATCAGACCTATTGTATGTGATGATGCATTATTATTATTCTACCTCCTCTGTGTGATGTACCTTATCCTCCCCTGCAGTATAATGATATATGTGTATGGGGGATATCCCCCTATAATATAATAGTTTCTGCGGAGAGTCCGGCTTGTATCGCATCCTCTACATCTGCTGCAGTGTAATCAGTGAGGACATCATATAGAAGTGAGACCTTCCTGCATCTGGGGCTTTTATTCACCTGAAGATTCAATGTCTTATTGTCATTTATTTTTCCTTTTTAGACATTGATCGGATCATTAAACCCTTTGAGACTTTCTTGTAAGAACGACTATAAACTGATCAAACTGATCAGCTTTGGATCTTTTGGGTGAGCTTTATTTTAGTATAATATGTATTTCCCAGGGCTCCTTATGATGATGTCTATGTCTCTGTGACCTGCCCATGTAATGTTCCCATAGACAAATTATATGAGTCCACATCACTGTCCACATCTACCACTATTCAGGTCAGGTAGGATGTGACGTGGATGAGGTGATCATTTGAGGAGTGTTGTTTTATATAATTTTAGACCTGGATTTCTAGTGACGCCCAACATGTTATATCGACCATTAGTACAGGTGATCACTTGATGAGGTCTATAGACTCATTGTTAATAAGAATTCATAATAAATCTTGGATTTTCCTCCTCTCAGGGCCGTCCACTTAATGCGCCATAAAGACACAAATCAAGTATGCGCTATGAAGAAAATGGACAAGCAGAACCTGAAAGACCCAGAGGAACTGGAACGAGCCTTTTTGGAGAGGGACATCTCAATCTTTGCTGATTGTCCCTTTGTGGCCTCCATGTTCTGCTCCTTTCCTACTAAGCTTCATCTGTGTATGGTCATGGAGTATTTACCAGGTAGGACACATCCATCGTATCTATATCCAGCCCACGCCAGCTTAATCCTAGCACCTTATATACCCAGAATGTGCCCACATGGACGGGTACATGTCCTCACTGTATTTACTATGAGTTATTTGTTGCAAGGATGCCTGAAAAGTCAGTGATCTCTGTGAACATCTCCCCTGTATGTCCTCACTGAGCATGGAAGCCAAATCCACTATGGAAAAAAAGCTTGTACTGTAGATGAGGCCCGGCTGTGTCTCTTTGTATAGGGTCACTCTGCAGTATACAGTATATCTTTATGTAGCAGATCCTGTCCCAATGTCTGTTTATTTCTCATTCACCCTCATCCTGTGTAATTTACATTGTAACAAACCCTCACATGTCATATTTGCTTTGTCCTGTAGGAGGAGACTGTGGCAAGCTTTTAAATTACAGAGGTGCTTTACCTGTCCCCCTGGCCCGTATGTATATTGCGGAAACTATTCTTGCTGTGGAATACCTGCACAACTATGGTGTGGTGCACAGAGACCTGAAGCCTGAGAAGTAAGATAATACAGGGGAAGAAAGTTTAAGTTCGTTATATAGCCTGTGGGTTATTACTTGGGGCTGACACCATCTTTTCTTTCACAGCCTCCTGATTACATCAACAGGACATATTAAAGTCACAGATTTTGGGCTTTCAAAACTCGGCCTCATGAGACCAACATCTGACATCTACCAGGCTCCATTTGAGGACATCACCAGCGAGTTCCTTGATAATGAGGTTGGTTTTACTTACAGGATCTTCTACTTCATCTCATCTCTTTCTCCATCTCTGATAATTTCTCAGCTAGAAAATATTTCCTCTGATGTTACTGTATTTGTTGCAATTATATTTATTGATCATCATCTCATTGTTCTGTTGGTTTCCAGGCTGTTGGCACCCCTAAATACGTAGCTCCAGAAGTCATCTTAATGAAAGGATATGGAAGGCCTGTTGACTGGTGGTCAGTAGGGATCATCCTATATGAATTTCTTTATGGATTTACACCATTTAATGGAGCTTCCAAAAAGGAGATTTATCACAGTATCCTTAGGGGTAAGTAAAATAATCGGAATGCTATGTGATCTCACAGTTATTTAGCTTGCTTGATTCTGTGGTTTAGTTCTAGCTTTGATAAGGAAATAGATTTTTAAGAAAATGAATGAAGACGGTTTCTGTAATATTTGTTTTTTATATAACAGATGACATAACTTGGACATATGATAAATACTCTCCTCCCCGCGATGCTCGGGGCATCATAACTGAGCTGCTCAGAAAAAATCCAACACATAGACTTGGGACAGGTAATATTATAATAGTATTCTTTATGACTTATTACACCTCTGTGACCAGAAAAATTATCTAGTCCATTGGGATCAGCACTGAGATTCCCTACTCTACCTAATTTCAGTACATTTCCGTTACATCTTCAGTTTAGAATAGCATAAATTATACAGATATGGAGGAGTTTCTCTTACAATCCCTTTATCACTTTCTTTCTTATCTTCCTTTTCCAGAAGGAGCAAATGAGGTCAAATTTCATCAATTTCTGCGTTACTTAGACTTTGACAACCTTCTAACTCAGAAGCCCCTGTTTGTTCCTGATCTAAAGTCAGATGAGGACACTCGCTACTTTACCAGTAAGTAAAATGAGACGTCATCTACATCTACAGGAAACTGCCGTGTGTCTTGTCTTTCATTTTATGTGAAAATGATTATCCATCATTATTAGTGATAACATGGTGACTGTCTGACCCTGGTCTTATACTAATAATCTCTGATAACAATTGTATTTTGCAGCTCGCTCCAGAACATACAAACATACTGATTCAGATGAGGGCGACACAAGTGGAGAGAATGACTGGACAGATGTCCAGAATTATGTATCATCTTCTGAAAAGTTTTCTAAAGTAAGTATGTAATGAATAAAATGTATAATGCCATGTGAACACAATGAGTGTTTCATGACATTTTACCTCAGTATTTGTAAGCCAAAATCAGGAGTGGGACAGTGAGAGGAAAAGTATAATAGAAACCCGTCACCACTTCTGTATTTTTCACCCAATCCTGGTTTTGGCTTACAAATGCTGAGGTAAAAAAACTCACCAAATACTCAACGTGTGCATGTGGCCTAAAACCTGTAATTAGAAAAAAGTTATAAAATATACCTATTTTATATTTCTCTGCTTCTTTTAGCTAATTACCACCAATACCGTAATGATGAACAATGAAGAGAAGCCTATGTCATCTTCACTGTGTTCCCCAGAGAACAGCGAAAAACGCTCAGACATGTGAGTAGATTATTTTCATTATTGTGAGATTCAGTTCTGATATATGTCAGATCCAAATACAAGACATGATTAACACAAATCTAAATCCAGGATCCACCACCCCATGATTGCTGATCTCTGTGGATCTGGCTTGTGATAACTCTGCAGAAACAACTGATCAATGTGACCAGCCATTCATTTCCAGTTCACTATGCCCAATATTACTAGTTATACTGTATTCTTGATGGTAGAATGGGGTCCTGAGCAGGGTGCCCCCTTCATTGTGTCCTAATTGGCCTTACAGACAGATGTTCTTCCATTTTTCTATTGTTTTTCCTTGTAATTTATTTGTCTTTCTTCTACAAAACAGGCAGAGAGAGTCTTCATCTTCCAAAACTGATGATGACAATCAGTGTTTTCCTGCTAAAACCAGCGAGTCATCCTCGTCCTCAGTGTCAGGTATGTACAGGTTTATAGGCCATCCTATTATAGCCTATAATGCAAAAGTGTAATGTGAATCTGCACATGAAGACTCAGGAAATTACTTATTACTATTACTTTATTCCCGCTGCCCCCCTGATTATTCTGTTTTTTGCTTTGTTAAAACCCCCCATATGATTCTAGAGTTATGGGCCTTTTTTATTTAGTGCTAACCTTTATGGTCTTTACCAAGGGGGCGTGGCTCACAGAATTCTCTAGGCGCGTATCTTCAGGCTGCTCTGCAATATTAAACTGTGAGCCATGCCCCCATGGTACAGATGATTACAATTAGCACTAAATAAAAAGGCCCGTATCTCTGGAACTGTATGGCAGATTTTAACAAATCCAAAAGCAGAATACTCTGGGTGTCAGCAGAAATAAAGTAAGAGTGGATCCTGGACTCTTTTGATCTGGTGACGGCTCCTCTTTAAAGTTACACTGAAGTTTTATGTAACTGATTATATAATAAAACTGCGGCTTGCTGAATGTAACGTCATGTTAATAGGGGAACATATTCCCTTTGGGAGACCCCACATGACGGCACATAGAAACCCTACAGGTGCATAATAATCAGTTTACATAACTCTATAAAAACACAAAGCTAATCTTTTAGAAGTTTATAATCCGCATCTGTTTCTGACTTTTTCATTAGAATCTCCTGTTCAGAAGAGAAGAAAATGTTTTCTGAATCTGAGAAAACAAGATAAAACTGAGAAAGTAGAAGAGGGGGAACGTAGGCGAGGTAAGTGTGACAATAAGCTCCATGTTGTATGATGTCAGTGAGAAGGATTCATGTGGAGCAGATGTTATCTGTCAGTGGTGGGATTGTCACATGTATGATGGCTGACACTGATCCCACACCTCTGTATGGAGAAGATTCCTCTCCCGTCCTCCCACAGTGACACCACAGTAGTATCCTGTAATATGGACTTCCATTACTTACATTAGTTTTACATCTTTTCTCATAGGTTCTCTCTTCCGCCAGATGATATCATCCTGCCGGCGTGGATTGTCCAGGGCTGCTCGCGCTGTCAGAGAGAGCTGTATTTTTGCCTGCTATCAACAGGGCACCATAGACATCTCAAGGACAGAAAACCCCGACATCTAGCTCCATGAAGAACGTGCAGCACATCCTCCATCAGTGCTGTACCTGTATGGAAAGACTTGTACATTTATCTGTGGCCTTCTAACCTGCAAGAAACATCTGCAAAAGCTGAAGACCCCTTTAATAACATCTCTTCATTCTTTCCTGCAATTCTTATTTTAAATAAATATAAATATATACAAATTTAAAATTGATTAATCCCTTAAGCCATTTTGTATGTTAATGACCGAGCCTAATTTTTTAAAGCGTCACGTTATGAGGTAATAACTGTGGAATGCTTCAACTTATCCCATTGATTCTAGGAATGCTTTATTTGTGACATGTTTTACTTAATATTAGTGGTACATTTTGGTCTATATTATTTGGGTTTATTTATGAAAATAATGAAAATTTTGCAAAAAAAATGTAAAATGTCACTATTTTCAAACTTTGAATTTTTATGGCCTTAAACCAGATAGATATGCCACACAAAATAGTTAATAAATAAAATTTCCCTCATGTCTACTTTAGATCAGCACAATTTTTGAAACTTAGTTGTTTTTGAGCCTTGTCACATGACTTAGGATTGACGAGGGGCAGTACCCTGAAACAGTATCTGCAAGTTGAGATTTTTGTTTTGGCTTTTATCCTAAGTCATGTGACAAGGCTCGTTAGAGAGTCGATATTGACTTTTAGGATTGCTACTTCCTATAGGTAGCACTAGAGTTCTAGTCCTCTTCCTTACTGAAGAGATAATTTGCTTATTTCTCAGAGGAGCATTGCGGCCTAAAAGTCTTCTTACCTTGGCATGTCAAGCTTGACATGTCACTCTCTGAAAGGGAAACGTTACCCCTTGGATTCTGATAAAAATGAAAAAGTAACTTTTTACTTTTTCCAACAAAAATGTTACTTTAGCCCCAAATTTTGCATTTTCACAGGGGTAACAGGAGAAAGTGGACCATATAATTTGTTGTGTGATTTCTATTGAGTACACCGATACCCCATATGTGGTAGAAAACTATTGTTTGGGTCCACGACAAGGCTCAGAAGGGAAGGAGCACCATTCCACTTTTGAAACTCAAAATTGACTGGAATCAATAGCAGACATCATGTCACATTTGGAGAGCCACTGATGTGCCTAAACAGTGGAAACCCCTCACAAAGGACCCCATTTTCAAGAAATTTATCCAGATATGTGGTGAGCACCGTGAACTTTTAGGTGCTTCATAGAATTTTATAACGCTGAGCCAAGAAAATAAAAAATCATATTTTTCCCACAAAAATTTTGTTTTAGCCCAAGATATTGCATTTTCACAAGGATAAAAAGAGAAAATTCCCCATACAGTTTGTTGTTCAATTTCTCCTGAGTACGCTGATACCCCATATGTGGTGGAAAACTACTGTTTGGGCGCACAGTAGGGCTTGTAAGGGAAGGAAGGAGCACCATTCGACTAGGAACACAAAATTGGTTGGAATCGGATAACAGACATAATAAAGCGTTTGAAGAGCCCCTGATGTACCTAAACAGTGGAAAGCCCCACAAGTGACTCCATTTTGGAAACTACACCTAGCAAATATTTTATCCAGGTGTGTAGTGAGCATTTTGAACACATAGATACTACGCAAAATTTGATAACATTAGATCGTCATATAGTAATATATACATTTTTTCACAAAAATTTTTTTTAGCCCCAATATGTTCACTTTTTCAAGTGGTAACTTGAAAAAGTTGACTACTCAGTTTGTTACCTTCTTTCTTCTGAGCGTGGCGATGCCTCACATGTCATTAGAAACCTCTGTTTGGACAAGCGGCAGGGCATGGAATAGAAGGAGCATTATTTGAATTTTGAAGCACAAATTTGGCTGAAATAGAGTTCTTGACATGCCAAAACAAAGGAAACTCCACAACTAACCCATTTTCTAAACTGCACCCCCTAAAGAATTAATTTATTGGTTTAATGGGTCTTTTGAGCCCACATTTTATTAAAGGATTTAATTCAAAATTAGTGTGAAAAAATAAACTTTAATTTTTTTATCACACAAGTGTCATTTTTAGGACAAATTTTTCATACATAGTAAAGAGAGGTAAGGAAATGGACCCCAAAATGTATAGCGCATTTCCTCCTGTGCTCAAACATAACCCCATTAGTATAGTTTGACTGAACAGTCAGGCCCAAAAGGGATGGGCCCCCTGAGGCTTTTTAGGTCATAAATGCATATATATCTATGGGGTACAATGTCCCCAGCATCACATTTGCCAGTAAATATGACTATGCTGTGCTGACAAAGCCACATACCACTGTTATTTCATAGGAGCTGAAAAAAATTGCATTGAAATAAAAGGCAACATGTTTCAAACTGGAGGAGTGTAACAATGTTGCAAAGGTGAGCAAGTTCACATGATAAAAGAACATCCAGGGCTGCTGCCACTCTTTCTTTTTATTCATTTTCCTTCTTTTTAAAAGGGACTAGTTGTACAACTTCTCAGTAGCCCAATTAATCCCTCTATGAGGGACTGATGTGCCATGTAATGCTGGCGCACTATAACAGGTCCCTGCCCGGCAAGGTAGGAACCGCCATGTGCGCAGAACAACCCATTCTTTTACAGAGTATATAAAGAGGCAGTATGCCATGGTACATGTGGATAGTTTTAGCAGGTATAACGGGATTTGCAATACCCAAATAAAATAATAAGAAAGCCCATTCTTTATATACCAGGAACAGCTCGTGTACTAGGTGTCCTCCGTGAAAAACAGCCATATCTATGTCACCAAATAGTACAAACATTCAGAATGCTTTAGATGGCACGGCATAGTCATAAACTGGCGGAAAAAAGGATGCCATTTCAGAAAATTCCCCTCACAGTATGTAAGGGTATAGTGAGCATTAACTTTTTCAGCTTGTTTTTTTTGTATACCAGTATATAAATGGGCAATGAATAAATAAAAAGTGAATCAAGAGAAAATGGCAGAAGGTGACAAGGGTAAAAACAAAAAAAATCAACACTGTTATCCTCGGGATGTGTGGTAGCGACAGAAACATTCCCTAATGAAGTGGCCAGGTTTATTAGGACGAGTGTCACACTGGTAGCTGATTTCCCTTCTAACTCCATCTTTGTAACACACCCTGTAGCTCTTTTGGGGTCTGTCTTTTTTGATTGTAGGTGGAACTTGTGAGGGAAAATGCTGATTGGGGACAATTCTGCTAGACTTACTAGATAATTCTCACCTCAGCCTCCCTTGGTCACCTAATATGAAATGTTCTATCACTTTTTCTTGGAACTCTTTTTTGGTACAGCACAAATGCGTTATATATGGCCATCAGATCGTAAGATTTTTGTACCGTATGCAAGACTTGCAAACAGCAATGTATGGCTGTAGCATCTGGTCCGCAAGATCCACACCACCCATACATTTATTGTAATCCTGTACCCAGGCTTCAGGACACTAGAAAAATGTGATAATTAATAGTGACTAGTGTTGAGCGATACCTTCCGATATCGGGAAATATCGGATCGGATTGGATCGGACCGATACCCAAAAAATATCGGATATCGCCAATTCTTTATTGTTCTAAATTAAACCATACTTACCATCACGCCCATTCCAGCTGAAGCCAATGTCTTCTGCAATGAAAGTAAAATAGTAAAGCAACATCATCCTCACCTTTCCATGGTTCCCAGGACGGCTCCAGCTCTGCTACATTCACATGACAGGCTGGATCGCAGCCAAAAGCTGCCATCCAGCTTGCCATGCCGCAGACACTGAGAAGCGCAGGCATGCTTGCGCTCCTCAGTGTCGGGCTGTGACGGCATAAAGATGAGCCGAGGTCATGTCCAATGAACTCAGCTCACCTCATGCACGTCACTGACAGCGTGGGAGAATTCTCCTGCGCTGGGATGGAATTGAGATGACAGGCTGGATCGCTGATGAGCGCTGCCATCCAGCTTTTCATCCTTCAGAGACACTGCAGAGCGCAAGCATGCCTGCGCTCTGCAGTGTTTGTGAAGGATGGTTTGCTGGATGGCAGCGCTGAGCTGCGATCCAGCCTGTCATCTCAATTCCATCCCAGCGTGGGAGAATTCTCCTGCTCAAGCGCTGAGCGCAGGAGAATTCTCCCACGCTGTCAATGACGTGCATGATGTCAGCTGAGTTCATTGGACATGAGCTCACCTCATGCACGTCACTGACAGCGTGGGAGAATTCTCCTGCGCTCACCGCATGCGCAGGAGAATTCTCTCACGCTCACCGCCTGCGCAGTAGAATTCTCCCACGCTGTCAGTGACGTGCATGAGGTGAGCTGAGTTCATTGGACATGAACTCGGCTCATCTGGATGTCGTCACAGCCAGACACTGAGGAGCGCAAGCATGCCTGCGCTTCTCAGTGTCTGCGGCATGGCAAGCTGGATGGCAGCTTTCGGCTGCGATCCAGCCTGTCATGTGAATGTAGCAGAGCTGAAGCTGTCCTGGGAACCATGGAAAGGTAAGGATGAGGTTGCTTTATTATTTTACTTTTATTGCAGAAGACATTGGCTTCAGCTGGAATGGGCGTGATGGTAAGTATGGTTTAATTTAGAACAATAAAGAATTGTGTGTTTATTTCAATTAAAGGACTTTATTCTGGATGTTTGTGTTTTTTTTAACTTTGACTATGGGGTTAGTAATGGGGGTGTCTTATAGATGCCTCTCCATTACTAACCTGGGCTTGATGTCAGCTGGCATTATAAGCTGACATCAACCCCAGCCCTATTACCCCACTGCCACCTCTACAGGGCAGTGGGAAGAGCGAGGCTAAGTGCCAGAATTGGCGCATCCCATGGATGCGCCATTTCTGGGGAGGCTGACTGCTGGTGTTTCTAGCCTGGGAGGGGGCCAATATTCATGGCATACTTCCTGGGCTATTAATATCAGCCCCCAGCTGTCTGCCTAGCCTTTGCTAGCTATTAAAATAGGGGGGACCCCACGTCATTTTTTTGGGGGTCCCTCATTTTAATAGCTAGTAAAGGCTAGGTATTCAGCTGGGGGCTGATATTAGTAGCCTGGGAAGCTCCGTGGGTATTACCCCCTTCCCAGGCTTCAAACATCTGCACCAGTCATCTGCTTAACCTCCGCTAGAGACTAAAATTATGGGGAACCCCACGCCAATTTTTTTTTAAATAGATCCTTTATTTTAACACTAAATGACAAATAAAGTAATTAACACTATCACTGTACTCATTATATATGTGACTGACATGTTTCTATCTATCTAATCTATGTGTGATGCTCTATTCTTTCAATTCTAAATTGTCGGGTACAGATGCTGAATTGCCAGCCAGCTTTTTTAAAGAGATGGTGCATGAAAACACTATTATTTTTTTAAATAAATCCTTTAACACTAAATTACAAGTACAGTAAGCTGAGCGCTGCCATCCAGCTTGTCATCATTCAGAGACACTGCAGAGCGCAGGCATTATGGGAACTTCCGATTCCGCTATTCGATATTCTAAAAGTATCGGAACTCAGTATCAGAACTCCGATTCCGCGAATATCGGTCGATACCCGATATTTCAGTATCGGAATGCTCAACACTAATAGTGACCTCCGAGCACGTGTATTCAAAATGGTAAAGGATTGGCGCACATAAGAAATAATAGAGAGTGGATGCGAACATGAAAAGTAGAATATGTATCATGTCACCTGTTATATATTCATTTCTCCTGACACAATCAGTGCTACATCTCTATAGGATACTACTGGAAGAACAGTCACCGATGTTGAGCAGATACGTGTATAGAAAATGATTAATCCCCTCTGCTACAGTTTATGTATCACTACCATACTATGATTTCAAATTACATATACTACACTCCTTAACATTGAAATTGCAGTACCAAGAAGGAATGCTGGAATTATGGGAATCACAGGATGGATAGATATGTTAATGATATGCAAATGATGAAAATATGGAAACATAATTATCAGAAAATCGCAATTTATTCAGTATCGAGTGTGATCACCATGTGCAGAAATCCCCACACTTTCACGCCCTGGATGCTATCAATGAAGTAAAAAAAATGGATGTCTGAGAACTGTTCTGGCACTTGTGGGGATTTTCCATTGTTTAGACACATCAGGGGCTCTCCAAAGGCGACATGGCACCCGCTCTCAATTACAGCCAATTTTGCGTTCAAAATGTCAAATGGCGCTCCTTCCCTTCTGAGCCCTGCTGTGCACCAAAACAGCGGTTTTCCCACATATGTAGTATTTGCATACTCTGGAGAGATTGCACAATAATTTAGTGGAGTCCATTTTCTCCTGTTACCCTTGAGAAAATAAAAAAAATTGGTCTAAAGTAAAATTTTTGTGAAAAAAAGTTAAATGTTCATTTTTTCCTTCCCATATCATTAATTCCTGTGAAGCCCCTGAAGGGTTAATAAACTTCTTGAATGTGGTTTTGAGCACCTTGAGGGGTGAAGTTTTTAGAATAGTGTCATTTTTGCATATTTTTGTCATAGAGGCCCCTCAAAGTCACTTCAAATGTAATGTGGGCCCTAAAAAATGGTTTTGTAAATTTTGGTGGAAAAATTAAAAGTTGCTGGTCAAATTTTAACCCTTATAACTTCCTACCAAAAAAAAAATAGTTTGCAAAATTGTGCTGATGTAAAGTAGACATGTGGGAAATGTTATTTATTAACTATTTTGTGTGACATATCTCTCTGATTCAGGGGCATTAAAATTAAAAGTTTGAAAATCGCTAAATATTCAACATTGACGCTAAATTTCTGTTTTTTTCACAAATAAACATAAGTCATATTGAAGAAATGTTACCGCTTTCACAAAGTACAATATGTCACGAAAAAATATTCTCAGAATCAGTGGGATCCGTTGAAGCGTTCCAGAGTAATTACCTCATAAATGGACAGTGGTCCGAATTGTAAAATTTGGCCTGATCATGAAGGTGAAAACAGGCTTGGAGGCTGAAAGGGTTAAGTACAATTTTACAAAAATACTCACCATTCCATCATTTTGGCCTTTCCTGTCCTTTCTGAATGCAGCTTGTCTACATTTGTAACCCAGTCAAGGCTTTTGTCCAGCCAGGTTTCCGTAATGCCCAATTTTTATTATCTATAACAGATATGAATAATTTTTCTTGCAGCAGAACAAAACCCTAACTGATCAAAAAATAATAGCACCCATGGCTCTTTCCTCCATATCTGCATCCTGTACTGAAGCTCAGCCTATATTGTTGCCTCCTTAAGGGTTGCTAGGCAACTTCCTTATTAGGTCATATGCCCCTTTAAGGTAAGAACACAAGATTCCATTCTGACATCATTATGACATCACAATTAAACATCAGCACTTATACAAGTGTTTACACTCCCATCGTCACTTTGATACCCTGGTGTCATTGTTGTCAGTGATCAGCTGCATAGCTATTCACATATTGGCTGCGATTGGATTTATTTTGGATTGTTGAAATGTCTGGAATTCCTCCAGACAGACTTCAGGTGTTAGCACTACTCCAGGGCATTCTTACCACCTATGACCCTGACTTTGTGTTACGACTAGCCGATGGCGTCCTCAGCTTCACTTACCGGCTGGTTATGGAGCTAGTGAGAGATTGCCTGACCAAATACCACCAAGGTCGAATAAGCTCAGAATATCTTGAGCATTTACAGCAGAACATCTGGACATTAGTACAGCAGGTAAGTAGCGGAAAATCTGAACAAATCATAGAAAAATAATAATAATAGGCAATATTAATGGAATACAAGTTTAAGATTAACCTGTACCATATACCCAGATAAGAATACCCGGGGAGCGGTAATAGGGTGTACAGGCTATAATAGTTGCTGTGCAGATACTTACTAGTATTTGCTGTACAGATAGCAGGAGTAACATGTTTGGTGATATAAATGGCCTCCTCCATTCTGCACGTTCTCTAATGATTTTCCTTTCTTGTTTATTCTCATCTCTATAGGCCGAAGAAAAATCCCACCGTGGAGAATTGGCCTTTATTAAACAACTGGCCCAAAATGTCCTGCTTGTATTGGAGTATCCGGCCTACTCACTGGAGCGTCTGGTAAGGATCCACCATCTTCTATATCTCATGTTCTTGTTGTCTGATCTTCTCCAGATTACCATCATATAGCTGAAGGTCAGATGTGTGATGTTAGAGGCCTCCCTTTCTGCTCCAGGCAGACAAAGGACATTTTATGGCCGCCTGTCTCTGCGGCTCCATCACCTCTGATGGCAGTCTGTACTCAGCGGTGCAGAGTTTGTATTGACACCTCTGTCTCGCTCGATCATCACATTCTTCCTTCTGGTAAATGCTTCAGTTCTGATAAAAGATATTAGAGAACAGTGGTAGATACAAGTCCCTTATATATGAATTTGGATTTACTGGAGGGAGCGGCTGCATATAGTCCGTCCTATACTGAAATTATCATGTAAATCCATCCAGTATTAGTCCATCCTGCCTTGTGGTAATTTAGTGTTTGTGAAATGTTATATTAATTGTATATATTATATCCATCAGAAAACATCAGAAGGCGACTCCGAAGAGGGGAAAAACCTAAATATCGCTGACCCCGAGACCAGTCAGCCGGGGCTAAACTCTGATCTGATGGAAGGTAAGCCGATCATCTAATATTCTACATTCTAATATCAAGTTATAGAGAATGGCAGAGAATATGGAGATTTACTCTTCATCCTCTGTATGAGGCTGCTGACGGATCATGAGCCCCCTATAGACTATAATGGAGGGGCACATGTAATTCTGCTCTTCTCCTCTGGGCTCTTCTCATGTCATTGTTGTGACTCGATCAGATACTGAACAATCACACATTTATAGTATAGTATATATGGATATGCCAGAATTATATACAGTGTGTAGAATATCCATATACCCAATATTATTCCATGTACAGGGGTCTCGTAAATTCCTTCATTACATGGATGTGTTATATAGTAGGTGCTGATATAGACTAATACATGACGTCTCTTCATTATTTTATCATTTATTATTTTATCATTATTTTAGGAATAACTGAGCCGGAAGATTCTGATGGTGGAATATGTGAGACACCAGAGATCATCCAGGAATCTGCCAGTGTAAGTATCAGAGGGACGTCTGTAGATCATCAGATGACGGGTGTGAGTTACACATTCCATATTATATCCCATATGATAATGGGATAGCACGGTTCTTCATGTAGATCAGACCTATTGTATGTGATGATGTATTATTATTATTCTACCTCCTCTGTGTGATGTCCATTATCCTCCACTGCAGTACAATGATATATGTGTATGGGGGATATCCCCCTATAATATAATAGTGTCTGTGGAGGGTCCGGCTTGTATCATGTCCTCTACATCTGCTGCAGTGTAATCAGTGAGGACATCATATAGAAGTGAGATCTTCCTGCATCTGTGGCTTTTACTCCCCTGTGGTTTCTATGTCTTATTGTCAATTCTTTTTCCTTTTTAGACCTTGATCGGATCATTAAACCCTTTGAGACTTCCTAGTAAGAACGACTATAAACTGATCAAACTGATCAGCTTTGGATCTTTTGGGTGAGCTTTATTTTAGTATAATGTGTATTTCCTAGGGCTCCTTATGATGATGCCTATGTCTCTGTGTCCTGCCCATGTAATGTTCCCATAGACAAATTATATGAGTCCACATCACTGTCCACATCTATCACTATTCAGGTCAGGTAGGATGTGACGTGGATGAGGTGATCATTTTTAGGAGTGTTGTTTTATGTAATTTTAGACCTGGATTTCTAGTGACGCCCAACATGTTATATCGACCATTAGTACAGGAGATCACTTGATGAGGTCTATAGACTCATTGTTAGTAAGAATTCATAATAAATCTTGGATTTTCCTCCTCTCAGGGCCGTCCACTTAGTGCGTCATAAAGACACAAATCAAGTATGTGCTATGAAGAAAATGGACAAGCAGAACCTGAAAGACCCAGAGGAACTGGAACGAGCCTTTTTGGAGAGGGACATCTCAATCTTTGCTGATTGTCCCTTTGTGGCCTCCATGTTCTGCTCCTTTCCTACTAAGCTTCATCTGTGTATGGTCATGGAGTATTTACCAGGTAGGACACATCCATCGTATCTATATCCAGCCCACGTCAGCTTAATCCTAGCACCTTATATACCCAGAATGTGCCCACATGGACGGGTACATGTCCTCACTGCATGTACTATAAGTTATTTGTTGCAAAGATGCCTGAAAAATCAGTGATCTCTGTGAACATCTCCCCTGTATGTCCTCACTGAGCATGGAAGCCATATCCACTATGGAAAAAAAGCTTGTAGATGAGGCCCGGCTGTGTCTCTTTGTATAGGGTCACTCTGCAGTATACAGTATATCTTTATGTAACAGATCCTGTCCCAATGTCTCTGCTTATTTCTCATTCACCCTCATCATGTGTAATTTACATTGTAACAAACCCTCACATGTCATATTTGCTTTGTCCTGTAGGAGGAGACTGTGGCAAGCTTTTAAATTACAGAGGTGCTTTACCTGTCCCCCTGGCCCGTATGTATATTGCGGAAACTATTCTTGCTGTGGAATACCTGCACAACTATGGTGTGGTGCACAGAGACCTGAAGCCAGAGAAGTAAGTGACCCCTGTAATATAATACAGGGGAAGAAAGTTTAAGTTCGTTATATAGCCTGTGGGTTATTACTTGGGGCTGACACCATCTTTTCTTTCACAGCCTCCTGATTACATCAACAGGACATATTAAAGTCACAGATTTTGGGCTTTCAAAACTCGGCCTCATGAGACCAACATCTGACATCTACCAGGCTCCATTTGAAGACATCACCAGCGAGTTCCTTGATAATGAGGTTGGTTTTACTTACAGGATCTTCTACTTCATCTCATCTCTTTCTCCTTCTCTGATAATTTCTCATCTAGAAAATATTTCCTCTGATGTTACTGTATTTGTTGCAATTATATTTATTGATCATCATCTCATTGTTCTGTTGGTTTCCAGGCTGTTGGCACCCCTAAATACGTAGCTCCAGAAGTCATCTTAATGAAAGGATATGGAAGGCCTGTTGACTGGTGGTCAGTAGGGATCATCCTATATGAATTTCTTTATGGATTTACACCATTTAATGGAGCTTCCAAAAAGGAGATTTATCACAGTATCCTTAGGGGTAAGTACCGTATATTCCGGCGTATAAGACGACTTTTGAAGACTGAAAAATCTTCTGTCTAGTCTGGGGTCGTCTTATACGCCGGTAATGCTTTTGAACTTTCAGAAATTGACATGCGGGGATACTCTGGGGGTGTTAATAAGCTGCCGTGGCCGTATCCCTGCCATGTCGGAGTTAATATAAGGTGGAGGGAGTTAAAATACGGCGGCGGTACGTCCAGACAGTCAGCGCTTCTGTGCTGAAACTGACACATCGCTGCGTATTCCCAGCTCCGGACACAGCGCAGGGCTTCTGTGCCGACAGCTTTCACTTGTCACAGAAGCGCTGCGCTGTGCCCGGAGCAGGGAAGTTCGCATCGCTTCTGTGACAATATATAAAAAGCCGGCAATTCAGCAGCGGCATAAGCCGGCACCCGACAATTTAGAATAGAAAGAATAGAGCTTCACACATAGATTAGATAGATAGAAACATGTCAGTCACATATATATGAAGTACAGTGACAGTATTGCTTACTGTACTTGTCATTTAGTGTAAAGGATTTATTAAAACAAATAATAGTGTTTTCATGCACTGTCTCTTTAAAAAAGCCGGCCGGCAATTCAGCAGCGGTACCCGACAATTTATAACAGACAGAATAGAGCTTCACACATAGATTAGATAGATAGAAACATGTCAGTCACATATATATGAAGTACAGTGATAGTGTTGGTTACTGTACTTGTCATTTAGTATTAAAATAAAGGATTTATTATTAAAAAAATTGGCGTGGGGTTCCCCTTAATTTTAGGCTCTAGCGGAGGTTAAGCAGATGGCTGGGGCAGATGTTTGAAGCCTGGGAAGGGGGTAATACCCACGGAGCTTCCCAGGCTACTAATATCAGCCCCCAGCTGAATACCTAGTCTTTACTAGCTATTAAAATGGAGGACCCCCCCAAAAAAATGACGTGGGGTCCCCCCTAATTTAATAGCTAGCAAAGGCTAGGCAGACAGCTGGGGGCTGATATTAATAGCCCAGGAAGGGAGCCATGAATATTGGCCCCCTCCCAGGCTAGAAACACCAGCCGTCAGCCGCCCCAGAAATGGCGCATCCATAGGATGCGCCAATTCTGGCACTTAGCCTCGCTCTTCCACGCTGCCCTGGTGCGGTGGCAGGGGGTAATAGGGCTGGGGTTGATGTCAGCTTATAATGCCAGCTGACATCAAGCCCAGGTTAGTAATGGAGAGGCGTCTATAAGACACCCCCATTACTAACCCCATAGTCAAAGTTAAAAAAAACACAAACACCCAGAATAAAGTCCTTTAATTGAAATAAAGACACAATCCTTTATTGTTCTAAATTAAACCATACTTACTATCACGCCCATTCCAGCTGAAGCCAACGATCTCCTGCAATAAAAGAAAAATAATAAACCAACCTCATCCTTACCTCTCCATGGTTCCCAGGACAGCTTCAGCTCTGCTACATCGAGATGACAGGCTGGACCGCAGCAGAATGCTGCCATCCAGCCTCTCATCCCGCAGACACTGAGAAGCGCAGGCATGCTTGCTCTCCTCAGTGTCTGACTGTGACGGCATAAAGATGAGCCGACAATGAACTCAGCTCACCTCCTGGACGTCCGTCACTGACAGCGTGGGAAACTTCTACTGCGCATGCGGGGAGCAGGAGAATTTTCCCACGCTGTCAGTGACGTGCATGAGGTGAGCCGAGTTCATTGGACATGATCTCGGCTCATCTGGATGCCGTCACAGTCAGACACTGAGGAGCACAAGCAAGCCTGCGCTTCTCAGTGTCTGCCGCATGGCAAGCTGAACGGCAGCGTTCTGCTGCGGTGCAGCCTGTCATGTGAATGTAGCAGAGCTGGACCGGTCCTGGGAACCATGGAGAGGTAAGGATGAGGTTGCTTTATTATTTTACTTTTATTGCAGGAGATCGTTGGCTTCAGCTGGAATGGGCGTGATGGTAAGTATGGTTTAATTTAGAACATTAAAAAATTGTGTCTTTATTTCAATTAAAGGACTTTATTCTGGGTGTTGTGTTTTTTTTAATTACTTTACTAGAAATTCATGGCGGTCATGTCTAATATTGGCGTGACCCCATGAATTTCGGGCTTAGGGCCAGCTGATAATGCCAAGCTGGCCCTAACCCCTTTATTACCCAGTGAGCCACCGCACCAGGGCCCTGGATGAGTTGGGTACAGCGCCAGAAGATGGCGCTTCTATGAACGCGCCATTTTCCGGGGTGGCTGCGGACTGCAATTTGCAGCAGGGGGGGCCCAGAAAGCTTGGGCCTCCCTGCGCTGCAGATTCCAGCCCCCAGCTGCCTAGTTGTACCTGGCTGGACACAAAAATAGGGCGAAGCCCCACGTATTTTTTTTTTTAATTATTTCATGAAATAATTAAAAAAAAAAGGGCTTCCCTATATTGTTGTGTCCGGCCAGGTACAAATAGGCAGCTGGTGGTTGGGGGCAGCCCGTTCCTGCCTGCTGTACCTGGCTGGACACAAAAATATGGCGAAGCCCCACGTCAACATTTTTGGGAAAAATTAATTACAAAATTAATAATTTAGGGACTGCATCTTTATTAACCCCTCAATTGTCATTTAGTGTTAAAATAAAGGATTTTTTAAAAAGAAAATTGGCGTGGGATCCACCATCATTATAGTCTCTAGCGGAGGTTAAGCAGACGGCTGGGGCAGATGTTTGAAGTCTGGGAAGGGGGTAATACCCACGGAGCTTCCCAGGCTACTAATATCAGCCCCCAGCTGAATACCTAGCCTTTACTAGCTATTAGAATGGGGGACCCCCCCAAAAAATGACGTGGGGTCCCCCCTATTTTAATATGTTTATGAGTGACAGTTTTCCTGCTATATACCTGCATGTCATAAGAATTTAAATTAAAAAAGGACCATGTTAAATTCAAATCTGTTTTTTTTTAATTTTTACCGGTGTTTGGTATGCGTTGGAAAAGGGGTAGTCTTATACGGTGAATATATCCTAAACTCTATATTTTAACAGGAAAGTAGGGGGGTCGTCTTATACACCAGGTCGTCTTATACGCCGGAATATACGGTAAAATAATCGGAATGCTATGTGATCTCACAGTTATTTAGCTTGCTTGATTCTGTGGTTTAGTTCTAGCTCTGATAAGGAAATTGATTTTTAAGAAAATGAGTGAAGACGGTTTCTGTAATATTTGTTTTTTATATAACAGATGACATAACTTGGACATATGATAAATACTCTCCTCCCCGCGATGCTAGGGGCATCATAACTGAGCTGCTCAGAAAAAATCCAACACATAGACTTGGGACAGGTAATATTATAATAGTATTCTTTATGACTTATTACACCTCTGTGACCAGAAAAATGATCTAGTCCATTGGGATCAGCACTGAGATTCCCTACTCTACCTAATTTCAGTACATTTCCCTTACATCTTCAGTTTAGATTAGCATAAACTATACAGATATGGAGCAGTTTCTCTTACAAAGACTTTATCACTTTCTTTCTTGTCTTCCTTTTCCAGAAGGAGCAAATGAGGTCAAATTTCATCAATTTTTGCGTTACTTAGACTTTGACAACCTTCTAACTCAGAAGCCCCTGTTTGTTCCTGATCTAAAGTCAGATGAGGACACTCGCTACTTTACCAGTAAGTAAAATGAGACGTCATCTACAGGAAACTGCCGTGTGTCTTGTCTTTCATTTTATGTGAAAGTTATAACCCAACATTATTAGTGATAACATGGTGACTGTCTGACCCTGGTCTTATACTAATAATCTCTGATAATTGTATTTTGCAGCTCGCTCCAGAACATACAAACATACTGATTCAGATGAGGGCGACACAAGTGGAGAGAATGACTGGACAGATGTCCAGAATTATGTATCATCTTCTGAAAAGTTTTCTAAAGTAAGTATGTAATGAATAAAATGTATAATGCCATGTGAACACAATGAGTGTTTCATGACATTTTACCTCAGTATTTGTAAGCCAAAATCAGGAGTGGGACAGTGAGAGGAAAAGTATAATAGAAACCCGTCACCACTTCTGCATTTTTCACCCAATCCTGGTTTTGGCTTACAAATGCTGAGGTAAAAAAACTCACCAAATACTCAACGTGTGCATGTGGCCTAAAACCTGTAATTAGAAAAAAGTTATAAAATATACCTATTTTATATTTCTCTGCTTCTTTTAGCTAATGACCACCAATACCGTACTGATGAACAATGAAGAGAAGCTTATGTCATCTTCGCTGTGTTCCCCAGAGAACAGCGAAAAACGCTCAGACATGTGAGTAGATTATTATCATTATTGTGAGATTCAGTTCTGATATATGTCAGATCCAAATACAAGACACGATTAACACAAATCTAAATCCAGGATCCACCACCCCATGATTGCTGATCTCTGTGGATCTGGCTTGTGATAACACTACAGTAACAACTGATCAATGTGACCAGCCATTCATTTCCAGTTCACTATGGCCAATATTACTAGTTATACTGTATTCTTGATGGTAGAATGGGGTCCTGAGCAGGGTGCCCCCTTCATTGTGTCCTAATTGGCCTTACAGACAGATGTTCTTCCATTTTTCTATTGTTTTTCCTTGTAATTTATTTGTCTTTCTTCTACAAAACAGGCAGAGAGAGTCTTCATCTTCAAAAACTGATGAAGACAATCAGTGTTTTCCTGCTAAAACCAGCGAGTCATCCTCGTCCTCAGTGTCAGGTATGTACAGGTTTATAGGCCATCCTATTATAGCCTATAATGCAAAAGTGTAATGTGAATCTGCACATGAAGACTCAGGAAATTACTTATTGCTATTACTTTATTCCCGCTGCCCCCCTAATTATTCTGTTTTTTACTTTGTTAAAACCCCCCATATGATTCTAGAGTTATGGGCCTTTTTATTAAGTGCTAACCTTTATGCTCTTTACCAAGGGGGCGTGGCTCACAGAATTCTCTGGGCGCGTATCTTCAGGCTGCTCTGCAATATTAAACTGTGAGCCATGCCCCCATGGTACAGATGATTACAATTAGCACTAAATAAAAAGGCCCGTATCTCTGGAACTGTATGGCAGATTTTAACAAATCCAAAAGCAGAATACTCTGGGTATCAGCAGAAATAAAGTAAGAGTGGATCCTGGACTCTTTTGATCTGGTGACGGCTCCTCTTTAAAGTTAGACTGAAGTTTTATGTAACTGATTATATAATAAAACTGCGGCTTGCTGAATGTAACGTCATGTTAATAGGGGAACATATTCCCTTTGGGAGACCCCACATGACGGCACATAGAAACCCTACAGGTGCATAATAATCAGTTTACATAACTCTATAAAGACACAAAGCTAATCTTTTAGAAGTTTATAATCAGCATCTGTTTCTGACTTTTTCATTAGAATCTCCTGTTCAGAAGAGAAGAAAATGTTTTCTGAATCTGAGAAAACAAGACAAAACTGAGAAAGTAGAAGAGGGGGAACGTAGGCGAGGTAAGTGTGACAATAAGCTCCATGTTGTATGATGTTAGTGAGAAGGATTCATGTGGAGCAGATGTTATCTGTCAGTGGTGGGATTGTCACATGTATGATGGCTGACACTGATCCCGTACCTCTGTATGGAGAAGATTCCTCTCCCGTCCTCCCACAGTGACACCACAGTAGTATCCTGTAATATGGACTTCCATTACTTACATTAGTTTTACATCTTTTCTCATAGGTTCTCTCTTCCGCCGGATGATATCATCCTGCCGGCGTGGATTGTCCAGGGCTGCTTGCGCTGTCAGAGAGAGCTGTATTTTTGCCTGCTATCAACAGGGCACCATAGACATCCCAAGGACAGAAAACCCCGACATCTAGCTCCCTGAAGAACGTGCAGCACATCCTCCATCAATGCTGTACCTGTATGGAAAGACTTGTACATTTATCTGTGGCCTTCTGACCAGCAAGAAACATCTGCAAAAGCTGAAGACCCCTTTAATAACATCTCTTCATTCTTTCCTGCAATTCTTATTTTAAATAAATATAAATAGATACAAATTTAAAATTGATTAATCCCTTAAGCCATTTTGTATGTTAATGACCGAGCCTAATTTTTTAAAGCGTCACGTTATGAGGTAATAACTCTGGAATGCTTCAACTTATCCCATTGATTCTAGGAATGCTTTATTTGTGACATGTTTTACTTAATATTAGTGGTACATTTTGGTCTATATTATTTGGGTTTATTTATGAAAATAATGAAAATTTTGCAAAAAAAATGTAAAATGTCACTATTTTCAAACTTTTAATTTTTATGGCCATAAACCAGATAGTTATGCCACACAAAATAGTTAATAAATAACATTTCCCTCATGGCTACTTTACAACAGCACAATTTTTTAAACTTAGTTATTTTTGAGCCTTGTCACATGACTTAGGATTTACGAGGGACAGTACCCTGAAACAGTATCTGCAAATTGAGATTTTTGTTTTGGCTTTTATATTAAGTCATGTGAAAAGGCTGGTTAGAGAGTCGATATTGACTTTTAGGATTGCTACTTCCTATAGGTAGCACTAGAGTTCTAGTCCTCTTCCTTACTGAAGAGATAATTTGCTTATTTCTCAGAGGAGCATTGCGGCCTAAAAGTCTTCTCACCCTGGCATGTCAAGCTTGACATGTCACTCTCCGAAAGAGAAACTTTACCCCTTGGATTCTGATAAAAATGAAAAAGTAACTTTTTACTTTTTCCAACAAAAATGTTACTTTAGTCCCAAATTTTGCATTATCACAGGGGTAACAGGAGAAAGTGGACCATATAATTTGTTGTGCGATTTCTCCTGAGTACACTGATACACCATATGTGGTAGAAAACTATTGTTTGGGTCCACGACAAGGCTCAGAAGGGAAAGAGTACCATTGCACTTTTGAAACTCAAAATTGACTGGAATCAATAGCAGACATCATGTCTAGTGTTGAGCGAGCACTAAAATGCTCGCGTGCTCGAAGCTCGGGCCGAGCTCGCCGTGATGCTCTGGTGCTCGACCCGAGCAACAAGTCCAATGTTAGTCTAGCATTTTTGCGGCGGCACCCCCGGCAGTCTTTTTAAAGCCTAACAAGTGCCCAAAACGATAGTGACAGTGCTCAAATGACATGGGGACAGCATGGGGATCGCCCCAGGAAGCATTTCTGACCCCCAGGTCACTGCTGTCAACAATGTGGTCAGAGGTATTAAGCCACTTTTAAGGGCGCACAATAAAACGTTCAAAAACGAAACTGAAACTGCTTTCCTGTGAAATATGTTAAGGAAGTTCCTTTCCAGGGTAAAGACTTGTGTATAAGGTAAAATAAATAACCAAAAAAAAAATACTCCTCCACACCTTGGGCTATGTTCACAAGTAGCATTTTTTATGCGTTTTTGCACTTTTGTATTGCTTTCAACCGTGACAAATGCATTCACTGGGAAATGTCATTTTAACATTTTACAACCTTATCTGGCCATGTGCTATGTGAAAACATGCATACAGTGCTGAAAAGACATGGGAACAGCATCAGGAAGACCCCTGGAAGCATCTCTGACACCCAGGTCACTGCCTAAAAGTGTGCCCATCAGAAGTGATCCTTGCCGCATCAGAAGATGCAGACTTGCAACTATCCCCGTGCAAGAATTGTCCCAGGGCAGTGTTCAATTATACCTCCCCCATTCCTTCCAATGCAAGCGCAAATATGCAGCCAACCACCCACCCACTCATCCGCAGGCTGCAATACTATACTGCTAGCTTGCACTTGAAATGGGACCTTTTAGTTTGGAGGAGGCCGAGACTGGCAACTACCTCATGGCTGCTTCGGCAGCAAGGTATCCATACTCAGTCCCCAGGCGCCCGGCGGCCGGGTGTCCATGCTCAGTCCCCAGCCGCCAGGGGGCGGCCGGGTGTCCATACTCGGTCCACAGCTGCCCGCGGTCGGGTGTCCACACACGGTCCCCAGCCACCTGGGGGCGGCCGGGTGTCCATAAACGGTCCCCAGCCGCCCCTATTTCTCCTGTCACCTTCCCACACACTTTTCTTAGCCTGGTCTGCTTTAGGGCAGCATTGGACGAGCCCACCAGAGAACCAGACTCCTCCAGTGGTCCTTGGCTTCTGCCACCCACCCACCCCCAGGCTGCAATACCATACTGCTAGCTTGCACATGAAATAGGGCCTTTTAGTTTGGAGGAGGCCGAAGCTGGCCACTACCTCATGGCTGCTTCGGCTGCGAGGTATCCATACTCAGTCCCTAGCCGCCCCTATTTGTCCCGATGTGTCTTATACATAAGATTAAGCGCTCATACCAAAACATTACCTGTGCCCTCCCCAGTGCATTTAGTGGGAAGGACAGCCTATTCCGCTGTAGTGTGTGCATGCAAACCCCTCTTCATGGTACATGCGAAGATGCCTCCCACCCTGCACCTGTTGTTGCAGACTTGCAACTATCCCCGTTCAAGTCCTTTTCCCAGGGCAGTGTTCAATTGTACCTCTCCCATTCCTTGCAATGCAAGCGCAAGTATGCAGCCTGCCATCCACCCCAAGCCAGGCTGCAATACCATACTGCTTGCTTGCACTTTAAATTGGGCCTTTTAGGAATGTGGAGGCAGAATCTGGCCACCACGTCATGGCTGCGTTGTCGGCCTGGTATCCATACTCAGTCCCCAGCCGCCCGGGGGTGGCCGGGTGTCCGTAAAAGGTCCCCAGCCGCCCCTATTTCTCCTGTCACCTTCCCACACACTTTTCTTAGCCTGGCCTGCTTTAGGGCAGCATTGGATGAGCCCACCAGAAAACCAGATACCTCAGGTGGGCCCTGGCTTCTCCATCAGGGGAGTTGAAAGTGAGGTGAGGAGCATGATGATGATGATAGAAGTTAGCATCTGCTTTGTTTTATTGGAATGCAAGCGCATGTATGTAGTAGCGGCTTGGCCTGAGGTGGTCAGCGTTTTGGCGCATATCCTACCTCCTCCGAGGATTGCTGGATGTTTTCCTGCTACTATCCCAGTTCTATGACTCCCGTTAAAACAAAGCTTCAGGAGCTAAATGATGGATGAGGTGGTGGCAAAGGAGAAAGAGCAGGAGGAACATCGACCATTCACATCAATATCAGGCCAGTCAACCACATATGTCTTGTAGGATATGTTTCTGTAACAAAAGGAGCGGTTCGGCTGCACAGTTATAGGGCATACAGTGAGTGCCATGACTACCAAAAATTTCGAGACAACTAAACCACTTATTTAATTTATAGCAACTAGGTCTCCTGTACACTGTTAGTAGTGAATGGAAGGATTTCCAAAAATTATGAGGAATTGCAATGCCCCTTGAAACAGATGTGGATTACAGCGTACTAAAAACCTTCTACCCATTATTGGGGAGTGGGTCTCCCTTAGTTTAAGCATTTGCATTGAAAAGCAAAAGCTGACTAAAATTAGGAGGAAATGCAATGCCCGTTGGAAGAGTTGTGGAGGTTAGAGGTAATTAAAAACAACATTTCAATGCACCTTGGAGGAGCTGTGGAGTTCAGAGTGGTTTAAGAAGACGTTTTTAATGCCCCTTTGAAGAGACGTGAAGGTCACAGTAGCTTAACAAGACGGTTTTAATGCCCCTCGGAAGAGACGTGGAGATCCCAGTAGCTTAACAAGATGATTTTAATGCTCCTCGGAAGAGACGTGGAGGTCACAGTAGCTTAACAGGACGGTTTTAATGCCACTCGGAAGAGACGTGGAGGTCCAGTAGCTTAACAAGACGGTTTTAATGCCCCTCGGAAAAGACGTGGAGGTCACAGTAGCTTAACAAGACGGTTTTCATGCCTCTTGGAATACTGGTGGAGGCCACAGTAGCTTAACAAGACGGTTTTAATGCCCCTTGGAAATGTGATGGAGGTCCCAGTAGCTTAACAAGATGGTTTTAATTCCCCTCGGAAGAGACGTGGAGGTAACAGTAGCTTAACAAGACGGTTTTAATGCCCCTCGGAAGAGAAGTGGACGTCACAGAAGCTTAACTAGACGGTTTTAATGCCCCTTGGAAAAGTGGTGGAGGTCACAGTAGCTTAGCAAGGTGGTTTTAATGCCCCTCGGGAGAGACGTGGAGGTCACAGTAGCTTAACAAGACGGTTTTAATGCCCCTTGGAAATGTGATGGAGGTCCCAGTAGCTTAACAAGATGGTTTTAATTCCCCTCGGAAGAGACGTGGAGGTAACAGTAGCTTAACAAGACGGTTTTAATGCCCCTCGGAAGAGAAGTGGACGTCACAGAAGCTTAACTAGACGGTTTTAATGCCCCTTGGAAAAGTGGTGGAGGTCACAGTAGCTTAGCAAGGTGGTTTTAATGCCCCTCGGGAGAGACGTGGAGGTCACAGTAGCTTAACAAGACGGTTTTAATGCCCCTTGGAAATGTGATGGAGGTCCCAGTAGCTTAACAAGATGGTTTTAATTCCCCTCGGAAGAGACGTGGAGGTAACAGTAGCTTAACAAGACGGTTTTAATGCCCCTCGGAAGAGAAGTGGACGTCACAGAAGCTTAACTAGACGGTTTTAATGCCCCTTGGAAAAGTGGTGGAGGTCACAGTAGCTTAGCAAGGTGGTTTTAATGCCCCTCGGGAGAGACGTGGAGGTCACAGTAGCTTAACAAGACTGTTTTAATGCCCCTCGGAAGAGACGTGGAGGTCCCAGTAGCTTAACAAGACGGTTTTATTGCCCATTGGAAAAGTGGTGGAGGTCAAAGTAGCTTAACAAGACGGTTTTAATGCCCCTTGGAAAAGTGGTGGTTTTCACAGTAGCTTAACAAGACGGTTTTAATGCCCCTCGGAGGAGACGTGGAGGTCCCAGTAGCTTAACAAGACGGTTTTAATGCGCCTCAGAAGAGACGTGGAGGTCGCAGTAGCTTAACAAGACGGTTTTAATGCCCCTTGGAAAAGTTGTGAAGGTCCCAGCAGATCAACAAGACGGTTTTAATGCCCCTTGGAAAAGTGGTGGATATCACAGTAGCTTAACAAGACTATTTTAATGCCCCTCGAAAAAGTGGTGGAGGTCACAGTAGCTTAAAAAGACGGTTTTAATGCCCCTCGGAAGAGACGTGGAGGTCCCAGTTGCTTAACTAGACCGTTTTAATGCCCATCGGAAGAGACGTGCAGGTCGCAGTAGCTTAAGAAGATGGTTTTAATGCACCTCAGAAGAGACATGGAGGTCACAGTAGCTTAACAAGACGGTGTTAATGCCCCTCGGAAGAGATGTGGAGGTCCCAGTATCTTAACAAGATGGTTTTAATGCCCCTCGGAAGAGACGTGGAGGTTCCAGCAGCTTAACAAGTTGGTTTTAACGCCTCTTGGAAAAGTGGTGGAGGTCACATTAGCTTATGAAGACGGTTTTAATGCCCCTCGGAAGAGAAGTGGAGGTCCCAGTAGCTTAACAAGACGGTTTTAATGCCCCTCGGAAGAGACATGGAGGTCGCAGTAGCTTAACAAGAAGGTTTTAATTCCCCTCGGAAAAATGGTGGAGGTCGCAGTAGCTTAACAAGATGGTTTAATGACCCTTGGAAGAGTGGTGGAGGACACAGTAGCTTAACAAGACGATTTTAATTCCCCTCGAAAGAGACGTGGAGGTCACAGTAGCTTAACAAGACGTTTTTAATGCCCCTCGGAAGAGCCGTGGAGTTCACAGTAGCTTAACAAGACTGTTTTAATGCCCCTCGGAAGAGATGTGGAGGTCATAGTAGCTTAAGAAGACAGTTTTATTGCCCCTTGGAAAAGTGGTGGAGGTTGCAGAAGCTTAACAAGACGGTTTTAATGCTCCTTGGAAAAGTGGTAGAGGTCACAGTAGCTTAACAAGACGGTTTTAATGCCCCTCGGGAGAGACGTGGAGGTCACAGTAGCTTAACTAGACGGTTTTATTGCCCATCGGAAGAGATGTGGAGGTCCCAGTAGCTTAACAAGATGGTTTTAATGCCCCTCGGAAGAGAAGTGGAGGACACAGTAGCTTAACAAGACGGTTTTAATTCCCCTCGAAAGAGACGTGGAGGTCACAGTAGCTTAACAAGATGGTTTTAATTCCCCTTGGAAAAATGGTGGAGGTCACAGTAGCTTAACAAGACGGTTTTAACACCCCTTGGGAAAGTGCTGCAGGTCACAGTAGCTTAACAAGACTGTTTTATTGCCCCTCGGAAGAGATGTGGAGGTCCCAGTAGCTTAACAAGACGGTTTTAATGCCCCTCGGAAGAGACGTGGAGGTCACAGTAGCTTAACAAGACGGTTTTAATGCTCCTTGGAAAAGTTGTCGAGGTCACAGTACCTTAACAAGATGGTATTAATGCCCCTTGGAAAAATGTTGGAGGTCACAGTAGCTTAACAAGACGGATTGAATGCCCCTCGGAAGAGACATGGAGGTCCCAGGAGTTTAACAAGACAGTTTGAGTGCCCCTCGGAAGAGACGTGGAGGTCAAAGTAGCTTTACAAGACGGTTTTAATGCCTCTCGGAAGAGATGTGGAAGTCTCAGTAGCTTAAGAAGACGCTTTTAATGCCCCTCGGAAGAGACTTGGAGGTCCCAGCAGCTTAACAAGACAGTTTTAATGCCCCTCGGAAGAGAGGTGGAGGTCCCAGCAGCTTAACAAGACGGATTTAATGCCCCTTGGAAAAGTGTTTGAGTTCACAGTAGCTTAAAAAGACAATTTTAATGCCCCTTGTAAAAGTGGTGGAGGTCACAGCAGCTTAACAAGACAGTTTTAATGCCCCTCGGAAGAGACGTGGAGGTCACAGTAGCTTAACAAGACTGTTTTAATGCTCCTTGGAAAAGTGGTGGTGGTCACAGTAGCTTAACAAGACGGTTTTAATTCCCCTCGCTAGAGACGCGGAGGTCACAGTAGCTTAACAAGACGGATTGAATGCCCCTCGGAAGAGACATGGAGGTCACAGTACCTTAACAAGATGGTATTAATGCCCCTTGGAAAAGTGTTGGAGGTCACAGTAGCTTAACAAGATGGTTTTAATGCCCCTCGGAAGAGACGTGGAGGTCACAGTAGCTTAACAAGATGGTTTTAATGCTCCTTGGAAAAGTGGTGGAGGTCACAGTAGCTTAACAAGACGGTTTTAATTCCCCTCGCTAGAGACGCGGAGGTCACAGTAGCTTAACAAGACGGATTGAATGCCCTTCGGAAGAGACATGGAGGTCCCAGGAGCTTAACAAGACAGTTTTACTGCCCCTTGGAAGAGACGTGGAGGTCACAGTAGCTTAACAAGACGGTTTAAATGCCTCTCGGAAAAGATGTGGAAGTCCCAGTAGCTTAAGAAGACGGTTTTAATGCCCCTCGGAAGAGACATGGAGGTCCCAGTAGCTTAACAAGACAGTTTTCATGCCCCTCGGAAGAGAGGTGGACGTCCCTGCAGCTTAACAAGACGGATTTAATGCCCCTTGGAAAAGTGGTTGAGGTCACAGTAGCTTAACAAGACGGTTTTAATTCCCCTCGGAAGAGACGTGGAGGTCACAGGAGCTTAACAAGACTTTTTTAATGTCCCTCGGAAGAGACGTGGAGGTCACAGTAGCTTAACAAGACAGTTTTAATGCACCTCAGAAGAGACGTGGAGGTCACAGTAGCTTAACAAGACGGTGTTAATGCCCCTCGGAAGAGATGTGGAGGTCCCAGTAGCTTAACAAGATGGTTTAATGACCCTTGGAAGAGTGGTGGAGGACACAGTAGCTTAACAAGATGATTTTAATTCCCCTCAAAAGAGACGTGGAGGTCACAGTAGCTTAACAAGACGTTTTTAATGCCCCTCGGAAGAGCCGTGGAGTTCACAGTAGCTTAACAAGACGGTTTTAATGCCCCTCGGAAGAGAAATGGAGGTCCCAGTAGCTTAACAAGACGGATTTAATGCTCCTTGGAAAAGTGGTTGAGGTCACAGTAGCTTAAAAAGACAATTTTAATGCCCCTTGTAAAAGTGGTGGAGGTCACAGTAGCTTAACAAAACGGTTTTAATGCCCCTCGGAAGAGACGTGGAGGTCACAGTAGCTTAACAAGACGGTTTTAATGCTCCTTGGAAAAGTGGTGGAGGTCACAGTTCCTTAACAAGATGGTATTAATGCCCCTTGGAAAAGTGTTGGAGGTCACAGTAGCTTAACATGACGGTTTTAATGCCCCTCGGAAGAGACGTGGAGGTCACAGTAGCTTAACAAGATGGTTTTAATGCTCCTTGGAAAAGTGGTGGAGGTCACAGTAGCTTAACAAGACGGTTTTAATTCCCCTAGGTAGAGACGCGGAGGTCACATTAGCTTAACAAGACGGATTGAATGCCCCTCGGAAGAGACATGGAGGTCCCAGGAGCTTAACAAGACAGTTTTATTGCCCCTCGGAAGAGACGTGGAGGTCACAGTAGCTTAACAAGACGGTTTTAATGCCTCTCGGAAAAGATGTGGAAGTCCAAGTAGCTTAAGAAGAAGGTTTTAATGCCCCTCGGAAGAGACATGGAGGTCCCAGTAGCTTAACAAGACAGTTTTCATGCCACTCGGAAGAGAGGTGGACGTCCCTGCAGCTTAACAAGAAGGATTTAATGCCCCTTGGAAAAGTGGTTGAGGTCACAGTAGCTTAACAAGACGGTTTTAATTCTCCTCGGAAGAGACGTGGAGATCAGAGGAGCTTAACAATAGTTTTTTAATGTCTCTTGGAAGAGACGTGGAGGTCGCAGTAGCTTAACAAGACGGTTTTAATGCACCTCAGAAGAGACGTGGAGGTCACAGTAGCTTAACAAGACGGTGTTAATGCCCCTCGGAAGAGATGTGGAGGTCCCAGTAGCTTAACAAGATGGTTTTAATGCCCCTTGGAAGAGACGTGGAGGTTCCAGTAGCTTAACAAGTTGGTTTTAATGCCCCTTGGAAAAGTGGTGGAGGTCACATTAGCTTAACAAGACGGTTTTAATGCCCCTCGGAAGAGAAGTGGAGGTCCCAGTAGCTTAACAAGACGGTTTTAATGCATCTCGGAAGAAACGTGGAGGTCGCAGTAGCTTAACAAGACGGTTTTAATTCCCCTTGGAAAAATGGTGGAGGTCGCAGTACCTTAACAAGATGGTTTAATGACCCTTGGAAGAGTGGTGGAGGACACAGTAGCTTAACAAGATGATTTTAATTCCCCTCAAAAGAGACGTGGAGGTCACAGTAGCTTAACAAGACGTTTTTAATGCCCCTCGGAAGAGCCGTGGAGTTCACAGTAGCTTAACAAGACGGTTTTAATGCCCCTCGGAAGAGACATGGAGGTCCCAGTAGCTTAACAAGACAGTTTTAATGCCCCTCGGGAGAGACGTGGAGGTCACAGTAGCTTAAGAAGACGGTTTTATTGCCCCTCGGAAGAGATGTGGAGGTCCCAGTAGCTTAAAAAGACGGTTTTAATGCCCCTCGGAAGAGACGTGGAGGTCACAGTAGCTTAACAAGACGGTTTTAATGCTCCTTGGAAAAGTGGTGGAGGTCACAGTACCTTAACAAGATGGTATTAATGCCCCTTGGAAAAATGTTGGAGGTCACAGTAGCTTAACAAGATGGTTATAATGCCCCGCGGAAGAGACGTGGAGGTCACAGTAGCTTAACAAGATGGTTTTAATGCTCCTTGGAAAAGTGGTGGAGGTCACAGTAGCTTAACAAGACGGTTTTAATTCCCCTCGGTAGAGATGCGTAGGTCACAGTAGCTTAACAAGACGGATTGAATGCCCCTCGGAAGAGACATGGAGGTCCCAGGAGTTTAACAAGACAGTTTTAGTGCCCCTCGGAAGAGACGTGGAGGTCAAAGTAGCTTAACAAGACGGTTTTAATGCCTCTCGGAAGAGATGTGGAAGTACCAGTAGCTTAAGAAGACGCTTTTAATGCCCCTCGGAAGAGACATGGAGGTCCCAGTAGCTTAACAAGACAGTTTTAATGCCCCTCGGAAGAGAGGTGGAGGTCCCAGCAGCTTAACAAGACGGATTTAATGTCCCTTGGAAAAGTGGTTGAGGTCACAGTAGCTTAAAAAGACAATTTTAATGCCCCTTGTAAAAGTGGTGGAGGTCACAGTAGCTTAACAAGACGGTTTGAATGCACCTCGGAAGAGACGAGGAGGTCACAGTAGCTTAACAAGACGGTTTTAATGCCCCTCGGAAGAGACGTGGAGGTCACAGTAGCTTAACAAGACGGTTTTAATGCCCCTTGGAAGAGACATGGAGGTCCCAGTAGCTTAACAAGACGGTTTGAATGCCCCTCGGAAGAGACATGGAGGTCCCAGTAGCTTACCAAACGGTTTTAATGCCCCTCGGAAAAGAGGTGTAGGTCCCAGCAGCTTATCAAGACAGATTTAATGCCCCTTGGAAAAGGGGTGGAGGTCACAGTAGCTTAACAAGACGATTTTAATGCCCCTTGTAAAAGTGGTGGAGGTCACAGTAGCTTCACAAGACGGTTTTAGTGCCCCTTGGAAAAGTGGTGGAGGTCGCAGTAGCTTAACAAGACTGTTTTAATGCCCCTTGAAAAAGACGTGGAGGTCACAGTAGCTTAAACAGACGGTTTTAATGCCCATTGGAAAGGTGGTGGAGGTCACAGTAGCTTAACAAGGCGGTTTTAATTCCCCTTGGAAGAGACGTGGAGGTCACAGTAGCTTCACAAGACGGTTTTAGTGCCCCTTGGAAAAGTGGTGGAGGTCGCAGTAGCTTAACAAGACTGTTTTAATTCCCCTTGGAAAAGTGATGGAGGTCACAGTAGCTGAACAAGACGGTTTTAATGCCCATTGGAAAGGTGGTGGAGGTCACAGTAGCTTAACAAGGCGGTTTTAATTCCCCTTGAAAGAGACGTGGAGGTCACAGTAGCTTCACAGGACGGTATTAGTGCCCCTTGGAAAAGTGGTGGAGGTCGCAGTAGCTTAACAAGACTGTTTTAATTCCCCTTGGAAAAGTGATGGAGGTCACAGTAGCTTAACAAGACGGTTTTAATGCCCCTCGGAAGAGACGTGGAGGTCACAGTAGCTTACCAAGACGGTTTTAATGCTCCTTGGAAAAGTGGTGGAGGTCACAGTAGCTTAACAAGACGGTTTTAATTCCCCTTGGAAAATTGGTGGAGGTCGCAATAGCTTAACAAGACGGTTTTAATTCCCTTTGGGAAAGTTGTGGAGGTCACAGTAGCTTAACATGACAGTATTAATGCCCCTCGGAAGAAACATGGAAGTCACAGTAGCTTAACAAGACGGTTTTAATTCCCCTTGGAAAATTGGTGGAGGTCGCAGTAGCTTAACAAGACGGTTTTAATTCCCTTTTGAAAAGTGGTGGAGGTACAGTAGCTTAATATGATGGTTTTAATGCCCCTCGGAAGAAACATGGAGGTCACAGTAGCTTAACAAAATAATTTTAATGCCCCTTACAAGAGCCATAGAGTACAGCATCTTAAAAACATTATTCCCATTATTGGGGAGTGGGTCTCCCATAGTTATTGCTTATGCCTTCCAAGCAAAAGCTGCCAAAAATTAGGACAGAGGAACTTGCAATGCCCCTTATAAGAGCCATGGAGTACAGCATATTAAAAACATTATTCCCATTATTGGGGAGTTGGTCTCCCATTGTCTTTGCTTATGCCTTACAAGCAAAAGCTGCCAAAAATTGGGACGAAGGACCTTGCAATGCCCCTTACAAGAGCCATGCAGTACAGCATATTACAAACATTATTCCCATTATTGGGGAGTGGATCTCCCATAGTCTTTGCTAATGCCTCCCAAGCAAAAGCTGACAAAAGTTCGGATGGAGGAACTTGCAATGCCCCTTACAAGAGCCATGCAGTACAGCATATTACAAACATTATTCCCCTTATTAGGGATTGAGTCTCCCATATCTTTGCTTATGCCTTCCAAGCAAAAGCTGACAAAAATTAGGATGGAGGAACTTGCAATGCCCCTTACAAGAGCCATGCAGTACAGCATATTCCAAATATTATTCCCATTATTGGGGAGGGGGTATCCCATAGTCTTTGCCTATGCCTTCCAAGCAAATGCTGCCAAAATTAGGGGGAAATGCAATGCCCGTTCGAAGAGTCGAGGCAGTTAGATTTAATTAAAAACAACATTTCAATGCCCCTTGGAAGAGCTGTGGAGTTCAGTGTCGTTTAAAAGACGCTTTTAATGCCCCTCGGAAGAGACGTGGAGGTCCCAGTAGCTTAACAAGACGGTTTTAATGACCCTTTGGAAAAGTGGTGGAGGTCCCAGCAGCTTAGCAAGACGGATTTAATGTCCCTTGGAAAAGTGGTTGAGGTCACAGTAGCTTAAAAAGACAATTTTAATGCCCCTTGTAAAAGTGGTGGAGGTCACAGTAGCTTAACAAGACGGTTTGAATGCACCCCGGAAGAGACGAGGAGGTCACAGTAGCTTAACAAGACGGTTTTAATGCCCCTCGGAAGAGACGTGGAGGTCACAGTAGCTTAACAAGACGGTTTTAATGCCCCTTGGAAGAGACATGGAGGTCCCAGTAGCTTAACAAGACGGTTTGAATGCCCCTCGGAAGAGACATGGAGGTCCCAGTAGCTTACCAAACGGTTTTAATGCCCCTCGGAAGAGAGGTGTAGGTCCCAGCAGCTTATCAAGACAGATTTAATGCCCCTTGGAAAAGGGGTGGAGGTCACAGTAGCTTAACAAGACGATTTTAATGCCCCTTGTAAAAGTGGTGGAGGTCACAGTAGCTTCACAAGACGGTTTTAGTGCCCCTTGGAAAAGTGGTGGAGGTCGCAGTAGCTTAACAAGACTGTTTTAATGCCCCTTGAAAGAGACGTGGAGGTCACAGTAGCTTAACCAGACGGTTTTAATGCCCATTGGAAAGGTGGTGGAGGTCACAGTAGCTTAACAAGGCGGTTTTAATTCCCCTTGGAAGAGACGTGGAGGTCACAGTAGCTTCACAAGACGGTTTTAGTGCCCCTTGGAAAAGTGGTGGAGGTCGCAGTAGCTTAACAAGACTGTTTTAATTCCCCTTGGAAAAGTGATGGAGGTCACAGTAGCTGAACATGACGGTTTTAATGACCATTGGAAAGGTGGTGGAGGTCACAGTAGCTTAACAAGGCGGTTTTAATTCCCCTTGAAAGAGACGTGGAGGTCACAGTAGCTTCACAGGACGGTATTAGTGCCCCTTGGAAAAGTGGTGGAGGTCGCAGTAGCTTAACAAGACTGTTTTAATTCCCCTTGGAAAAGTGATGGAGGTCACAGTAGCTTAACAAGACGGTTTTAATGCCCCTCGGAAGAGACGTGGAGGTCACAGTAGCTTACCAAGACGGTTTTAATGCTCCTTGGAAAAGTGGTGGAGGTCACAGTAGCTTAACAAGACGGTTTTAATTCCCCTTGGAGGAGAAGTGGAGGTCACAGTAGCTTAACAAGACGGTTTTAATTCCCCTTGGAAAATTGGTGGAGGTCGCAATAGCTTAACAAGACGGTTTTAATTCCCTTTGGGAAAGTTGTGGAGGTCACAGTAGCTTAACATGACAGTATTAATGCCCCTCGGAAGAAACATGGAAGTCACAGTAGCTTAACAAGACGGTTTTAATTCCCCTTGGAAAATTGGTGGAGGTCGCAGTAGCTTAACAAGACGGTTTTAATTCCCTTTTGAAAAGTGGTGGAGGTCACAGTAGCTTAATATGATGGTTTTAATGCCCCTCGGAAGAAACATGGAGGTCACAGTAGCTTAACAAAATAATTTTAATGCCCCTTACAAGAGCCATAGAGTACAGCATCTTAAAAACATTATTCCCATTATTGGGGAGTGGGTCTCCCATAGTTATTGCTTATGCCTTCCAAGCAAAAGCTGCCAAAAATTAGGACAGAGGAACTTGCAATGCCCCTTATAAGAGCCATGGAGTACAGCATATTAAAAACATTATTCCCATTATTGGGGAGTTGGTCTCCCATTGTCTTTGCTTATGCCTTACAAGCAAAAGCTGCCAAAAATTGGGACGAAGGACCTTGCAATGCCCCTTACAAGAGCCATGCAGTACAGCATATTACAAACATTATTCCCATTATTGGGGAGTGGATCTCCCATAGTCTTTGCTAATGCCTCCCAAGCAAAAGCTGACAAAAGTTCGGATGGAGGAACTTGCAATGCCCCTTACAAGAGCCATGCAGTACAGCATATTACAAACATTATTCCCCTTATTAGGGATTGAGTCTCCCATATCTTTGCTTATGCCTTCCAAGCAAAAGCTGACAAAAATTAGGATGGAGGAACTTGCAATGCCCCTTACAAGAGCCATGCAGTACAGCATATTCCAAATATTATTCCCATTATTGGGGAGGGGGTATCCCATAGTCTTTGCCTATGCCTTCCAAGCAAATGCTGCCAAAATTAGGGGGAAATGCAATGCCCGTTCGAAGAGTCGAGGCAGTTAGATTTAATTAAAAACAACATTTCAATGCCCCTTGGAAGAGCTGTGGAGTTCAGTGTCGTTTAAAAGACGCTTTTAATGCCCCTCGGAAGAGACGTGGAGGTCCCAGTAGCTTAACAAGACGGTTTTAATGACCCTTTGGAAAAGTGGTGGAGGTCCCAGCAGCTTAGCAAGACGGATTTAATGTCCCTTGGAAAAGTGGTTGAGGTCACAGTAGCTTAAAAAGACAATTTTAATGCCCCTTGTAAAAGTGGTGGAGGTCACAGTAGCTTAACAAGACGGTTTGAATGCACCCCGGAAGAGACGAGGAGGTCACAGTAGCTTAACAAGACGGTTTTAATGCCCCTCGGAAGAGACGTGGAGGTCACAGTAGCTTAACAAGACGGTTTTAATGCCCCTTGGAAGAGACATGGAGGTCCCAGTAGCTTAACAAGACGGTTTGAATGCCCCTCGGAAGAGACATGGAGGTCCCAGTAGCTTACCAAACGGTTTTAATGCCCCTCGGAAGAGAGGTGTAGGTCCCAGCAGCTTATCAAGACAGATTTAATGCCCCTTGGAAAAGGGGTGGAGGTCACAGTAGCTTAACAAGACGATTTTAATGCCCCTTGTAAAAGTGGTGGAGGTCACAGTAGCTTCACAAGACGGTTTTAGTGCCCCTTGGAAAAGTGGTGGAGGTCGCAGTAGCTTAACAAGACTGTTTTAATGCCCCTTGAAAGAGACGTGGAGGTCACAGTAGCTTAACCAGACGGTTTTAATGCCCATTGGAAAGGTGGTGGAGGTCACAGTAGCTTAACAAGGCGGTTTTAATTCCCCTTGGAAGAGACGTGGAGGTCACAGTAGCTTCACAAGACGGTTTTAGTGCCCCTTGGAAAAGTGGTGGAGGTCGCAGTAGCTTAACAAGACTGTTTTAATTCCCCTTGGAAAAGTGATGGAGGTCACAGTAGCTTAACAAGACGGTTTTAATGCCCATTGGAAAGGTGGTGGAGGTCACAGTAGCTTAACAAGGCGGTTTTAATTCCCCTTGAAAGAGACGTGGAGGTCACAGTAGCTTCACAAGACGGTTTTAGTGCCCCTTGGAAAAGTGGTGGAGGTCGCAGTAGCTTAACAAGACTGTTTTAATTCCCCTTGGAAAAGTGATGGAGGTCACAGTAGCTTAACAAGACGGTTTTAATGCCCCTCGGAAGAGACGTGGAGGTCACAGTAGCTTACCAAGACGGTTTTAATGCTCCTTGGAAAAGTGGTGGAGGTCACAGTAGCTTAACAAGACGGTTTTAATTCCCCTTGGAGGAGAAGTGGAGGTCACAGTAGCTTAACAAGACGGTTTTAATTCCCCTTGGAAAATTGGTGGAGGTCGCAATAGCTTAAGAAGACGGTTTTAATTCCCTTTGGGAAAGTTGTGGAGGTCACAGTAGCTTAACATGACAGTATTAATGCCCCTCGGAAGAAACATGGAAGTCACAGTAGCTTAACAAGACGGTTTTAATTCCCCTTGGAAAACTGGTGGAGGTCGCAGTAGCTTAACAAGACGGTTTTAATTCCCTTTTGAAAAGTGGTGGAGGTCACAGTAGCTTAATATGATGGTTTTAATGCCCCTCGGAAGAAACATGGAGGTCACAGTAGCTTAACAAAATCATTTTAATGCCCCTTACAAGAGCCATAGAGTACAGCATCTTAAAAACATTATTCCCATTATTGGGGAGTGGGTCTCCCATAGTTATTGCTTATGCCTTCCAAGCAAAAGCTGCCAAAAATTAGGACAGAGGAACTTGCAATGCCCCTTATAAGAGCCATGGAGTACAGCATATTAAAAACATTATTCCCATTATTGGGGAGTTGGTCTCCCATTGTCTTTGCTTATGCCTTACAAGCAAAAGCTGCCAAAAATTGGGACGAAGGACCTTGCAATGCCCCTTACAAGAGCCATGCAGTACAGCATATTACAAACATTATTCCCATTATTGGGGAGTGGATCTCCCATAGTCTTTGCTAATGCCTCCCAAGCAAAAGCTGACAAAAGTTCGGATGGAGGAACTTGCAATGCCCCTTACAAGAGCCATGCAGTACAGCATATTACAAACATTATTCCCCTTATTAGGGATTGAGTCTCCCATATCTTTGCTTATGCCTTCCAAGCAAAAGCTGACAAAAATTAGGATGGAGGAACTTGCAATGCCCCTTACAAGAGCCATGCAGTACAGCATATTCCAAATATTATTCCCATTATTGGGGAGGGGGTATCCCATAGTCTTTGCCTATGCCTTCCAAGCAAATGCTGCCAAAATTAGGGGGAAATGCAATGCCCGTTCGAAGAGTCGAGGCAGTTAGATTTAATTAAAAACAACATTTCAATGCCCCTTGGAAGAGCTGTGGAGTTCAGTGTCGTTTAAAAAGACGCTTTTAATGCCCCTCGGAAGAGACATGGAGGTCCCAGTAGCTTAACAAGACGGTTTTAATGACCCTTTGGAAAAGTGGTGGAGGTCCCAGGAGCTTAGCAAGACGGATTTAATGTCCCTTGGAAAAGTGGTTGAGGTCACAGTAGCTTAAAAAGACAATTTTAATGCCCCTTGTAAAAGTGGTGGAGGTCACAGTAGCTTAACAAGACGGTTTGAATGCACCCCGGAAGAGACGAGGAGGTCACAGTAGCTTAACAAGACGGTTTTAATGCCCCTCGGAAGAGACGTGGAGGTCACAGTAGCTTAACAAGACGGTTTTAATGCCCCTTGGAAGAGACATGGAGGTCCCAGTAGCTTAACAAGACGGTTTGAATGCCCCTCGGAAGAGACATGGAGGTCCCAGTAGCTTACCAAACGGTTTTAATGCCCCTCGGAAGAGAGGTGTAGGTCCCAGCAGCTTATCAAGACAGATTTAATGCCCCTTGGAAAAGGGGTGGAGGTCACAGTAGCTTAACAAGACGATTTTAATGCCCCTTGTAAAAGTGGTGGAGGTCACAGCAGCTTCACAAGACGGTTTTAGTGCCCCTTGGAAAAGTGGTGGAGGTCGCAGTAGCTTAACAAGACTGTTTTAATGCCCCTTGAAAGAGACGTGGAGGTCACAGTAGCTTAACCAGACGGTTTTAATGCCCATTGGAAAGGTGGTGGAGGTCACAGTAGCTTAACAAGGCGGTTTTAATTCCCCTTGGAAGAGACGTGGAGGTCACAGTAGCTTCACAAGACGGTTTTAGTGCCCCTTGGAAAAGTGGTGGAGGTCGCAGTAGCTTAACAAGACTGTTTTAATTCCCCTTGGAAAAGTGATGGAGGTCACAGTAGCTTAACAAGACGGTTTTAATGCCCATTGGAAAGGTGGTGGAGGTCACAGTAGCTTAACAAGGCGGTTTTAATTCCCCTTGAAAGAGACGTGGAGGTCACAGTAGCTTCACAAGACGGTTTTAGTGCCCCTTGGAAAAGTGGTGGAGGTCGCAGTAGCTTAACAAGACTGTTTTAATTCCCCTTGGAAAAGTGATGGAGGTTACAGTAGCTTAACAAGACGGTTTTAATGCCCCTCGGAAGAGACGTGGAGGTCACAGTAGCTTACCAAGACGGTTTTAATGCTCCTTGGAAAAGTGGTGGAGGTCACAGTAGCTTAACAAGACGGTTTTAATTCCCCTTGGAGGAGAAGTGGAGGTCACAGTAGCTTAACAAGATGGTTTTAATTCCCCTTGGAAAATTGGTGGAGGTCGCAATAGCTTAACAAGACGGTTTTAATTCCCTTTGGGAAAGTTGTGGAGGTCACAGTAGCTTAACATGACAGTATTAATGCCCCTCGGAAGAAACATCGAAGTCACAGTAGCTTAACAAGACGGTTTTAATTCCCCTTGGAAAATTGGTGGAGGTCGCAGTAGCTTAACAAGACGGTTTTAATTCCCTTTTGAAAAGTGGTGGAGGTCACAGTAGCTTAATATGATGGTTTTAATGCCCCTCGGAAGAAACATGGAGGTCACAGTAGCTTAACAAAATCATTTTAATGCCCCTTACAAGAGCCATAGAGTACAGCATCTTAAAAACATTATTCCCATTATTGGGGAGTGGGTCTCCCATAGTTATTGCTTATGCCTTCCAAGCAAAAGCTGCCAAAAATTAGGACAGAGGAACTTGCAATGCCCCTTATAAGAGCCATGGAGTACAGCATATTAAAAACATTATTCCCATTATTGGAGAGTTGGTCTCCCATTGTCTTTGCTTATGCCTTACAAGCAAAAGCTGCCAAAAATTGGGACGAAGGACCTTGCAATGCCCCTTACAAGAGCCATGCAGTACAGCATATTACAAACATTATTCCCATTATTGGGGAGTGGATCTCCCATAGTCTTTGCTAATGCCTCCCAAGCAAAAGCTGACAAAAGTTCGGATGGAGGAACTTGCAATGCCCCTTACAAGAACCATGCAGTACAGCATATTACAAACATTATTCCCCTTATTAGGGATTGACTCTCCCATATCTTTGCTTATGCCTTCCAAGCAAAAGCTGACAAAAATTAGGATGGAGGAACTTGCAATGCCCCTTACAAGAGCCATGCAGTACAGCATATTCCAAATATTATTCCCATTATTGGGGAGGGGGTATCCCATAGTCTTTGCCTATGCCTTCCAAGCAAATGCTGCCAAAATTAGGGGGAAATGCAATGCCCGTTCGAAGAGTCGAGGCAGTTAGATTTAATTAAAAACAACATTTCAATGCCCCTTGGAAGAGCTGTGGAGTTCAGTGTCGTTTAAAAAGACGCTTTTAATGCCCCTCGGAAGAGACGTGGAGGTCCCAGTAGCTTAACAAGACGGTTTTAATGACCCTTTGGAAAAGTGGTGGAGGTCGCTGTAGCTTAACAGGACGGTTTTAATGCCCCTTGGAAAAATAGTGGCGGTCACAGTAGCTTAACAAGATGGTTTTAATACCCCTTGGAAAAGTGGTGGATGTCATAGTAGCTTAACAAGACGGTTTAAATGCCCCACGGAAGAGACGTGGAGGTCACAGTAGCTTAACAAGATGGTTTTAATGCCCCTTGGGAAAGTGGTGGAGGTCACAGTAGCTTAACAAGACGGTTTTAATGCCCCTCGGAAGAGACGTGGAGGTCCCAATAGCTTAACAGGACGGTTTTAATGCCCCTCGGAAGAGACGTGGAGGTTGCAGTAGCTTAAAAAGACGGTTTTAATGCCCTTCAGAAGAGACGTGGAGGTCGCAGTAGCTTAACAAGATGTTTTTAATGCCCCTTGGAAAAGTGGTGGAGGTCCCATCAGCTTAACAAGATGGTTTTAATGCCCCTTGGAAAAGTGGTGGAGGTCACAGTAGCTTAAAAAGACGATTTTAATGCCCCTTGGAAGAGTGGTGGAGGTCACAGTAGCTTAACAAGATGATTTTAATTCCCCTCGGATGAGACTTGGAGGTTACAGTAGCATAAGAAGATGGTTTTAATGCATCTCGGAAGAGACGTGGAGGTTAGAGTAGCTTAACAAGACGGTTTTAATGCACCTCGGAAGAGACGTGGAGGTCACAGTAGCTTAACAACACGGTTTTAATGCCACTCGGAAGAGATGTGGAGGTCCCAGTAGCTTAACAAGACGGTTTTAATGCCCCGCGGAAGAGACGTGGAGGTCCCTGTAGCTAAACATGACGGTTTTAATGCCTCTTGGAAAAGTGGTAGAGGTCACAGTAGCTTAACAAGACGGTTTTAATGCCCGTTGTAAAAGTGTTGGAGATCACAGTAGCTTAACAAGACGGTTTTAATGCCCCTCGGAAGAGACGTGGAGGTCACAGTAGCTTAACAAGACGGTTTTAATGCTCCTTGGAAAAGTGGTGGAGGTCACAGTAGTTTAACAAGACGGTTTTATTGCCCCTTGGAAGAGACGTGGAAATCCCAGTAGCTTAAAAAGATGGTTTTAATGCCCCTCCGAAGAGACATCGAGGTCCCAGTAGCTTAACAAGACGGTTTTAATGCCCCTCGGAAGAGAGGTGGAGGTCCTAGCAGCTTAACAAGATGGATTTAATGCCCCTTGGAAAAGTTGTGGAGGTCACAGTAGCTTAACAAGACGGTTTTAATGACCCTTGGAAGAGACGTGGAGGTCACAGTAGCTTAGCAAGATGGTTTTAATGACCCTTGGAAAAGTGATGGAGGTCACAATTTCTTAACAAGACGGTTTTAATGCTCTCGGAAGAAACGTGGAAGTCACAGTAGCTTAACAAGACAGTTTGAATGCCCCTGGGAAGAGACATGGAGGTCCCAGAAGCGTAACAAGATGTTTTTAATGCCCCTTACAAGAGCCATACAGTACAGCATCTTAAAAACATTATTCCCAATATTGGGGAGTGGGTCTCCCATACTTATTGCTTATGCCTTCCAAGCAAAAGCTGCCAAAACTTAGGACGGAGGAACTTGCAATGCCCCTTACAAGAGCCATGCAGTACAGCACATTACAAACATTATTCCTATTATTGGGGAGTGGGTCTCCCATAGTCTTTGCTTATGCCTTCCAAGCAAAAGCTGCCAAAACTTAGGACGGAGGAACTTGCAATGACCCTTATAAGAACCATGCAGTACAGCATATTACAAACATTATTGCCATTATTGGGGAGTGGGTCTAACATAGTCTTTGCTGATGCCTTCCAAGCAGAAGCTGCCAAAAATTAGGACGTAGGAACTTGCAATGCCCCTTACAAGAGCCATGCAGTAAAGCATATTTCAAATATTATTCCCAATTATTGGGGAGTGGGTCTCCCATAGTGTTTGCTTATGACTTCCAAGCAAAAGCTGACAAAAATTAGGATGGAGGAACTTGCAATGCCCCTTACAAGAGCCATGCAGTACAGCATATTACAAACATTATTCCCATTAATGGGGAGTGGGTCACCCATAGACTTTGCTTATGCCTTCCAAGCAAAAGCTGCCAAAAATTAGGACGGAGGCACTTGCAATGCCCCTTACAAGAGCCATGCAGTACAGCATGTTACAAACATTATTCCCATTATTGGGGAGTGGGTATCCCATAGTCTTTGCTAATGCCTTCCAACCAAAAGCTGCCAAACATTAGGAGGAAATGCAGTGCCCGTTCGAAGAGTCGAGGAGGTTAGAATTAATTAAAAACAACATTTTAATGGCCCTTGGAAGAGCTGTGGAGTTCATTCAGTGTGGTTTAACAACACACTTTTAATGCCCCTCGGAAGAGACGTGGAGGTCCCAGTAGCTTAACAAGACGGTTTTAGTGCCCCTTGGAAAAGTGGTGGAGGTCACAGTAGCTTAACAAGACAATTTTTATTCCCCTCGGAAGAGACATGGAGGTCACAGTAGCTTAAAAAGACCGTTTTAATGCCCTTCGGAAGAGACGTGTAGGTCACAGTAGCTTAACAAGATGGTTTTAATGCACCTCGGAAGAGACGTGGAGATCCCTGTAGCTTAACAAGACAGTTTTAATGCCCCTCGGAAGAGATGTGGAGGTCCCAGTAGCTTAACATAACGGTTTTAATGCCCCTTGGAAAAGTGGTGGAGGACACAGTAGCTCAACAAGACGGTTTTAATGCCCGTTGGAAAAGTGTTGGAGGTCGCAGTAGCTTAACAAGACAGTTTTAAAGCCCCTCGGTAGAGACTTGGAGGTCACAGTAGCTTAACAAGACGGTTTTAATGCTCCTTGGAAAAGTGGTGGAGGTCACAGTAGCTTAACAAGATGGTTTTAATTCCCTTTGGAAAAGTGGTGGAGGTCACAGTAGCTTAACATGACAGTTTTAATGCCCCTCGGAAGAAACGTGGAGGTCCCTGTAGCTTAACAAGACGGTTTTAATGCCCCTTACAAGAGCCATACTGTACAGCATCTTAAAAACATTATTCCCATTATTGGGGAGTGGGTCTCCCATAGTCTTTGCTCATGCCTTCCAAGGAAAAGCTGCCAAAAATTAGGAGGAAATGCAATGCGCGTTCGAAGAGTCGAGGCGGTTAGAGTTAATTAAAAACAACATTTCAATGCCCCTTGGAAGAACTGTGGAGTTCAGTGTGGTTTAACAAGACGCTTTTAATGCTCCTCGGAAGAGACGTGGAGGTCCCAGTAGCTTAACAAGACTGTTTTAATGCCCCTTGGAAAAGTGGTGGATGTCGCAGTGGCTTAACAAGACGGTATTAATGGCGGTTGGAAAACTGGTGGAGGTCACAGTAGCTTAACAAGACGGTTTTAATGCCCCTCTGAAGAGACGTGGAGGTCCCAGTAGCTTAACAAACGGTTTTAATGCCCCTCGGAAGAGACGTGGAGGTTGCAGTAACTTAACAAGACGGTTTTAATGCCCCTCGGAAAAGACGTCGAGGTCACAGTGGCTTAAAAAGACTGTTTTAATAGCCCTTGGAATAGTGGTGGAGGTCCCAGTAGCTTAACAAGATGGTTTTAATGCGCTTTGCAAAAGTAATAGAGGTCACAGTAGCTTAATAAGACGATTTTAATGCCCCTTGGAAAAGTGGTGGAGGTCACAGTAACTTAACAAGACGTTTTTAATTCCCCTCGGAAGAGACGTGGAGGTCACAGTAGCTAAAGAAGACGGTTTTAACGCCCCTCAGAAGAGACGTGGAGGTCACAGTAGCTTATCAAGACAGTTTTAATGCACCTCGGAAGAGACGTGGAGGTCACAGTAGCTTAATAAGACGGTTTTAATGCCTCTCGGAAGAGACGTGGAGGTCCCAGTAGCTTAACAAGACGGTTTTAATGCCCCTCGGAAATAAACGTGGAGGTCCCAGTAGCTTAACAAGACAGATTTAATGCCCCTTGGAAAAATGGTGGAGGTCACAGTAGCTTAAAAATACGGTACTAATGTCCGTTGGAAAAGTGTTGGAGGTCACAGTAGCTAAACAAGATTGTTTTAATGCTCCTTGGAAAAGTGGTGGAGGTCACAGTAGGTTAACAAGACGGTTATAATGCCCCTCGGAAGAGACGTGGAAATTCCAGTAGCTTAACAAGGCAGTTTTAATGCCCAACGGAAGAGACATGGAGGTCCCAGTATCTTAACAAGACGGTTTTAATGCCCCTCGGAAGAGAGGTGGAGGTCCCAGCAGCTTAACAAGATGCATTTAATGCCCCTTGGAAAAGTGGTGGAGGTCACAGTAGCTTAACAAGACGATTTTTATGCCCCTTGGAAAAGTGGTGGAGGTCACAGTAGCTTAACAAGATGGTTTTAATGCCCCTCGGAAGAGAAGTGGAGATCCCAGTAGCTTAACAAGACGGTTTTCATGCCCCTTTAAAGAGACTTGGGGGTCGCAGTAGCTTAACAAGACGGTTTTAATACCCCTTGAAAAAGTGGTGGAGGTCACAGTAGCTTAACAAGACAGTTTTAATGCCCCTTGGAAGAGACGTGGAGGTCACATTAGCTTAACAAGACGATTTTAATGCCCCTTGGAAAAGTGGTGGAGGTCGCAGTAGCTTAACAAGACGGTTTTAATTCCCTTTGGAAAAGTGTTGGAGGTCACAGTAGCTTAACAAGATGGTTTTAATGCTCCTTGGAAAAGTGGTGGCGGTCACAGTAGCTTAACAAGACGGTTATAATGCTCCTCGGAAGAGACGTGGAAGTTCCAGTAGCTTAACAAAACAGTTTTAATGCCCTCTCGGAAGAGACATGGAGGTCCCAGTATCTTAACAAGACGATTTTAATGCCCCTCGTAAGAGAGGTGGAGATTCCAGCAGCTTAACAAGATGGATTTAATGCCCCTTGAAAAAGTGGTGGAGGTCACAGTAGCTTAACAAGACGATTTTAATGCCCTTGGAAAAGTGGTGGAGGTCACAGTAGCTTAACAAGACGGTTTTAATGCCACTCGGAAGAGACGTGGAGATCCCAGTAGCTTAACATGATGGTTTTAATGCCCCTTGAATGAAACTTGGGGGTCACAGTAGCTTAACAAGACGGTTTTAAAGCCCCTCGGAAAAGTGGTGGAGGTCTCAGTAGCTTAACAAGACGGTTTTATTTTCCCTTGGAAGAGACGTGGAGGTCACAGTAGCTTAAGAAGACGGTTTTCATGCCCCTTGGAAAAGTGGTGGAGGTCGCAGTAGCTTAACAAAACGGTTTTAATTCCCTTTGGAAAAGTGGTGGAGGTCACAGTACCTTAACATGACGGTTTTAATGCCCCTCGGAAGAAACGTGGAGGTCACAGTAGCTTAACAATATGGTTTGAATGCCCCTTGGGAGAGACGTGGAGGTCCCAGTAGCTTAACAAGACGGTTTTAATGCCCCTTACAAGAGCCATACTATACAGCATCTTAAAAACATTATTCCCATTATTGGGGAGTGGGTCTCCCATAGTTATTGCTTATGCCTTCCAAGCAAAAGCTGCCAAAAATTAGGACGGAGGAATTTGCAATGCCCCTTATAAGAGCCATGCAGTAAAGCATATTACAAACATTATTCCCATTATTGGGGAGTGCGTCTCCCATAGTCTTTGCTTATGCCTTCCAAGCAAAAGCTGCCAAAAATTAGGACGGAGGAACTTGCAATGCCCCTTACAAGAGACATGTAGTACAGCATGTTACAAACATTATTCCCATTATTGGGGAGTGGGTATCCCATAGTCTTTGCTAATGCCTTCCAAGCAAAAGCTGACAAAAATTAGGACGGAGGAACTTGCAATGCCCCTTACAAGAGCCATGCAGTACAGCATATAACAAACATTATTCCCATTATTGGGGAGTGAGTCTCCCATATCTTTGCTTATGCCTTCCAAGCAAAAGCTGCCAAAAGTTAGGACGGAGGAACTTGCAATGCCCCTTACAAGAGTTATGCAGTACAGCATATTACAAACATTACTCCCATTATTGGGGAGTGGGTATCCCATAGTCTTTGCTTATGCCTTCCAAGCAAAAGCTGCCAAAAATTAGGAGGAAATGCAATGCCCGTTCGAAGAGTCGAGGCGGTTAGAGTTAATTAAAAACAACATTTTAATGCCCCTTGGAAGAGCTGTGGAGTTCAGTGTGGTTTAACAAGACGCTTTTAATGCCCCTCGGAAAAGTAGTGGAGGTCCAAGTAGCTTAACAAGATGGTTTTAATGCCCCTTGGAAAAGCGGTGGAGATCACAATAGCATAACAAGACGTTTTATTGCCCCTTGGAAAAGTGGTGGAGGTCACAGTAGCTTAACAAGATGGTTTTAATGCCCCTTGGAAAAATGGTGGATGTCACAGTAGCTTAACAAGATGGTTTTAATGCCCCTCTGAAGAGACGTGGAGAACCCAGTAGCTTAATAAGACGGCTTTAATGCCGCTCGAAAGAGACGTGGAGGTCACAGTAGCTTAACAAGATGGTTTTAATACCACTTGGAAAAGTGGTGGAGGTCACAGTAGCTTAGCAAGACGGTTTTAATGCCCCTTGGAAGAGACGTGAAGGTCACATTAGCTTAACAAGACAGTTTTAATGCCCCTTGGTAAAGTGGTGGAGATCCCAGTAGCTTAACAAGAAGGTTTTAATGCCCCTCGAAAGAGAAGTGGAGGTCACAGTAGCTTAACAAGACGGTTTTAATTCCCTTTGGAAAAGTGGTGGAGGTCACAGTAGCTTAACATGACGGTTTTAATGCCCCTCGGAAGAAACGTGGAGGTCACTGGAGCTTAACAAGACGGTTTTAATGCCCCATGGATGAGACGTGGAGGTCTCAGTAGATTAACAAGATGGTTTTAATTCCCCTTAGAAGAGCCATACAGTACAGCACCTTAGAAACATTATTCCCATTTTCGGGGAGTGGGTCTCCCATAGTCTTTGCTTATGCATTCCAAGCAAAAGCTGACAAAAATTAGGATGGAGGAAATTGCAATGCCCCTTACAAAAGCCATGCAGTACAGCATATTACAAACATTATTCCCATTATTGGGTAGTGCATCTCCCATATTCTTTGCTTATACCTTTCAAGCAAATGCTGCCAAAAATTAGGGCGGAGGAACTAGCAATGCCCCTTACAAGAGCCATACAGTACAGAATATTGCAAACAATATTCCCATCATTGGGGAGTGGGTATCCCCTAATCTTTGCTTATGCCTTCCAAGCAAAAGCTGCCAAAAATTAGGAGGAAATGCAATGCCTGCTCGAAGAGTCGTGGAGGTTAGAGTTAATTAAAAGCAACATTTCAATGCCTTTTGGTAGAGCTGTGGAGTTCAGTGTGGTTTAACAAAACGCTTTTAATGCCCCTCAGAAGAGAAGTGGAGGTCCCATTAGCTTAACAAGGCAGTTTTAATGCCCCTTGGAAAAGTGGTGGAGGTCGCAGTAGCTTAACAAGACGGTTTTAATGCCCCTTGGAAAAGTGGTGGAGGTCACAGCAGCTTAACAAGACAGTTTTAATGCCCCTTGGAAAAGTGGTGGGTGTCACAGTAGCTTAACAAGACGGTTTTAATGCCCCTCGGAAGAGACGTGGAGGTCACAGTAGCTTAACAAGACGGTTTTAATCCCCATTGGAAAAGTGTTGGAGGTCACAGTAGCTTAACAAGACATTTTTAATGCCCCTCGGAAGAGACGTGGAGGTCACAGTAGCTTAACAAGACGGTTTTATTGCTCCTTGGAAAAGGGGTGGAGGTCACAGTAGCTTAACAAGACGATTTTAATGCCCCTCGGAAGAGACGTGGAAGTCCCAGTAGCTTAACAAGATGGTTTTAATGCCCCTCAGAGGAGACATGGAGGTCCCAGTAGCTTAACAAGATGGTTTTAATGCCCCTCGGAAGAAAGGTGAAGGTCCCAGCAGCTTAAAAAGACGGATTTAATGCCCCTTGGAAAAGTGGTGGAGTTCACAGTAGCTTAACAAGACGATTTTAATGGCCCTTGGAAAAGTGGTGGAGGTCACAGTAGCTTAACAAGACGGTTTTAATGCCCCTTGGAAAAGTGGTGGAGGTCACAGTAGCTTAACAAGACGGTTTTAATGCCCCTCGGAAGAGACGTGGAGATCCCAGTAACTTAACAAGACGGTTTTAATGCCCCTCGAAAGAGACGTTAAGGTCACAGTAGCTTAACAAGACGGTTTGAATGCCCCTTGGAAGAGACGTGGAGGTCACAGTAGCTTAACAAGACACTTTTAATGCCCCTTACAAGAGCCATACAGTACAGCATCCTAAAAACATTATTCCCATTATTGGGGAGTGGGTCTTCCATAGTCTTTGCTTATGCCTTCCAAGCAAAAGCTGCCAAAAATTAGGAAGGAGGAACTTGCAATGTCCCTTACAAGAGCAATGCAGTACAGCATATTACAAACATTATTCCCATTATTGGGGAGTGGGACTCCCATAGTCTTTGATTATGCCTTCCAAGCAAAAGCTGCCAAAAATTAGGAGGAAATGCAATGCCCGTTCGAAGAGTCGTGGAGGTTAGAGTTAATTATAAACAATATTTAAATGCCCCTTGGAAGAGCTGTGGAGTTCAGAGTGGTTTAACAAGACGGTTTTAATGCCCCTCGGAAGAGACGTGGAGGTCCCAGTAGTTTAACAAGATGGTTTTAATGCCCCTTGGAAAAGTGGTGGAGGTCGCAGTAGCTTAACAAGACGGTTTTAATGCCCCTTGGAGACGTTATGGAGGTCACAGAGACAAGAAACACGGAGACAAGATGATGTAGTCCCGGGGTCTTTACTCACGGTTATCAGTTTCCAAGTTACACTGCAGATCATAACTTCCCACGTCTTGCTGTGCGTTCTCAGTGAGGGGCTCAGTCCACCCTCAGGTATCTCCAGAGCACTTTTCAGGACCCCGTTCTGTGTACCTTTTTTCTGGCCTCTCTCCTTGTACCTCACACCTAGCGGCACCTCTGTCCAGTGTCCTCGGGCCTTGGCGGGCGACGTGTGTTCTGTCCCCTAGTCCTATGTTGCTACCTTCCTGATGGCTGGTGTGGGCAGCTTGCTGTACTTAAAGTGCTGCAGCCTCCGGTTCCCAGTTGAGCCCTGTAGTCTCTGCTGGCTGAGGGATCCGGTTCCCTTTCTTCTGGCCTGACCCCCCTACCTCCTGGCAGTGGCGGGCGTACGGGTAGCAGCTGCACGGCCCGTACCCCTGGGGTCCCTTCTGTTCCTTTCCTGGAGCCTTCCTGCTCCCTCTGTCCTTCTTCAGGCTCTTGCCTCTTGACTAGGCCTGCCTGTGGAGCAGAGCTCGTACAGAGCCCCAGCTCCTTTCACTTCTCCACACTCTTCTCTCTTCCCTTCTCCCTTTAACCAAAATGGTTCCTTACTTTTATATACTCCTGCTCAGTGCGCCCAGGATCTACGTCCTCCACCCATCCACTACCTAGTTCCCCCTCTCTAGGTGGTTCCTCCCAACTCCAGCCAGGGATCAGGGACAGTTGTGCTTCCCCACAGGAGCATTGTCACCCTGTCCCCTGGAAATGTGGTGTAGTGGATGCAGTATTAGGGTCCTGAGCCATACTCCTTCCTTACCTGAGAGTGAGATACCACACCTCTGGGTGAGATGCAATACCTCTGTGGCGACCGAACCCTCAGGGGCGCCACACACCATCCTGGTAAAACACAGCACGTCCGCGGGCTGGAACAGAGTAAAAGACAGGGTAAATTAGGACATGCAAAACTTTTAGGATGCATCCACATATAAGATTGTAAAGAACACATCTTCCCTTTATGGGAGGCTCTTTTTCTTTTAACGTTACTAGTTATCAAAACATTATAAATGCACTTTTAATAACATTTTTCTTTCACACATAAGCCATTCTGGAACTCTTTTTCTCTGATATCTTATAAAACACTTTCTGCATATAAAACTTTTCATATAAAATATTTCTTCACATATATTAAACATTATAAACATTTCTTTTGCGTATAAAACACTTCCGTCATAGACATTCTTTATATCAACACATTTGTCATATCAAAAACAATTTTCCCATAAACTTTTCAAGTAAATTTTTTGTCAACCGGTCACAGTGATGTCTGCAACCAGGTGTCCATTTTGTAACAAGGTGCAAACTTGCAAACAGGAACATGAGGGACCCGTCCCAAACCCTCAACGGAAACCCGCGGGTGGCTGCAGGGCTTAGATGATCCAGATGCTGGACCTCGTCTTCAGCCACCTCCAATGGGTTATTGTTCTGAGGTGCTCGTTGTAGTTCTTATAAAACCAATAAGGGGCACCTGAAGAGGTGCAACTATTTACAAGAAGTGGCTGCTCCCAGTCCTCAGCCGGTTAGTCTCTGGACCCGTTCCGGGTAACTAAGTGCACACAAGAAAACATTAACTTTTTGCAGTGTCCCTGCATACCCTAACGGGTAACTTATTTACATTTTAGGTGCTCAGTTCCTCTTACAGTACTTAGTAAGGGTGCTCCCTGCGGGGAGGCTCTGGTGCATCACTGGCTGACCCAGCCTGGTCTTCAGCACGGTTGGACTCTGGCTCCATCCGGTGGACATTGAGGGCATACCAGCCCCTGACTCCTCGGTGCCTGGTGTAGGACACGGTGTCCCCGGGATACAGGTCTCGATCTGGGTGTCCCTCTGGCAGGCGGGACTCCACATCCCTCCTGTTTACAAAGAGGTCTGTGTCCGATGGCGGGTCCCAGACAAAACCCCATCCTGAGTCAAAGTCGAACTTCACCACGGTCCCAGTAATTCTGGGACCATGAGCCGCTCGCTTGTCATGGCGGGTTCAGGCCTTGTCTTCCAGATTGCTGGCCTCAAGTCGCGCCCATCGCTCACGCCGTTGCTTCCGCTCCTTCTCAAACTTGAGCAGCTGTTGGCGGCAGAATTCCTTGCGGCGTGCTGCAGCTGCCCTGGTCTCCTGGGAGAACCCCATTAGATCTTCCCCTGAGTGCTCCCACTCAAATTGGGCCTCCTCATCCGGTACCTGGGAAGTGGCGACGGGCTGCGGAGCGGACAGGAGTGAAGGCCGCTGGTCCTCCACCTCCGTGGACCAGTCCCAGGGGGAGCGCCCACACACCCGTTCGGGCGTCGGAGGGGGCGGCTTTTGCAAGGGGCCGAGGAGCGGACCGGCGTCGCTGGTGGCTGGAGCTGGTTCCGGGGTCTGGAGGGCATTTGGAGCTTGCGCATCCTGGTACGCGCATGGTGGGCACGTGGCGGTCTCGCCCTGGTTTAAAGGGCCTGGCTCTGGCGTTGGGAGTGGGGCTGCTTCGGTGACGCCTGGGATCTGCGATTCCACCAGGGGGCCCAGGGGCAGTTCGACGCTTACAGCGTCCGGCACAGGAGAACTTCTCCTACCTGCTCCTGCGGCCGCTCCTGCGTCAGACGCGGTCTCCTGATCCCGATCCTCGGAGGCTGGGGCGCTGCCGGTGCTGGGCAGCGTCGCTGGCTGCCGGGCCGCATCCTGTGCTCCATCTCCTTCTTCCAGTCCGTAATGGCATCTCGCTGTGCCCTGGCTATCCTCCGGCCCAGATCTTCCTTGCCGGCGCGGAGGAATTTGGTATCCTCCCGGGGAAGCTTGGCCACTAGCTCCTCCAGGGTATAAGGTGCGTCGACCGGCAGCATGGCGCTGGCAGAGTCTCTGGAGCTGTCACGGTCCATCTCCTTTCCCGGGTGCGGCCTGCCTGGACTGGTCCAGACCACACCTTGTCTCTCAGTTTTCTTGCCTCCCCTCCCCTTTCGGGAGCGGTTCCAGGGCAGTCTGCTGTCGGTCACCTCCAAGGGCAGCCCCCCCATGTCGATGGACACATCCACATACATGATCACTTCTGGTGGGGACGGGCTCCGCTTTTGGCGCCATTCTGGGACCTGGCCCACGATGGGAGGTGACCTTTGGTTGTTGTTTGGCTGACACATAATGGCGTCCATTCTTCAGGGGTGGACGCCACATTCAGTAGAAAACACAGTCTCTTAGGCACACAATACCCGATGGTAACGGGTGAGTTACGTATCCTGCCGACTACGCCAAAGTTGACGCGCCCCCTGGGCCGTGGGGATACCCGGAACCGGGCCTGTATATGGCTGGGAGTTGTAGTCACCGTGGCGGCGACCCGGTCCATGACCCAGGGCGGTCAAACCAGTGGCAGTCTATGTGTATTTGATTTAAATGTCCGACTACGCCACCTGTGGATTGCGGTTATTGGTAACCGCCACTGCGGAGCAGTTCACTGAAGCTGGTGATATGCGCAGCAAGTGTAGTATAACTCCCCACAGGAAGAGTGTAGCTTCAGGGCAGCGCAGGTGAATGATGGTGGTGATTGTGCGGGGCATCCCAGTGCAGTGAGTGCGGGTGCAGTAAGAAACACGGAGACAAGATGATGCAGTCCCAGGGTCTTTACTCACGGTTATCAGTTTCCAAGTTACACTGCAGATCATAACTTCCCACGTTGTGCTGTGCTTACTCAGTGAGGGGCTCAGTCCACCCTCGGGTATCTCCAGAGCACTTTTCAGGACCCCGTTCTGTGTACCTTTCTCTGGCCTCTCTCCTTGTACCTCACACCTAGCGGCACCTCTGTCCAGTGTCCTCGGGCCTTGGCGGGCGACGTGTGTTCCGTCCCCTGGCCCTATGTGGCTACCTTCCTGATGGCTGGTGTGGGCGGCGTGCTTTACTTAAAGTGCTGCAGCCTCCGGTTCCCAGTTGAGCCCTGTAGTCTCTACTGGGAGGGACTACAGGGCTCTATTTTATATAGTGCCATTTTATGTACGGTGCTGTACATAAGGGTAAACTTTGCGCTGCGCGCTGTGTGCACCGCTGTCTTTGTCCATCTACAGATGTGTACAAGCGCACCTATGTGTTACTTTTCTTGGTCATGCCCCTCAGCACTCTCTTAAATGAGTTATTTGAGAGCCACAAGTGAATGTCGCAGCAGTGCGCATGATCAACCACAGCTCCATTTATCTTTTCACAGTTCCGTTTCTCGGGATCATGGTGGTCCCAGTGGTTAGGTCCGCAGTGATCAGAAAGTCATCCCCTATCCATAAGAAAGGGGATAACTTCCAAACTTGGGATAACCAATTTAAACAGGATTTCAAAATGTATTTTTATTTGCCCATAGGAATGTAGAAAATTATAAACCAATAATGACTCTACCTAACTGTAATACAGTCTCTCCAACAATAGGACAGAGGAAATGGCACTGTGCAGTCTATATGTATACAGAATAATACAAATACTGAAAATTACACTCCGTATACAGGACAGGAGAAGTGGTACTGTGCAGTCTATATACAGTATATACACAGAATAATACTGATACTGAGAATTAAAACCAGTATACAGGGCAGGAGAAGTGGTACTGTGCAGTGTATATATACAGAATAATAAAGATGCTGAGAATTGCACCCAGTATAGAGGGCAGGAGAAGTGGTACTGTGCAGTGTATATATACAGAATAATAAAGATACTGAGAATTACACCCAGTATAGAGGGCAGGAGAAGTGGTACTGTGCAGTATATATATACAGAATAATAAAGATACTGAGAATTACACCCAGTATAGAGGGCAGGAGAAGTGGTACTGTGCAGTGTATATATACAGAATAATAAAGATACTGAGAATTAGGCCACGGCCTCACTATCAGTGTTTGGTCAGTATTCGGTCAGTATTATTTCCACAGTATCTGTATTATTCTGTATATACAGTATACACTGCACAGTACCACTTCTCCTGTCTGTATGCTGGTTGTAATTTTCAGTATCTGTATTATTCTGTATATATACAGTACACTGCAAAGTACCACTTCTCATGTCCTATATATACTGTGTGTAAGGCCACGGCTCCAGTATCAGTATTTGGTCAGTGTTTTTCTTAGGAGTGGGAGCCAAAACCAGGTGAGGAACAATCAGAGAAAAGGTGTAATAGAAACAAGTCACCAATTTTGGATTTATCACCCACTCCTGGTTTTGTCTCCAACTCCTGAGAAAAAATACTGACCGAATACTGATAGTGGGGCCGTTGCCATAGGGAGAATTATACACAGCATACATTGCTCCAAAATATATGCTACAAACATCTAAAATATATATATACCCACACAAACACTGGGACCATTGTATATACATGTAGTAAATATTATAGTATATATATTATAGTATGAACTATGGAGCTGTGTATATAGTTATTTAGTGTGGTGCTGTGCCTGAGTACATAACTTTTAGTGGGAAGTCCACACCATATACAGAGCTCCACACTATATACTGTGTTATAAAACATGGTATGGAGCTGTGTGTATACTATGTAGTATAGAGATGTGCCTTTTATATAAAATGTGCAGCCCACACTATATGCTATACACACATATTATATTCACATCACATCTACACTATATATTACACACAGCACCTCACTACATGCTATATACACAGGTCCACACTATATACAGTACTTAATTATGCTGTCTACATCAGATAGTATAATCTGGGGCCGATGCATATACATTACATAGGATACACTGGGGATGATATATATACATTACATAGGATACAATGGGGCCGATGTATATACTTCTGAGGGGATGTGCTGGGGGCGATCTATATACATCACATAGGATACGCTGGGGCCGATGTATATACATCAGATGGGATACGCTGGGAACGATGTATATACATCACATGGGATACACTGGGGCTGATGTATATACGGATTATAATGAGGGAAATTTGGGCTACCGCCCGGGGTCCGAGGATTCAGGGGGACCCATGGCCAGATTGCCCTCATGATAATGTTTTGTGCGGATGCAGGGGCAGGTTTGGCAGGGGGACCGCACTATACCTTTTAGACGCCGGCCACATCACAGGGAGGCAGACACGCACCCTGCACGCTGTGTGCTGCGTCTCCAGGACTGACATCACACAGCGGCGCCTGGAGCTTCTTTATCCTGTGGGAGAGGAGCTGGTGGATCAGGTCAGTGAATGGCGGTAAATATGAGGTCTGGAGAGGATGTCTGGAGTGAGGAGGGGGCTGCAGGACGCTGCTCCCCTCCTGATGAGTTTGTGACTCGCCCCCTGGGCCGTGGGGCACGCGGATCCGGGCGATAGGGGAACGATGGGGGTAGTAGTGGCGGCCCGGTCCCGCGGCTCAGGGTGGTCAGACCAATGGTAGTCTGCTACGTGCTTCAGATAATGTCCGACTACGCCACCCGTGGATTGCGGTTATTAGGAACCGCCGCTGCAAGGCAGTCCACTGGGGCTGATGATGTGTGCAGCTGGGATGGTGTGACTCCCCACGGGAAGAGTGCGGCCCCAGGGCAGTGTAGTGGATGGTGGGAGTGATGGTGGTGAGAGTCCCAGTACCGGTAGTGTTGGAGGCGCGAAGCAGCACACAGACAACAAGTTACAGTCTAGGGTCTTTACTCACAGTTCATTTGTTCCGGGTCACTTCTGTCAGCAGTGACCGCCCGAGCCGTGCTGCGTCCACCAGGTGTGGGGCTCGGTCACCTCCCAGGCAGTTCAGGAGCATGGCACAGGACCCCCTTTAATCCTTTCTCTGGCCTGCCTCACCAGTGACCCACTTTTGTCCAGCTGCCGCGGACTTGTGCGGTTAAACGTGGGCCCCGTCCTCCGCTGTCCTATATGGCGCCTTTCTAGCAGGTTTGATGAGGTGTCGCACCAATAGATGATCACGACGACCGGTCTTTGGCTGAGGGTAGTTTCTCCTCCACCAACTTGGGATCCGGTACCCTTAATCTTCCTGACCCTTCACCCTGGATTCTCGTGGGTTCTTAGGGTCCCTTCCACCTTCTTGTTCCTGAGCCCTTCTGTTTCTCTGTCTCTCCTTCTCTTTCTCTGTTCCTTTCTCGTGGAGCTGGGATGAGACTTAATCACAGCTCCCTTTCACCTCCTCTCTCTCTCTTCTCCGGCCTCTCTCTAGGCCCGCTCCTGAGTGGAGCTCCTACAGAGCCTCCACTCCCGGTCTTCTCCTCTGACTGAACGAAGCAAGATCTAAGATGGTGCCCACCTTTTATACCTCCCTCTGACCATGAGCCCAGGTGACCAGCAACCAATGGGCTCCTTCCTATGCTCAGGAACCAACCCCTATCTGCCCCTACAGCACTGGGTGTTCCACCCCCCCTCCCCACTCCAGGCAGGGACATAGTCGGTCGTGCCTGCACTTCTGTCTAGTGGGAGCACCGTTGAGCTGTCCCTCGGAAATGGGGTGTGTGTGCTGTATGCAGCTAACTGAGCCCTGGTCCACACTCCATCCTTACCTGGGAGTGGAATATCACACCTCTGGGCTGAGGTGCAATACCCCTGTAGCGGCCGAACCCTCGGGGCGCTAGATTCCCCCCTGGTAAAGCACAGCACGTCCTCGGGCTGGAAAAGAGCAAAAACAGTTAATTACAGGACATGCAAAATTTTTTTAAAACTTTTCACATTAGAAAACAGGCAACATGGTTCAATTCCTTTTATGGGAAACGCTTTTCTTTTCTTGTCACACTATTATAAAACACATACTAATACTTCTGGAACTCTTTTGACTTATAAACGCTATTAGAAAACATTCACATTACTATCTAGCAGCATATAAAAACTTTTCATATAAAACATTTGCAGGAAAACATTTTTTACAACACATTCTTGGATCCTGGCGGAGGTGCAACTTGCGACCAGGTGTGCACTCTTCTTGTAAGTGCAGGAACTTTGGCAAACTTATAAACACGAGGGACTTGCTGTCCCGAGGTAGACGTGGTAGTCTTTTTATAAAACCAGTAGGGGGCGCTTGAGGATGCGCAACTATATACAAGGGATTGGCCGCTCTCAGTCCTCGGCCAGTTTTGGGAAGGGAATGGCTGCTCACAGTCCTCAGCCTGGTAGGGGATGAGGGGCACACAGGTAACAGTCTCTTAACAGTAATCAGTTCTCTGTACCCTGACGGGTAACTATGTACACAGGTACTTTGCTACTTACTAGTAGCGGTGTCCTCCATATGCTCCTTCTTCCTCCTCATATGGTTCTTCAGACCCGTCCGGGTCCTCTTGGCTCTCCTCATAGCCGCGGTGTTGTAGCTCCTCCTCAGTGAGCCGATGAACATGTAGGGCGTACGGTCCTTTTGCGCCTACGTGGCGGGTAAAAGCGACCACATCACCAGGGTACAAGTCACGGCCACGATGTCCCTCAGGTAGATGACTCTCAACGTCCCTGCGGGTCACAAAGACGTCGCCTGCGGTTTCTGGGCCCCTGATGAAACCCCAGCCGTTTTCCATGTGAAATTTGACTATGGTCCCGGTGATTCGGGGACCACGGGCACCTTGGGGGTCTTGGCGGGCCTTACGTTTTTGTTCAGCACTCTGGGCCTGGAGCCGTTCCTCTCTGATGCGTCTCTCTCGTCGCTCCCGCTCAAAGGTCGCCAGTTGCTGATGACAGGCCTCCAGATGACGGACCGCGTCTGCCCGGGTCTCTTGAGAGAACCCGATCAAGTTCTCGCTGGTGGGGTCCCACGCAAATTGGACGTCCTCCAGTGGGGGTAGGGTGACCTCTACGGGTTCTGGAGCTGGTATCAGAGGCTCGCGCGGGGGCTGGGCCTTCCATGGCTGATTGCTGGTCACTTCCGCCGGCCACTCCAGCGGCAGTCCATCCGGACCGGTATGATGTGCCAATAGGTCCACGCCCAGCGATGGTATAGTGGGGGGACCTGATCTGGGAGCAGCGCCCGGGGGCACTCGGCCTTGCGACAAGGCCGGGGGTCTTTTGGCTGCACTAGGTGGCAGTCCCATCCGGGACAGGGGCGCAGGCTTAGCGATGGTGCCCGGGTCATCCAGGCCTTGCGACCGGGCCGATGATGCTTCTTGCTTTACGGCGCCCGGGGTCAAGGGGCGTGGCGTGGCCACGGCGCTCGCCGCTTGAGGCCTAGCTGGGAGCAGTGGCGGCGCGGCAACAGGTGCGGTGAGTGGGGCTTCGGGTGCTGCGATGGGAGGCTGGGGCAGGCTTGCGGTTGCTGGGCTTGGGGTGGTGACGTCCCCTTCACTTGCCTCAGTCCTCGTGGCTCCCTCCGCGGCGTCGCCTCCGGTCCTCTCTCCTCCTGCGCCGTCCTCAGAGGCAGGCAAACTCCGGGGTGCGGTTGAGGCCTGTCGCTGGTGGGTCTCGGCCTGCCGGGCCAGTTCCTCTCTGCACTCAGTGAGTGCACCCCGCTGCGCCCGGACCATCCTCCGCTCCAGGTCCTCCAGTGCAGCTTGCGCACGCTCCGGGTCTCTGGGGAGCTGCGCTAGGACTTCTGCTAGGCTGCAGAGCGGTTCGGCCTGCAGCAGGCTTCGGGCCAGGAGGATGGTGCTGCTGAGGGCGTCCATCCCCGGGTGCGGTCTGTCTGGACTGATCCAGACCACCCCCTGCCCCGCAGTTTTCTTCTCTTTCCGCCCCCATGGGGGGTGGTCCTGGGGCATTCTACTGACAATCACTCTCAGGGGCAGCCCCCCCACGTTGACGGGCATTTCCACAGCCGTGCTCATGGTTGTTGGGGGCGGGCTTCCTCTTTGGCTCCATTCTGGGACCCGGCCCACGATGGGAGGCGGCCTCCTGTGGTTTTTTGGCGCGCACATTATGGCGCTCGTTCTTCTAGGGCGGGCGCTATCTTTAGTACAACGAAACAGTCTCTTTTCAGGCGCGCAGTACCCGTGGTTAGCGGGCACGAGATCCTGCCGACTACGCCAAAGCTGACTTGCCCCCTGGGCCGTGGGGCACGCGGATCCGGGCGATAGGGGAACGATGGGGGTAGTAGTGGCGGCCCGGTCCCGCGGCTCAGGGTGGTCAGACCAATGGTAGTCTGCTACGTGCTTCAGATAATGTCCGACTACGCCACCCGTGGATTGCGGTTATTAGGAACCGCCGCTGCAAGGCAGTCCGCTGGGGCTGATGATGTGTGCAGCTGGGATGGTGTGACTCCCCACGGGAAGAGTGCGGCCCCAGGGCAGTGTAGTGGATGGTGGGAGTGATGGTGGTGAGAGTCCCAGTACCGGTAGTGCTGGAGGCGCGAAGGAGCACACAGACAACAAGTTACAGTCCAGGGTCTTTACTCACAGTTCATTTGTTCTGGGTCACTTCTGTCAGCAGTGACCGCCCGAGCCGTGCTGCGTCCACCAGGTGTGGGGCTCGGTCAACTCCCAGGCAGTTCAGGAGCATGGCACAGGACCCCCTTTAATCCTTTCTCTGGCCTGCCTCACCAGTGACCCACTTTTGTCCAGCTGCCGCAGACTTGTGCGGTTAAACGTGGGCCCCGTCCTCCGCTGTCCTATATGGCGCCTTCCTAGCAGGTTTGATGAGGTGTCGCACCAATAGATGATCACGACGACCGGTCTTTGGCTGAGGGTAGTTTCTCCTCCACCAACTTGGGATCCGGTACCCTTAATCTGCCTGACCCTTCACCCTGGATTCTCGTGGGTTCTTAGGGTCCCTTCCACCTTCTTGTTCCTGAGCCCTTCTGTTTCTCTGTCTCTCCTTCTCTTTCTCTGTTCCTTTCTGTTCCTTTCTCGTGGAGCTGGGATGAGACTTAATCACAGCTCCCTTTCACCTCCTCTCTCTCTCTTCTCCGGCCTCTCTCTAGGCCCGCTCCTGAGTGGAGCTCCTACAGAGCCTCCACTCCCGGTCTTCTCCTCTGACTGAACGAACCAAGATCTAAGATGGTGCCCACCTTTTATACCTCCCTCTGACCATGAGCCCAGGTGACCAGCAACCAATGGGCTCCTTCCTATGCTCAGGAACCAACCCCTATCTGCCCCTACAGCACTGGGTGTTCCACCCCCCCTCCCCACTCCAGGCAGGGACATAGTCGGTCGTGCCTGCACTTCTGTCTAGTGGGAGCACCGTTGAGCTGTCCCTCGGAAATGGGGTGTGTGTGCTGTATGCAGCTAACTGAGCCCTGGTCCACACTCCATCCTTACCTGGGAGTGGAATATCACACCTCTGGGCTGAGGTGCAATACCCCTGTAGCGGCCGAACCCTTGGGGCGCTACATTTGCATAAGATTCCATAGTGTCAGTTCAGCGGCCGCTCTGATAGGGCTCTGTATAAGTTATTGCAGGACTTTCACCTTTGCTGCAGATCAGGTCACTCTGGGTCATCGGCTCCAGCATCACCAGATCTGCAGGAAAATTCAGAGTCCTGTAATAAATCCCACTGAGCCCCAGCAGAGCGACCACAGACATTGCATAGAGGATCCTGCACTGACTGATCAACCCTGAACCTGCAGGACATCACATACTGTACTGATCCATATATGATATGTGAGGTCCTGTAGGCAGGTGTGATCAGTACAGAGTATATCCCTGTACAAAATGTCACATCCAGTAAACAGATTAGTGTATGGTATACTGTGGTACAGACATCAGATGGGATATAACAATGTGTATAGTATAACATCTAATGTCTGTATCACGGTATATTATACTAGCTATTGAACCCGTTCTACACCCGGGTCACAAGCCTTTTTAGTGATACATTTCTGGCGCCATTTTTTTTAAGACACTGTGTCTGCGAATTCTCATAAACAGTATCTTCAATAAAATGGCGCTGGATAGCGTGGTAAGCGCATGCACTGACTCCGGCTCCACTTCATTGAAGTAATGTGCTACAAAATTAAAGGGATCCTTTCATCCAAAATAACGCTATTAACCTGCGTTCAGGCAAACAGCGTTATTATACTGCCCAGTAGCTGAATGCAGTGGGAGAAAATGATCTTTATTCTCCTCGCCAGCATTCGGTTTCAGTCATGAGGGCAGTGCCGGTTCGGTCACCACTCTGAGTATACAGAGCGTCCTCTGCAACCGAGCCCCCGTCCCTGACTGACACTGACTCTACATTGAGACCGGCTGTCAGTTAGGGCCAGGATTACAGCAGTTGCTCTGTTTACTCAAAGTAATGACTGAACCGGCGCCGGGCCAGACCCCATTACTAAAACCGAATGCTCCCCCATCCTGGTATATGCTCCCTCCCCATCCTGGTATATGCTCCCTCCCCATCCTGATCCCCCATCCTGGTATATGCTCCTCCATCTTGTCTGCTCTGATGTTCTTCCATCCATACAAAAAAAAAACAACACTCCTACTCGCCTTTTCCCCTCTCCCTTGCAGCGCATCCTCGAACACCGGCAAGGCTGGAGGAGTGTGGCACCGGAGTTCGCACCAGCGCATGCATGAACCACAACGCCACACTCCTCCAACCTCGCCGGACATCAAGGTATGTGTCCTAATGGCGCCGAAGATGGCAGTATGAAATCAGCGTTTACGCACCCCGTGATCTCCGGCATCACAATCCTTTATCCTCGTCCTCCTCCCTGTCACCTGTAACATCTGATGTGTTCTTCTGCCTCTAGCCAGACTGTGCAAACGCATTGCGTGCACAGTCTATAGAGGCTTCGGACAGACGGACACATCCCTGATTATATTATAGATAGTCATGTATTCTCATATAGACTCCACAGGGCCTAGGGCAAGAGGAGGAGCATGTGACCTGGGTACAGCCGTCAGGGGGGTGCCTTCGGGCCACCTCATGCAGTGGTCAGAGGTGTCTCCCAGGCAGCTGCAATTTGCCGCCCCCAGAGTGGGAGTCGACCATTCTCTGAGCTTGCTGTGGAACCGACAGTCGATCAGAGAAGGGAGCTATGTGAGGGCTCATACTGTATATAGGGAGCTATGTGCGGGCTCATACTTTAAATAGGGAGCTATGTGCAGGCTCATATTGTATATAGGAAGCTATGTGCGGGCTCATACTGTATATAGGGGCTATGTGCAGACTCATATTGTATCTAAGTAACTATGTAGGGGCTCATACTGTATGTAGGTGGCAGTGTGTTGGCTCATACTATATGTACAGGGCTCTGCGGGGGCTCATATTGTATCTAGGCAGCTAAGTGCGGGCTCATACTGTATGTAGGGAGCTATGTGCGGGCTCATACTGTGTATAGGGAGCTATGTGCGGGCTCATATTGTATATAAGAAGCTATGTGCGGGCTCACACTGTATATAGGGAGCTATGTGCGGGCTCATATTGTATATAAGGAGCTATGTGCGGGCTCATACTGTATATAGGGGCTATGTGCAGACTCATTTTGTATCTAAGTAACTATGTAGGGGTTCATACTGTATGTAGGTGGCAGTGTGTGGGCTCATACTGTATGTACAGGGCTATGTGGGGGCTCATACTGTATGTAGAGGGCTGTGTGGGGGCTCATACTATATGTACAGGGCTGTGCGGGGGCTCATACTGTATCTAGGGAGCTATGCGGGGCTCATACTGTATATAGGAGGCTATCTGGGGGCTCATACTGTATAGAGAGGGGCTATGCGGTGGCTCATACTGTATCTAGGGAGCTATGCGGGGGCTCATACTGTATATAGAGGGATGTCAGCATACTTAATTCTGCTCAATATTAAGTCACACAATTAATATAATTTTTTTTTATTATTTTGTTAATATTAATATGGAGCAGAATTAATTTCAGCCTATTGGATCGGCCTCCATAACAGTCACGATCTCTCATGTGGCCCCTCGGGAAAATTAATCTCCCACCCTGCTCTACTATATATAGTGCTATGTTATGGAATTTTTTTCCCTCATTCTCTGTCTATAGATGTGATCAGAACATCTGTGTGTTGATCACATGACCAATCACATGACCTATCAAAGGGGATCATGTGACATGTCACGTGATACATCCGGTACCTGGGGGGGGGCCACACCTTTTAAACTGCCCGGGGCCCTGGCTACTCTTAATCAACCCCTGTGTATATACATCATATAGGATACGTTGGGGACAATGTATATACATTACATAGGATACGTTGGGGACAATGTATATACATCACATAGGATACGTTGGGGACGATGTATATACATCACATGGGATACACTGGGGCTGATGTATATATAGGTGCATCTCACTAAATTAGAATATCATCAAGAAGTTAATTTATTTCAGTTCTTCAATACAAAAACTGAAACTCATATATTATATAGAGTCATTACAAACAGAGTGATCTATTTCAAGTGTTTATTTCTGTTAATGTTGATGATTATGGCTTACAGCCAATGAAAACACAAAAGGCATTATCTCAGTGAATTAAAATAATTAACAAAAACACATGCAAAGGCTTCCTACGCATTTAAAAAGGTCCCTTAGTCTGTTTCAGTAGGCTCCACAATCATGGGGAAGACTGCTGACATGACAGATGTCCAGAAGGCAGTCATTGACACACTCCACAAGGTCCCAGAGTTCCAATTTTCATTTGGAAATCAAGGTCCCAGAGTCTCGAGGAAGAGTGGAGAGGCACACAATCCAAGCTGCTTGCAGTCTAGTGTGAAGTTTCCACAATCAGTGATGGTTTGGGGAGCCATGTCATCTGCTGGTGTAGGTCCACTGTGTTTTATCAAGACCAAAGTCAGTGCAGCTGTCTATCAGGACATTTTAGAGCACTTCATGCTTCCCTCTGCCGACAAGCTTTTTGGAGATGGAAATTTCATTCTTCTGCAGGACTTGGCACTAGTGTTGAGCGAGTATGTTCTACTAACCCTTTCGCCGAGTATGCTCAGGCCGAGCTCCGAGTATTTACTGCTCGGTGATAAGGTTAATACCGCTTAGATTCTCTATAGGGTTAAGGTCAGGCGAGTTTGCTGGCCAATCAAGCACAGTGATACTGTTGTTTTTAAACCAGGTATTGGTACTTTTGGCAGTGTGGACAGGTGCCAAGTAGGGTTGAGCGAGTATGTTCTGACCGAGTATGCTCGGGCCGAGCTCCGGTGTATTTACAGCTGCTCGGTGATAAGGTTAAATCGCTCCCGTGTGCATGAGTTGCAACTGTTTGACAGCTTTATTACATGTGAGGAATGTCTATTTCTTACACATTCCTCACATGTAATAAAGCTGTCAAACAGTTGCAAATCATGCAAACTCGCCTGACCTTAACCCTATAGAGAATCTAAGCGGTATTTTCAAGAAGAAGATGAGACACCAGACCCAACAATGCAGACGAGCTGAAGGCTGCTATCAAAGCAACCTGGGCTTCCATAACACTTCAGCAGTGCCACAGGCTGATCGCCTCCATGCCACGCCGCATTGATGCAGTAATTCATGCAAAAGGAGCCCCGACCAAGTATTGAGTGCATTTACTGAACATACATTTCAGTAGGCCAACATTTTGGATTTTAAAAACATTTTTCAAGCTGTTGTTATAAAGTATTCTCATTTACTGAGATAATGAGTTTCGTGTTTTCATTGGCTGTAAGCCATAATCATCAACATTAACAGAAATAAACACTTGAAATAGATCATTCTGTTTGTAATAACTCTATATAATATATGAATTTCACTTTTTGCATTGAAGAACTGAAATAAATTAACTTTTTGATGACATTCTAATTTAGTGAGATGCACCTGTACATCATATATGATGCTGGGGCTGATCAGTATACATAATGTAAGATACACTGGGGCTGATGTATATACGTCATGTAGGATACACTGGTGATGATGTACATACATTACATAGGATATGCTGGAGACTATGTATATACATCATATAGGATACGCTTGTGCCAATGTATATGCATCATATAGGATACCTTGGGAGCGATGTACAGAGATCATATAGGATACGCTGGGGCCGATATATATACATCATATAGAATACACTGGGGCTGTGTCATGGTGTGACTGTGGGATAGCACGTGTGCTCCTATTCTGACCCTCAGGCTAGGGGTCCCTAGCTATTTCTGTTCCCAGGATTACTCCTGAATGTGGAGATGCCCGAGCCTCGTTCCTTACTATGCTCCTAAGCAGCACTAGTTTGTACAGTGTATGGGGGGAATACAAAACAAGATAGGACAGAACTGAAGCACAGTCACACAACACGCTCTCAGGGAAATACACAAAGGAATATAAAGTCTAAAACCCGAGAGGCAACAAAGTAATATAAAGACACCTAGGGAAAAAGGAAAGGGTTACCAAACACCGCTTGCAACAACTTTAGCAATAACCACTAAACCAGTATATGTTCACCTTTCCAGAACAGGATAGAGAAAAACTATACTGACATTGCCAGCAAAGCAAAGCCAGCTTAAATGGAGAAACAGCAGACACGACTGGTTCTCCTGTAGCATGTGATCAAAGGCAGTCAGCAACCTCAGCCCAGCAAAGACTAACTTTTGCTCACTTGCCAAGGAGCTGCAGCTCTAAGAGTCGATGCCCTAGTCACCCTGCACTGACCATAGCTATCAATGGAGTTACAAGGAGCAGTATATGAATCTGTGGAATCCACAGACTTGGACGCCGCCATCACAGTTGGTGATGTTGGAGAAAACCTCCTTGTGACATGCTGATGTACAAACATCATATAGGATACACTAGGGCTGATGTATATATAGTACATCTTAAAGGATATACGTGTGCTAATGTACAGTATATACATCATATAGGATACACTAGGGCTGATGCATATACATTATATAGGATATACTGGAGCTAATGTACAGTATATACATCATATAGGATACACTGGGGCTGATGTATATACATCATATAGGATACACTAGGGCTGATGTATATACATCATATAGGATATACTGGTGCTAATGTACAGTATATACATCATATAGGATACACTGGGGCTGATGTACAAACATCATATAGGATACACTAGGGCTGATGTATATATAGTACATCTTAAAGGATATACGGCTGCTAATGTACAGTATATACATCATATAGGATACACTAGGGCTGATGTATATATAGTACATCTTAAAGGATATACGGCTGCTAATGTACAGTATATACATCATATAGGATACACTAGGGCTGATGTATATACATCATATAGGATACACTGGGGCTGATGTATATACATCATATAGAATATACAGGTGTGATGTACAGTATGTACATCACATAGGATACACTGGGGCTGATGTATACACATCATATAGGATACATTAGGGCTGTTGTATATACATCATATAGGATATACTGATGCTAATGTACAGTATATACAGTACAGACCAAAAGTTTGGACACACCTCATTTAAAGATTTTTCTGTATTTTCAAGACTATGAAAATTGTACATTCACACTGAAGGCATCAAAACTATGAATTAACACATGTGGAATTATATACTTAACAAAAAAAGTGTGAAACAGCTGAAAATATGTCTTATATTCTAGGTTCTTCAAAGTAGCCACCTTTTGCTTTGATGACTGTGTTTCACACTCTTGGCATTCTCTTGATGAGCTTCAAGAGGTAGTCACCGGAAATGGTTTTCACTTCACAGGTGTGCCCTGTCAGGTTTAATAAGTGGGATTTCTTGCATTATAAATGGGGTTGGGACAATCAGTTGTGTTGTGCAGAAGTCTGGTGCATACACAGCTGATAGTCCTACTGAATAGACTGTTAGAATTTGTATTATGGCAAGAAAAAAGCAGCTAAGTAAAGAAAAACAAGTGGCCATCATTACTTTAAGAAATGAAGGTCAGTCAGTCCGAAAAATTGGGAAAACTTTGAAAGTGTCCTCAAGTGCAGTTGCAAAAACCATCAAGCGCTACAAAGAAACTTGCTCAGATGAGGACCGCCCCAGGAAAGGAAGACCAAGAGTCACCTCTGCTTCTGAGGATAAGTTTATCCGAGTCACCAGCCTCAGAAATCGCAGGTTAACAGCAGCTCAGATTAGAGACCAGGTCAATACCACACAGAGTTCTAGCAGCAGACACATCTCTCCAACAACTGTTAAGAGGAGACTTTGTGCAGCAGGCCTTCATGGTAAAATAGCTGCTAGGAAACCACTGCTAAGGACAGGCAACAAGCAGAAGAGACTTGTTTTGGCTAAAGAACACAAGGAATGGACATTAGACCAGTGGAAATCTGTGCTTTGGTCTGATGAGTCCAAATTTGAGATCTTTGGTTCCAACCACCATGTCTTTGTGCGACGCAGAAAAGGTGAATGGATGGACTCTACATGCCTGGTTGCCACCGTGAAGCATGGAGGAGGAGGTGTGATGGTGTGGGGGTGCTTTGCTGGTGACACTGTTGGGGATTTATTCAAAATTGAAGGCATACTGAACCAGCATGGCGACCACAGCATCTTGCAGCGGCATGCTATTCCATCCGGTTTGCGTTTAGTTGGACCATCATTGATTTTTCAACAGGACAATGACCCCAAACACATCTCCAGGCTGTGTAAGGGCTATTTGACGAAGAAGGAGAGCGATGGGGTGCTACGCCAGATGACCTGGCCTCCACAGTCACCAGACCTGAACCCAATCGAGATGGTTTGGGGTGAGCTGGACCGCAGAGTGAAGGCAAAAGGGCCAACAAGTGCTAAGCATCTCTGGGAACTCCTTCAAGATTGTTGGAAGACCATTTCCGGTGACTACCTCTTGCAGCTCATCAAGAGAATGCCAAGAGTGTGCAAAGCAGTTATCAAAGTAAAAGGTGGCTACTTTGAAGAAGCTAGAATATAAGACATATTTTCAGTTGTTTCACACTTTTTTGTTAAGTATATAATTCCACATGTGTTAATTCATAGTTTTGATGCCTTCAGTGTGAATGTACAATTTTGATAGCCAAGAAAACACAGAAAAATCTTTAAATAAGAAGGTGTGTCCAAACTTTTGGTCTGTACTGTACATCATATAGGATACACTGGGGCTGATGTATATACATCATATAGGATACATTAGGGCTGATGTATATACATCATATAGGATATACTGGTGCTGATGTACAGTATATACATAATATAGGATACACTAGGTCTGATGTAGAGTATATACATCATATACAGTAGGATACACTAGGGCTAATGTAGAGTATATACATCATATACAGTAGGATACACTAGGGCTGATGTACATACATTACATGGCCTTAGCTTGTTAACTCACCCATAGCCTGGAGATGAATCAGTGTAGCATGCAGCCCTCCCAGAGCTTGAAGATGAGCCTGCAGGAAAGTAAGGAGCCGACGCGCAGAGAGCGGCAGCCCCTCCCACCAAGAACATCCTGATAACACTATCTGGCACTAGGCCTGGCAAAGAGTACGCCACTGCGGTGTACTGAACGCTGTGCGTGTGAGTCATGCATGGGCGCGCATGGGCGGGTACACACGACATGGACATGAAAAATATTAAAAGGCCAGCAGCTGCAAAACCATGGCCGATGGCCCACAATGTAGTTGAGGGCTGCAGCCCAGTGAGCATGTGCCTGTTGGGGCAGATGGCCTGTGCGGGCTTGTAGTAGTGGCATGGTTCTAGAGGTCAATATATCTTTGAACATAAGTATGAGATATACAACCAATACCATTTTAATGGCAACTCTCATATAAAGATGACTAGCCCAGGGGATGGGGATGACTTGGTACCCGGGCCTTTGCCTGGCCTAGGGGATGTCGTGGTGCTCGGCTCCCGGGCCCGTACCCTGAGGTCAGCTTTAAAAGGGGATGGTTTGTTAATTTTATGAAAGTTCGTGACGCCACCTGTGGTTCCTGGTGAGAATCACCAGCGCTGCGGCAGTCCACTGAGGCCGGTGATAAGGCAGCTCGATGGTATAGCTCCCCACAGGTGGAGCTACGCCTCAGGGCAGCATACGGAGAGGGGGATGCAGGACAGGTGAGACCCAGCCGGGTCAGAGCAAGAACGGGGACGGACACGGTAGTCACTTCAGTACCTTTTACTGATGGAAATTCAGGCACATCCCAGAGCATTGTAGGGTGAAGGGTGCATATCAGGATCCTCCCCAATGAGCGGGTGTAGGGCCTCCTGTTTCTTGCCTCTGTGTAGTAAGTTTCTGACCTGCCTGAAGCTAGGCCTAACTTTACCTCTGTCCTGCACCGGCTGACGTTGTGATAGGGCCTTCTTTTGGAGTCCACGCTCCCAGCTTACGGGGCCTAAGTGTCTCCTGGCTCTGTTACGTATCAGCTCTCTGGTGAACCTGAGACCTGTAGTTCTCCAGGGATTCCAGTTATGCCTTACTGGGTCGTAGAGATCACGGTAATCTCGGACCCAGTGTCCGGTATATGTTTCGGGGTGAGCTGGGTAAGCTCCTCTGCCCCCACCTCTACTCACTTTCCACTTGCCTTCGGCCACGCTAGGGCCCTCACTAGGCTACTCACACTAACGGCAGCTTGCCGCGCTTCACCCATCTTATGGCGCCGGCACACCTTAAGCTCTAACTGAGCTCCCTGAATCTAGCTAGCCTCGTGCTCCACTGCTGACTGACCTGTTTCTGTGTCTCACCCTGCAGGAACTCTCCACAGGAACTCAACTGCCTAGCTCCACCTTCCCTATTTATATCCCTAACGGGCTTAGGTGGAAGGTGGAGATGTGTGAATGTTTATGGGGGCCTCTTGTGGAGGAATCCGGTAATACACCCTTCTAGGATCTGTGGTACCAAGCGCAGCTGGGCGCCACATTTATATATATATATATATATATATATATATATATATATATAGACAGTGTCGGACTGGGGTGTCTGGGGCCCACAGGAGGAATTAATCCTCAGGGCCCACCCTACAGCTATATGTAAATACCTGATAGCCGATATCCCCGTTATAGTGGAGCGTCTGCTGTAAATCACAGGGGCTCCTGCACATCTACTGTGCACATGCTATAACTAGGATGTACAATTACGGTAGTTTGCAGTAAAGGGGTTCTTTGGTTAAAACAAGTTATCACCGATCCAAGGGCTCCACAGGATAGGTGATAACTGACTGATCGTTTGGGTCCGAACATTGGAAACCGCACCAAACAGAAGAATGGGGAAGTTTTATCCCTGTCAGGATGCTTATCCCCATTTTAAAATGCAGCGGCAGGTGGGACGTCTGACTGCAGCTCCCTTCATTCTCTTTGGGGTTTCCAGAAAAAAAACAAGAACAGCCACTGAGGGAATGAATGGATCAGTGGTCAAGTCGCACATGAGCTCCAGCTAATAGGGATAAAAGCTCCACATTCCCAGCATTCAGACCCCCACTAATCAATAACTTATCACTTATCCTGTGGAGAAGTGATTACTTGTTTTCATCGGAGAACCCCTGTAAGTGCATCTTGTTCCAAGTATTTAATTAATCACTAATGGAAATAAAGAATCTTCTCCTAATTAATATCAGAGAGAACAAATGACTGCCATACACAACACAATCCACTGTACCAACACAAATAGTACCACATACAAGGGAGAAATACTGCCACACCATGACTGGACTACATATTACTACCACATAGTGACCGAATAATACTACATGCAAGGGAGAAATACCACCACACCATGACCAGACCACATATTACCACCACATAGTGACCGAATAATACCACATACAAGGGAGAAATACCACCACCACCAGATGAGATATTAACAGCAAATAGCGTCCAAATAATTCCCCATCATTTCTCCCTCCTACCTCCATAATTGCTCTTCCCCATCCCAATCATTGCTCTCCCCCACCTTCTCCAACATTGTCATATCTCCCCCACCTTCTCCATCATTGCCATATCTCCCCCCACCACCTCCATCATCATTGCCATATCTCCCCCCACCACCTCCATCATTGCCATATCTCCCCCCACCTTCTCCATCATCATTGCCATATCTCCCCCACCTGCTCAGTCATCATTGCCATATCTCCCCCAACCTGCTCCGTCATCATTGCCATATCTCCCCCACCTACTCCATCATCATTGCCATTTCTCCCCCACCTGCTCCATCATCATTGCCATATCTCCCCCACCTCCTCTATCACTAATGCCATGTCATATCTCCCGCTACCTCCTCCATCACCATGCCATGCATATCTCCCCCACCTCCCCCATTACCATGCCATATATCCCCCACCATGTCATATCTCCCCCCACCTCCTCAATTACCATTGCTTTCCCTCAAAAAAAAACAACTTACCTCTCAGCTCGCTCCCCCGCAGCACCGTCCTCTGCTTCCTGCCCGGCATCTTTCTCCCTGACACAGGCCCATGCTGCATGATGATGACGCGCCCCCTGGGCCATGTTGTGTAGCGTTGCGCATGCGGGGAATACCCGGAGCCGGATCTGATAGGGGTAGTAGTCCTCGTGGCGGTGACCCGGTCCGTGCCCAGGGTGTCAAACAAAGTGGCAGAACTTAGAATAAGATGTTATAGAGTTCGACTACGCCACCCGTTGAATGCGGTTATGAAACCGCCGCTGCAGGGCAGACCGCTGAGGCCGGTGGTACGGTTGTGCAGCGTGGATAGTATAACCCCCAACGGGAGGGGTATGGCCTCAGGGCAGCAGACGTGGATGATGGGGATAGCAGAATTGCACGCAGGCACCAGGAACCACTCAGAGATGGTGCGATGTAGTTCAGGGTCTTTACTGGTGGCAAAGGTAGACCCTCCCGGGAGTACTGGCTAGCGATCGGGGCCTGGTCAGTCCGTGAGCAGATAGGATCTCCCCTGGCCAGGCGGAGTTGTAGGCCTCCCCAACTAATTGTACTCTTCCTGGCTACCTTGCTAGAAGCGAGTAGAAGTAGCCCACGTCCCTGAGTGTACCGTGTGGTGCTCACCCGTATGGCCGGTGACTCGGGGCCTTCTGGTAGCCTCCGCTCCACGCCGGCGGTGCTGGTCCCTTGCGTGTGACCGTGCCTTCGGGTTTCTTGGCCAGAGGACCTGAAATCCCCTGCCGGTCGGTTTCTGCTGCTGGGTATGGATCAGTCCCCACAGCCTCGGACTCCGTGTCCGGTGAGATCTCTTCAGTCAGGATGAGCTCTACAGCTTCCAGTCCCTGACCCCTTCTATCACTGCTCCCACAGAGCTCCTGATCTTGCTCTCCCTGTATCTGCTCCACTCCAGACCAGACTGTGTCTTTGTCTGGGACTCCTCTTCTTCTCCTTCTTCTTCTCCTAACCCTGCCTCAGCCCCAGTTTATATAGGGGAAGTTCTTCCCCTCCCAGGACTGGGCAGGAGGTGTGGCATGCTTAGGGTACCTGACCAGGAGACCTCCCACCTGCTCTCAGACGTAATATTGCTATTACTGTGGTAACCAGACCCCTGGGGTTCCACATTCCCCCCTAGTAAAATTTAGTACTCCGGGACTAAACATATTTTTGAAAACATAACAGGGTATAAACAGGAACAATACAATAAGGAAAAACACGTTAGGGTGGTCACGGCGTGTCCGCAACCGGGTGCAGTTTTTGAAGCAATAAGGGTGTCCATTTCACCAAAGAACAGGGAGCCGTAACCAGGTGGGGGTCTGTCCTGCCCCGAGTCTTTAACAGTCTTTAGTCCATTCCTGAGTTACGCTCCAAACATATATACAAAGAATTCCGGTTAATCCATAAAAGACACCTATAAAATAACTGGAAAAACATAATTATTTACAAGCAACAGTAAACAGGTAAATACCACTAAAACAGTCTGAACACTTTAGATCCTCCAACGTACGGGCAACTGGCCTCTAGTGGCCCTAGTAGACCTACGGAGCTTACTGACTGGTCCTGAGCTACAGGGTGTAGGAGCTGTCGAAGGTAAGCTGGGCAGCTGTCTACGGGTTCTTTGGCTCACTAGGGGCACGGCAGGCTCACTATAAGCAGAGAGTCGATTCTCCTGGTCTGCTTGTGTGGGGTCTTCTGCCTCCTAGACCGGCTGCTCTTCCAGCTCTACCTGTTTTTCCGTAGGCACTTGGGATGCTGGCTGGAGGAAGGTGAGGACGGGTACCACAACAGCGCCATTCACTTGTGTCCAAGACCGAGGGAAGTCTCCGAGTACAGTACTGACCATCTCTTCCCTTTCCTCTGCGGGTCGAGGGTTTTCTTGATCTTCTTCAGGGTTTCGTAGCTGCTCGGGACACTTCTTCAGGTGATCTCGGGAGACAATGGCTGTGGTTTCTCCTCCATCCTTACTAATTGTGCAGATTTTTGGGTTTTCATGGCTCGATGGCAGTACGGTGTACGGGTCCTTCTCCCACTGGTCGTCCAACTTGTGGAGCCGTCTCTTCCTTTTCAAGACCTGCTCTCCAGGTACCAGGGGAACAGCGGGAGCATACTGGTTGTAAGTCTTCTCCTGTCTTTCTCTTGCTTGACAGAGACTTCGCTCAACGCTCTCCTGTACTTTCCGGTACTGCTGCTGCCTCTCTGTGTCCCAGTCTGCTTCTGGTGAAGTGTCCTCGGGTGTCAGGACTCCCATATCCAGATCAACAGGCAGCTTACCAGGTCTTGCTCTCATTAGGTAAGCCGGGGTACAGTTGGTAGAACCTACAGGGATGTGGTTGTATAGGTCCACCAGATCAGGCAGTTTCTCAGGCCACAGACTGCCTTCTTCCAGGGGCAATGTTTTCAGAAGGTCTATCACCACCTGGTTCATCTTCTCGCAGAGTCCATTGGTTTGCGGATGATAGGGTGTTGTTCTTATCTTCCGGCAGCCATACAGAGTGCAGAACTCCTGGAAGACTTCCGCTTCAAAGGCAGGTCCCTGGTCCGTCAGCACCTGCTCTGGGTATCCGTGTGGACGGCAGAAGTGCTGCTGGAAGGCTCTAGCTGCTGTTTGAGCCGTTAAGTCCTTGACGGGGACTACAACCAAGAACCGGGAGTAGTGATCCACGATGGTTAACGCATAGACGTAGCCACTTCTGCTGGGGGTCAGTTTTACATGATCTAAGGCTACCAGTTCCAACGGCTGCCTGGTGACGATGGACTGCAGGGGAGTCTTCTGGCTGGCACGGTCCTTCCTTCTTAGGTTGCATGGGCCACAGTCTCTGCACCACCTCTCGATGGTTCCTCTCATGCCTACCCAGTGGAACCGCCCGCGCAGCAGGAACTCCAGCTTCTTCCATCCGAAGTGCCCAGCTCCATCGTGGTATGCCTCCAGTACCATAGCCGCGTCTCTTCTTGGCACCACTACTTGCCAGATCAGTTCATGCGTCCGGGAGTTAACCATTCTTCGGCACAACTTCCCCTTGTAAAGGAACAGTCGACTCTTCTCAGCCCACAGTTGCTTGGTTTCCTCCGGAGCGTCTGGGTCAAGGCGAGCATCTGGCTGAGTCAGCATCTCCTTCACCAGTCGGACGGCGGGGTCACTGTCTTGCGTTTCCGCCCAGTTGTAATGAGGTAAGGGGTTGAACGTAGCGGATTGCTTACCCCTTACACGGTGGGAATACTGGGTAGTCCCATGACGGTGGAACGCGGGGAGTTCAACTTCTTCCAGTTCCTCTGGATCTTCCCCTACGTCCGGTAGGTTTGGCATTCTGGACAAGGCATCCGCGTTGGTATTGGAGCGTCCTGCCCGGTATTTGATCGTGAACTCATAGTTGGACAGGCGGGCCATCCATCTCTGCTCCAGGGCACCGAGTCTTGCAGTGTCCAGATGTGTCAACGGGTTGTTATCCGTGTACACGGTGAACCGGGAAGAGGCGAGGTAGTGCCTAAAGCGTTCGGTGACTGCCCACACCACTGCCAGGAACTCTAGCTTGAATGAGCTGTAATTCTCAGGGTTTCTTTCGGTGGGTCGCAGTTTTCGGCTGGCGTAAGCAATTACCCGTTCTCTTCCCTGCTGGATCTGGGACAGTACGGCTCCTAGCCTGATGTTACTTGCGTCGGTGTAGAGGATAAAGGGCTGGCTGTAATCAGGGTACGCCAGGATTTCATCCCCCGTGAGGGCCATCTTCAGCTGGCGGAAGGACTCTTCTTCCAGCTTCTCCCATCTGAAGGGCGGCTTCTGGTTCTTGGCCTTCCTGGACTGGCCTATCAGGAGGTCCTGCATAGGAGCTGCCTTTTTGGTGAAACCGGGAATGAACCTTCGGTAGTAGCCTACCAACCCGAGGAACTGCCGCACTTCCTTTACGCTGGAGGGTCTTGGCCATTCCTTAATCGCGGTGATCTTATCAGGGTCGGGAGCCACTCCGTCAGCACTCACCACGTGTCCCAGGTACTGCACTTTTGGTTTTAGCAGGTGACACTTCGACGGTTTCACCTTCAGACCGTAGTTTGCCAGGGCTTCAAACACTTCCGCCAGGTGTTTCAGGTGGTCCTCGTAGGTTTTGGAATAAACTATAACATCATCCAGGTACAGCAGGACCGTCTCAAAGTTCCGGTGTCCCAGACAGCATTCCATCAATCGTTGGAAGGTTCCTGGTGCGTTGCAGAGTCCGAACGGCATGCAGGTAAACTCGCTAAGTCCCATCGGAGTGGTGAATGCGGTCTTCTCCCGGTCCGCCTCTGCTACAGGAACCTGCCAGTACCCGCTAGTGAGATCCAAAGTGGAGAAGAAGTTAGCAGATTTTAAAGCAGCCAAAGACTCCTCTATCCTTGGTAAGGGGTACGCAACCAAGACTAGTGGAGCTGCCCAGGGGCTACAGCTATCCCTGATTACCCCAGCCTCCTTCATGTCTCTAAGCATCCCCTTGGCGTGTTGGTAGTGTGCAGGGGGTACGGGACGATATCTCTCCTTTATGGGAGGATGGTCTCCCGTGGGGATGTGATGTTCCACTCCCTTTACTCGCCCGAAGTCTAGCGGGTGTTTACTGAACACTCTCTCGTATTCCTGGATCACCCGGTAGACTCCCTGCTTTTGGTGAGCGGGTGTGGAGTCAGTACCCAAATGCAGTTGCTGACACCAGTCCTCCATTTGTTGCTTAGAGCCGTTACCTTCCTCTGGATGAGATGGAGGCAAGGGTTCCACGGACTGTACAGAATTTTGGTTGATGGTATACAATTTGGCTAGCGTAGCATACCGGGGCAGGTACACTTCCCTCTTCCCGATATTTATTATGCGAACGGTCACCCTCCCATGGCGTACATCAACCACCCCCCGTGCCGTCAAAATGGTGGGCCTACTGTCTGAGTAGACTGGTTCTACCATTGCCTGGTAATCTCTACCTCTCAGACCAATAGCTGCCTGGCACCAAATCATCATTTCACTTTTCGGGGGCATGGCAATAGGGACAGGGTCACACATTCTCACGCTACCAATCTCACCACCGGAGAGTTCCACCTGTTGCCGTCGCATCAGTGCCCGGATTTCTTTTTGGAGCACTCGCTGCTGGCCGGAACTGGCGTTCTTGGCAACCTGCTGTAAAATGAGAATCACCTCTGCAAGACTAATTTTCAATCACATTAGTTCCTAGAGTTATCTTTGGGTGACTCTCGCGCTTGTCAATGTCCACAATGATCAGTCCCTGTGCTGCCAGTTCGACTTTACCGATTTTAATGGTCATCTCTTTAAATCCGATCTGTGGCACGGGCTGACCATTGCTGGCGATGATACTCAAGTCGTCGTCAGGGTAGCGGGTTATATCCGAGTCATTCCAGTACTGCTTGAAGAGCACGTACGGGATGGTGGTGACCTGTGACCCGGTGTCCAGTAGGGCACTCATAGGAATGCCATCCAGTACCACAGGCAAGACTGGATGTCCTCCCACGTATTTGTCACGCCAGTTCGATGGGCCTGGTGATCTTATTCCTAGGGGTTGGCCCTCTACCCCAGGTTGTGCCAGTTTAAAGGACAGTACCTTGCCATATGTCCGGGTTGATTGCAGCGGCGGCAGATGGGTTGTCCATCCTCGTTGTATCGGTCGCTGGGTTTTCCTCTGGCCGGTGGGGTCCTCCTTGGTCGGCGCCACGGGATGTCCTCCGGTCCGGATGCCAGCTGGATCTTCCCTGGAGTAGAAACCTGTAAAGACTGCACAGTTCGGGTTAGCGCAGCAACGCTTTTAGTTAGCTCTTGGACCTGATGGTGCAGGTCTGTAGCCGGGTCATTGTTTAAAGCCTGCGCATCAGCTCCCACAGGCCCTGCCGACAAGGGCACCGTCTCCTGGTGGTAAGTGGTAGTAGGGCGTCTGTGGGTCACAGCGCCACTTGGTGCCGGTTCTCGGAGCACCCGGATGGCTCTGTCCTTGAACTGTGCAAAGTCCAGATGAGGGTCCTGTAAGGCCATTGCCCGCAACTGGGTTCGGTGGGCATTGCAATGTAGACCCTCTATAAATTGTTCAGTCAACAGCTTGTCTTCGTTTCCCACGCCGTCAGGGTCGGCCTGCTTAATGGCTCTCAGGGCCTCTTGTAGGTTTAGTGCATAGTCCCTTATATTCTCATGTGCTCGCTGCTTGCACCCGTAGAATCTAAGCTTGATCTCGGCTGAGGTACGGGTATCAAAGGTGTCCTTCAGCCGGGCTAGTATCTCTGCGACAGTCCTCCTCCTCCCAAGTGGCCAGGACTTTACCTCCCTTTGGGCTGTTCCTGTTAATTGAGCCACCAGGATGCTCACTTTTTGCTCCTCTGTGAGGGGGTACACCTGGAAGAGGCTATCCAGCCTTTCTCTGAAGTCATTTAGGGTATGTGACTCCCCTGAGTACTGGGGTAGCCAGGCTGCCCCCGGGATATAGGGCATGGTGAAAGGCATGACCGCAGCAGCGGTGGCGCTGGCGGTGGCAGTGAAGCTCTCCTCCGTATCCGACATCCTCCTCCCCTCTAGTGGACCGTGGCCTACCTTGCGATGATCCTCTTCCGTAGGCCGCGGCTCCGCAGTGGATCGTCAGGGTTGAGGACCTTCCGTCGCGCTCCTGTGACGTCGGCGTCTGCAGGGCTCCTTCCAGGACCTTACGCAACGTCCGGACGGGAGGCGGAGCTTCAGTTCTCGCGCGCTTTCGGAGTCCACGCCCCTCTTCTTCCCGCGCGGCGTCCTCAAGATGGCGTCCAATGGCGGGAAAACTCCACGGATGGCGGGAAGAAGGCAGAAGATGGCGTCGGATGGCGGGAAAACTCCACGGATGGCGGGAAGAAGGCAGAAGATGGCGTCGGATGGCGGGAATCTTCACCACAGGTAAGTTTAACAGTCTTTTTCAGGCACGCAGTACCCGGTGGTTGCGGGCACGAAATCCTGCCGACTACGCCAAAGTTGACGCACCCCCTGGGCCATGTTGTGTAGCGTTGCGCATGCGGGGAATACCCGGAGCCGGATCTGATAGGGGTAGTAGTCCTCGTGGCGGTGACCCGGTCCGTGCCCAGGGTGTCAAACAAAGTGGCAGAACTTAGAATAAGATGTTATAGAGTTCGACTACGCCACCCGTTGAATGCGGTTATGAAACCGCCGCTGCAGGGCAGACCGCTGAGGCCGGTGGTACGGTTGTGCAGCGTGGATAGTATAACCCCCAACGGGAGGGGTATGGCCTCAGGGCAGCAGACGTGGATGATGGGGATAGCAGAATTGCACGCAGGCACCAGGAACCACTCAGAGACGGTGCGGTGTAGTTCAGGGTCTTTACTGGTGGCAAAGGTAGACCCTCCCGGGAGTACTGGCTAGCGATCGGGGCCTGGTCAGTCCGTGAGCAGATAGGATCTCCCCTGGCCAGGCGGAGTTGTAGGCCTCCCCAACTAATTGTACTCTTCCTGGCTACCTTGCTAGAAGCGGGTAGAAGTAGCCCACGTCCCTGAGTGTACCGTGTGGTGCTCACCCATATGGCCGGTGACTCGGGGCCTTCTGGTAGCCTCCGCTCCACGCCGGCGGTGCTGGTCTCTTGCGTGTGACCGTGCCTTCGGGTTTCTTGGCCAGAGGACCTGAAATCCCCTGCCGGTCGGTTTCTACTGCTGGGTATGGATCAGTCCCCACAGCCTCGGACTCCGTGTCCGGTGAGATCTCTTCAGTCAGGATGAGCTCTACAGCTTCCAGTCCCTGACCCCTTCTATCACTGCTCCCACAGAGCTCCTGATCTTGCTCTCCCTGTATCTGCTCCACTCCAGACGAGACTGTGTCTTTGTCTGGGACTCCTCTTCTTCTCCTTCTTCTTCTCCTAACCCTGCCTCAGCCCCAGTTTATATAGGGGAAGTTCTTCCCCTCCCAGGACTGGGCAGGAGGTGTGGCATGCTTAGGGTACCTGACCAGGAGACCTCCCACCTGCTCTCAGACGTAATATTGCTATTACTGTGGTAACCAGACCCCTGGGGTTCCACATTGACATCATCAAGCAGCGCGAGCCTGTGTGAGGGAGGAAACGCCGGGCCAAAAGCAGAGGTGAGGACGGATCCCTGCAGCTACACTGCCATTTTTCTCCTGTCGGCAGTGGAGCTGGAGGGATCGCTCCTTGCCTGCCGCACAGGATGAGGGCAATCTGCCCATGGAACCCCTGGAGCCTGGGGGTCCGGGAAGCAGGCCAGATTGCCTTCATCAGCCGCACTGCGAGGGCCCCCCTGACCCTCCAGGCCCATGCAGTGCGGAGCACCGGCAGGCATGTTAACCAGGGGCACCCGTGTGTCCTGCTCGGGGGCCCGCTGAGGACCCGGGCCCACCGGAGAATTCTCCGGTGTCCCGGTGCCCCAGTTCGACCCTGTATATAGACACACTTGCACATTGGTGTGTACATACAGTACATGTGCATGTGTGTGAGTATATACAGTATGTGTATATGTGTATAGTGGTGTTGCTTGAAGTTTATAGGCCCTGTAAGGCAGCGCTAGTCATCATGCTGGGGGACACTCACTGCATCGGGTCAATTAAAGCACACCAGCCACGTTTTCCAGTATTTCACAATCCAGCAGTTTATTACACTTCACTACTGCTTATTACCGAGTCCAACTCAGTGGCTCGCCGACATACACATATAATGTCCAGGAGCCTTTCAAGTGGCAGACAGGCCCACTTGGCTCCAGTTACACCCTTCAGCAAAGTCACTTATATCAACGTCCATAAAATGCAGTGCTTTACCTTTGCCGGGTTTTAGCTGCTTCAGTCAGATTCGTTCTGCCACCACTGTGGCTTTACGGCTTCCCAGATGGGAGTCTCCAGCCCTCGTTCCTTCAAACGCTACTGGTATGTTTTCTCACCTAACTTCCAGCCTCTGCCTTCCAGGACTCTTGCCTTCCAAGCCTATGGCCCTCCAAGGCTACTGGTATCGCTTACACGTAAGGATCCAGCCTCTGCCTTTCAGGCTTCACTAGGCCTCACTAAGCGTCTCCAGGCTAACGGTGTCCCACACACGGGAACAGGCCTCACGCCTTTCATACCTGTCTCAAATCTACCAGGGTTTATATATCCTCTAGGGCACACACAGGACCTGTGCTGATGTCACAGTCATGTGATCAGACCTTTTGTATGCACAGGACCTGTGCGATGTCACAGTCATGTGACCAGTCACCTGGGGAGGTACATGATCGGCCAAAACACACCCTGGACCATTACAGTAATGCCGCAAGCCGCTGCATTACAGCCCCAATGAAAAATTTCCAACATGGCCCCCAACCATTACAGATCTTTAATAGTACTGGTGTTCTCTTATGGGCCAAAAGGATATTTTGGCCCCATAGGCTGCAGGGCTAAGTGCGACTACCACTCATGTACCTACTATAATTATGTCTCTATGTTAGTATCTGGACAATCAGACAGGCATTTACCATGTAGCCTATAGTTATTCTGTCCTATTCTGTAGTAGATGTGTAGGTGCTGTAATAATCTGGCAATTCACCTATATCTCTGCTCTGTACAACAGCTGCATTTGCTCCTTGGTCTGGAATATGTGAGCTGCGGGGACTTTTACAGCTATTACTGATGAAGGGGCAGCTTGACATCCCCAGTGCAAGGTAAAGTTTTATTTTTATGTAATTATACACGAATAGAAATATACAGTATATATAAACAGCAGTTCTGTCATCAGTATTGATTGCTCTTTGATGGCAATATGGTTTAGACTAAAGCAATATATTAGTCATCAGAACCTGGACAGAATCCTGACCGGCCACTTTATTACACTATGGATAGGGCAGGATTTCTTGTATTTCTGTAGACAGTCACTAATTTCTTGTCTCTCTGTCAGATTCTATGCCGCTGAACTCGTCTGTGAAATCCAACATCTCCACTCAAAGGGCGTCATCCACAGAGACCTCAAGCCCGAGAACATCTTGGTGGCTGAAATGGGCCATATTAAGATCACAGATTTCGGTCTCGCAATTGACAACATGCTAGGAGACCGAACAGCCACTGGATACGCTGGAACACAAGGCTACATGGCTCCTGAGGTGAGAAGAACAAGGATTTTCTCTTTTTTTCATACTATAATTGTATGTCTGCCTGGATCACACACATAATCCAACAAATGTCCATTACAGTAAATGGGACATTCTGACATTGACATCTGGCATGCCATACACATTAGATAGGCAGCTTGGCTCAGCTGAGTGTACATGCGTTCTGAATGGGAGAGGGGAGTATGACCATGCCAGACACAATGGATTGGGCACTGAAATTCAGCATCCAGTGTTTGAGCTGAATTGGGATGTCTCCATACACATTAGATGATCTCTCCGGAATCTGTGAGTCCGGCCACAATACATGATCATGCTATATGTTTTGCCAGCATTAGAGACCCAAAGAGTTACAAGTCAGCCAACAAAGGTTCTGGAGCTCAGAAGAGCAGCGTGGCTCCTTTCCGTCATTAGTGTAGTAATCATAATATTCAAGTGATGCCACAACCAGAGGAATCATCCACTCTCACTATATTACATAGTCTTACAATTATTATAGTGAGAACTTTGTTACACTGAAGATATGGAACTTTTTGACCAACTCTTTATCTATTTTCTTCTTATGTAGATTTTGGCTGGGAAGGAGTATAATGCCGGAGTAGACTGGTATTCTTTTGGTGTCATCTTAAAAGAAATGGTTACCGATGAGTGCGCCTACCATCAGACACTCAACGATAAATCCTCCGGCATCAGGAACATCATTAAACAGGTCAGTTGTCTTAACAGTCATTAGTACTATGATGTATACAATATTATAGTTGTAGAGATGAGCAAACCTTTTGAAATTCAAATTAACCAGCTTGTTCCAAATTTTTCCCAAAAATGTTAAAATCGCAAGTACTCAACATAAATGGGTAAACTTGTGGTGACCATTCTTTACTGCTGTGCTGTCACACACTATCTGTGCAGTCTTTTACTGTTTTATGTCTTTCTCTCTCAATCTCTACTGCTAAGCTGTGATGTGCTCTCCCTATCCAGATTCACCACAAAATGACTCCTACATTCATTGCTTTGGCTTTCATACAGGCTATGATAGTCCCTCCTGATTGTGCTATAAGATGTGATGTGACACCTTAAAGCATTATGGTGAAGCCTGGATGGCTTACATCAGAGGTCCTATAAGTCTTCTCTGGCTGATGTAATTTTTAGTAATACTGTATGAAAATTGGCTGCAATTGTTTTAGGTGATTCCCAAGAAGCAAATCACAAATTGTTGAAATTCACCGGATTCAGCAGATTCACAAAAATTCAACACAAATTCAGTTTGCATCAAGTCGATTTGCTCATCTCTGCATAGTAGTCATCATTTTCTCTCCAGATTACATTCATGGATTTTGGTTTTATCTTTATTAGCTCCTTCAGAAAGATCCTGCCAGTCGCTTAGGAGCCAACGGTAACATCAGAAAGCACAGGTTTTTTCAGCGTATCGACTGGGTCTCTGTGGAAGCCCTGAAACTGTCTCCACCATACGTTCCTGTAGTAAGTATATGAGCAGATATGGTTTCTTTGTATTGAAATCTTTGTGTCTATTCTTTTACTAGTTTTCAATCAACACAACTTGTTTTTAATGGAGACTCTGATATAAAGTCATAATTTTAATGTTATAATTCCTTTTTTCCTTTATAGCCATCTGAGCCTCCCCGTCGTCATAAACCATTCCATCTGGAGAAACTAGAAGCAGCAGAGGCCACAGCACTTATATCAACAAACGACCAGGCATTGTTTGAGGGATTTTCATTTGTCAACTTGGAAACCCTTGACCAGACCCCAGCTCTATAGTCATCAGAGCGAGCGGACCACCTGAGCCTCCGGAAGACTGAAAATCAGAAGACTGGACATCACTGGAACAGTGCAAGAATGAAGGTGACCATGGAGACGTCGAGGGACCCTGAATGAAGACACAGAGAATGACGGCGCCAGCAGATCCACCTATGAGCTGGCGGTAAGTATAAGCGCCATAATATCTGCGCTTTATTCCAATCATAGGCATGTGCCAAACATTTTTCATTGACCGGTAATAGGATTTCCTCCTGCTCATTTTAGCTCCAATTTTTGGTGCTGTCTTGGGCAATGATGAAATACTGAGGTGCGTGATGGCCGGCTATTAAGGGGTGGAGGAGGCCGGATTTTTTTTTTTTTAACAACATCTTGCACTTGCCTATGATAAATTTACCATTACCGGCAGTTGGATTTCCTCATACTTATGACAGTGTTGTCATAGGAGTGGGGAAAAAGGTGAGAGATGGCCGGCTATTAAGGGGTGGCAGGAGGCCAGATTTTTTTTTTTTTTAAAATGGTAAAATTTGGCCTATGGAGAACACAAGCGCTTACAGCTAGTGGACTTGCACATCCTCCAGATGTAAGTGTAAAATGACAGCTGCAGTCTTAAAAAGTACATTTTGTTAAGACCCTCAAGGTGGCAGAAACGGCAGATCCACCTATGAGCTGGGGGTAAGAATAGGCGCCATAATATGTAAACACAGATCGCCAAATGGAGGACTATTTCATCAAAGTCCCATGAAGACACCCATGCCAATGTCATTCCAGTCCATGCCAGGGGTACCCATTCCAGAAGCCATTGAGCCTTCTCATGGAACATCTATATAGTTAAACAAAACAAAAAAACCTGAAAAGCTTTTAAGGCAACTAAAACCTCTAACATTTTTCTTATATCTGTAAATAACAACAGAATGAAGTGGGTTAAAAGTGTATTTTGAATATTTCCATTTTTTAAGGAACCTAAACAGGAAAGGGTTCTTTACAGTCAGAGCAGTCAGACTGTGGAATTCCCTACCACAAGAGGTAGTAATGGCAGACACTATAACAGCTTTCAAAAAAGGGGCTGGATGATTTCCTCGATACACATAACATTGAGGGTTACAGTTAAATTAGACAAAATGTTACAACTATAGAAGTACATTTAATACCATAATAGTAATTACATAATTAGTATCATAATTAGGTTTGATCCAGGGTTCCAGGACTGATCGCCTTTTTTCGGGGTCAAGAAGGAATTTTTCCCCTGTGACACAAATTGGATGGAGGTGTCCTGGGGTTTTTGCCTTCTTCTGGATCAACAATGTAGGCATAGGGTAGTATTAGTAGTGACAGGAAAGTTATAATAATACTGTAATAAGATAGCAGGATGTTATTAATAGTGACAATATCAAATAGTCACATTTATAAAAATAAAAACAAATTAAATAATAACTGCAGTAGTACAATAAGTAGTGTAAGATTAAATATATAACTAGTAATAGCATAATTAGGTTTGATCCAGGGTACTAGGACTGATTGCCTTTTCTCGGGGTCAAGAAGGAATTTTTCCCTGTGATGCAAATTGGCTGAATGTGTCCTGGGGTTTTTGCCTTCTTCTGGATCAACAGATTTAGGCATAGGGATTCTAGTAATACCATTATTAGAATCACAAGAGTAATACAAAATATAAAATTAATTAAAAAAAATAAATTATAAACTAATAAAATATACTACCAATTTCCACAGTACACAATTATATTAACAATAGCACACAATACGGATATACAATTAACCCCACCAATAACCTAATTATACTTCCCACCTGTAACGGGTCTGGGAGGCGGAACCTCAGAGCTACTATACAAGGAGGCGGTCCTTGTAAGGGAGCGGGTGGCGACCAGGGAAGACGGGCTGGAAGTCTCAGCAGGTGAACGGGACAGTCTCTGAGTGAACGGGACAGTCTCTGAGTGAACGGGACAGTCTCTGAGTGAACGGGCTGGAGATCACGGCAAGTGACCGGGGCAGTCTCTAGGTATAGGGTTGGTACGACCTGTGGCGGCTGAAGATAGACGTGAGCTCCCAGGTGAGCAGGCGAGAGTCTCTGGATGAACGGGTGGTCACAGCATGTGACGGCGGAGCCTCCAGGAAGACCAGCGGACAGGCGACAGATGAGCGCTCCCAGGTGAGCGGGCAGAAGTCTCTGGACAGGCGGGTGGTCACAGCACGTGACGGCAGAGCCTCCGGGTAGGCAAACAGACAGGTAGCAGAAGAGCGCTCCCAGGTGAGCGGGCAGGAGTCACAGGACAGGCAGGTGGTCACAGCACGTGACGGCGGAGCCTCCAGGTAGGCTAGCAGGCAGATAACAGATGTGCGCTCCCAGGTGAGCGGGCAAGATGGTCCATAGACAGACTGACAGGAGTTGGAAGGCAGACCGTCGGACCTCAGGCAGGCAGGCAGGTAGCTGATATGCGCTCCCAGGTGAGCGGGCAGGCTGGTCCTTAGACAGACTGACAGGATTAGTAAGGCAGACCGTCAGACCTCAGACAAGCTGGCAGGTATCTGATGTGCGCTCCCAGGTGAGCGGGCAGGCTGGTCCTTAGACAGACTGACAGGATTAGTAAGGCAGACCGTCGGACCTCAGACTAGCAGGCAGGTAGCAAGTAATCAGGCAGGAATCTGGCAGGTAACTGGCAACGGGACCTGAGGGCTGAAGCACAGGTGAGACACAGGTGCAAACAACATTGCTCGGGCACCTCCATTTTGGAGGAGGTGCCTTATATACGGTAAAGTCCTCCGGCCATTGGCCGGGGACTCCTTAGGACGGCGCGCGCGGCCCCTTTAAGAGGGAGGGAGGGCGCGCGCGCGCGCCCTAAGCACAGTGGCCGGGAAGGAGCGCGCGCTGCCAGCAGAGCGGGAGAGGGACGCCGGGCTCGGAGCAGAGCGGTGAGGGGAACAGCGTCCCTGCCTAGCAGAGGGCAGGGACGCCGGCACTACACCACCCACTTGCCTAAAAACATACAAACATTAATTACAAACCACCCGCCTATCACCTACTATCCCTACAGCATCAAGGGGTTTATGAGGCTATGTGCCCACGATGCAGAAATGCTGCAGATTTTTTCCGCTTCTCCCTGGCAGGAAAAATGTATGCGGATTGTACATGCGTTTTTCCTGCCAGGTAGAAGCGTTTGTCAAGCGTTTTTTCATGCATTTCTGTATGCGGGTTATCAAGCGCTTTCCATGCTATTTTAGCATCACTTGGAAAGTGCTTGACAACTTGGTCACACTATATAAATCCATGCAACCGACATGGATTTTATATAGTGTGACCAAGTTAGTTAAAAAAAAAGAATAAGAATGGTAAAAAATAAAAAAATAATTTTATACTCACCTTCCGATGTCCTCCTGATGTTCTCTCCGATGGGTCTGGTGTCTTGGGCGGCTCGCGGTGGTGTGAAGCACCTGCAGTGACATCATTGATTCATGTGACAGGTCACATGACTCAATGACATCATGGCCGGTCCTTCACAACACCGCGACCCATAGAGCAGACAAGACGGAGGGGAGAAAACACCAGGAGGACATCGGAAGGTAAGTATAATCTTTATTTTTTAGTTTAAATTCTTTTTTAACAGGTTCTATGGTACCTGGGTCTGGATGAGTCTCCTCTCATCCACACCCAAGTACCATCTGCACATAGAAACGCATAATATCCGTGTATACAAACGTACTGACACGGATATTATGCGTTTCAATGCAAGTCAATGGCGGCAATTGATGCGTATTTTTCCGCAATGATAATCCGCAGCGGAAATTTCCGCAGCATGTGCACAGCACATGCGGTTATCATTGGGGACCATGGGGCACGTATTACCAAGCGGTTTTTAAGCGTTTTTGCTGCGGAAATTCAGCTGTAAAAACGCATAGTGGGCACGTAGCCTAACAGTGTGATACTTAGCCCAGTAGCTGTCGTCAGGCTGATTCTGGGCTGCTTGGCACTTGGTGTTGCTATGAGAAAAGTAGAGGAAAGTGACACAAGGAGAGAGGGCACTTGAAGTGAGTACTTCTAGAGCACAAGGCGACTGAGGGGATGCTGCAGTCAGACAGCAGTCAGAGAGTAGGTGAGGGAGGATGGGACAGAGGAGCAGCACAGAGAGGCTACAGGCTGAGAGGTAGGTAGCTGAGGGGCTGAGGAGGACAGCTGCGGTGAGCAGGGGTGTGGGCAAGGAGAAGAGGTAGGAAGCTGAGGGGCTGAGGAGGACAGCTGCGGTGAGCAGGGGTGTGGGCAAGGGGAAGGGGTAGGAAGCTGAGGGGCTGAGGAGGACAGCTGCGGTGAGCAGGGCTGTGGGCAAGGGGAAGGGGTAGGTAGCTGAGGGGCTGGGGAGGACAGCTGCGGTGAGCAGGGGTGTGGGCAAGGAGAAGAGGTAGGAAGCTAAGGGGCTGAGGAGGACAGCTGCGGTGAGCAGGGGTGTGGGCAAGGGGAAGGGGTAGGAAGCTGAGGGGCTGAGGAGGACAGCTGCGGTGAGCAGGGGTGTGGGCAAGGAGAAGAGGTAGGAAGCTGAGGGGCTGAGGAGGACAGCTGCGGTGAGCAGGGGTGTGGGCAAGGAGAAGAGGTAGGAAGCTAAGGGGCTGAGGAGGACAGCTGCAGTGAGCAGGGGTGTGGGCAAGGGGAAGGGGTAGGAAGCTGAGGGGCTGAGGAGGACAGCTGCGGTGAGCAGGGCTGTGGGCAATGGACTTAGTCTAAGGCATGATTAAAGTAGTTTTTACAAAAAATTTTTTTTTGCTAAAATATGAAAACAGTAGGCTCCTTTTCAGCTCCTGTTTAAAAATGCCAGAGCATGTCTCAAAGGTATTAATTAGATACCATAGTATATGAGCTCTTGACTGGTAGTGAAACTGTGAATTTAACATTTTATTATATGGAGGTAACCAATTCTGGTTTTCCAAAGTTAGAAAAAGTTGTTACAGGGGACGGTTCATGGAGTTTTTGCAACTTTAAAAAGGGCTCTCAGAAACACTCTTGGCGCTAGCCACTTAGCTTAGCTTTGATGAATGATGAACTGGGTCCACAGACTCTTCAGCTGGACATCTCCACCAGCCCCAGCCTCACTAATATGCTTGGATGCATGCACCACACTTGCGTCAACAGTGCCATCCACAGTGTAAGAGTGGTGACGCCTGATGAAAGAGGTTGCAGTTGGGGCAGTTTCAGACCAGAATGTAACATTTTTATATCAGTAGGACCTTTGCAGCATTTTGGTTCTCCACTAGTGGAATTACCGGTGCCATACAAATGGCACCTTTAAAAACACAATCCAGGGCAATATACAGAATGGACTGACCCAGGCTTTTTGGTATGAAATAGTTACTGCTGTTCTCCTTCATTAGATTCAAGAGGCAGCAGACCTAGGTGATCACAATTATTTGACACGTTGAAAGTGTAAACTGTTATACACACCTTCTAAATAAGAACACCATCCCAACTGTGAAACATCAGGGTGGCAGCATCATGTTGTAGGGTTGTTTTGCTGCAGGAGGGACTGGTGCACTTCACAAAATAAATGGCATCATGAGAAAAGAAGACACAGGCGTGTCTCTGATTAACTCAGATGTTGCTAAAAAAATCAGAATCTTACAAACACATGACATCATCATATGGGCAATCCAGAATTGTTTAAAGGCATTGTAATCTTAGTGTATGTAAACTTTTGACTTTGTAGTAAGTAATAAAAATGCCTTAAAACATTCTCTCTCTCTCATTATTCTGACATTTGGCAAATATTAAAAATTTTGGTAATACTAATTGATCTAAAACGGGAAACGTTTATTCTGATTTCATGTCAGATATTGAGAAAAACATGCATATGTGTCTTTTTAGATAGTGTACTGTATGTAAACTTCTGGTTTCAACTGTATCTGCAAAGGCAAGTTGTCAATTTAATAGGTCTCTAAGAGACACCCATATCTAGGGACAGTCTCCTTCTACTAAGAAAACACTGATTTGGGTGGTCATATCATTCCACATTGATCATTAGCCAGAGGCACCACAGTCGCCGCAGTCTTGGTTAAGCAATCTCATCCATTCATAGAAATCACTGATGCGAATGACAAATATATTCTAATTTGCCTCATCTGACACAAAGTTTTTTTTATAGGGGTTTACATCCCAAACTATACTCCTCCACTGCAATTAATGACATAATAAATGTGTTGATGTGTTGCCAATTACCAACTAGTTCCTTTCTACCGACTAGTATCATCTAATGATTATCTTCTTTTTAAATGAGATGAACACAACCTGTGACCTGGAGAACCAAATGCATCCCACAATGCTATTCTGTGTGTCACCCAAAACATCTGGTCACCGATATACAGTGCCTTGAAAAAGTATTCATACCCAGTGAGCCTTTCCACAATTTTTCATATTTCAACCACAAACTTAAATGTATTTGATTGGGATTATATGTGATATACCAACATAAAATAGCAAGCATTTATGAAGTGTAAATTGTGATAAGCATTTGTGACGTGCCCAAGGGATGGGGCCGTACCCTGGGGTCAATCTTAAAAAAAAGCAAGGAATTGGGGGAAAGGTGTATGGGAAAAGGGGAAAGTTCGTGACGCCACCTGTGGTGTCTGGTGAGACTCACCAACTCTGCTACAGTCCTCTGAAGTCGGTGGTGGGCAACTTAGTTGGTTCTGCTCCCCACAGGTGGAACGGGGCCTCAGGGCAGTGTAGGAGAACGGATGCAGGATAGAGGAGACCCAGCCGGGTCAAAGGAAGAATAGGCACACACACGACAGTTCACTTCAGTACCTTTACTGGTGGTGTTTTCAGGCACGATCCGGGGTACTGTAGGGTGAAGGGTGCATTTCAGGACTCTCCCCAGTGAGCGGGTGTGGGGCCTCCTGTTTCTTGCCTTTTCCTAGTAAGTTTATGACCTGCCTGAAGCTAGGCCTAACTTGGTCTCTGTCTTGCACCTGCTGACTTGGTGGTAGGGCCTTCTGTTGGAGTTCACACTCCCTGGTTTCTTGGGCCTCAGTGACTCCTGACCCTGGTATTACGGTCAGCTTTTGGTATTCCTGGGACATGTAGTTCGCCAGGGATCCCGGTTGTTTCTGCTGGTCCTAGAGATCCTTGCAGACACGGACCCGGTGTCCCGTAAATGATTGTGGGGTGAGCTGGTTAAGCTCCTCTGCCCCCTATGTAGCTCGCTTACTCCACTTGCCTTCGGCCTGCTCGGGGCCCTCACTAGGCTTCACACTGGCAGTAGGGCTTGCTACTCTTCACCGCTCTTATGGCGTCGGCACGCCTTGGGCTCACTACCTGAGCTCAATGAGTCTGGACTGTGCTCCACTGCAGGATGGCTACTGCAGGAGCTCCTCTCAACAGGCTTCCTTCTATAGACTGGATCCTCAGAGACTGGAACTAGCTCTGTCCCAGAGGAAACTGTTCTCCAGACTGAATGCCTAGCTCCACCTTCCCTTTTTATATCCCTAACGGGCTCCCTCTGGTGGTCTGAGGTGGAAGGTGAAGGTGTTTGTATGCTATGAGGGCCTCTTGTGGAGGAATCCGTTCATGCACCCCTCTAGGATCTGTGGCACCAATGCACAGCAGGGCGCCACATTTGTATTCAGCCCCCCGTAGTCTACTACCCCTAAATAAAATCCTGAGTGACCAATGAAGTCACATAATGAGTAAACTGAGTCCACCTGCGTACAATTTATTGTCAGTATAACTACAGCTGTTCTGTGAAGGTCTCAGAGGTTTATTTGAGAACATTAGGAATCAAACAGCATCATGAAAACCAAGGAGTACACCGGGCAGGTCAGGGATAAAGTTATGGAGAAGAGAAAAGCATGGTTAGGTTACAAAAAAAATAGCCCAAGCTCTGAACAACTCACGGAGCACAGTTCAATCAATAATAAAAAAAACGTAAGTAGTATGGTACAACTGCAAACCTACCAAGACATGGCGGTCCGCCTAAAGTGATAGCCTTGTATGGAGAGCACTAATTAGAGAAGCAGCCAAGAGGCCCATGGTCACTCTGGAGGAGCTGCAAATCCACAGCTCAGGTGGGAGAATCTGTCCACAGGACAACTACTAGTCCAGAAATCTGGTCTTCATGGAAGAGTGCAAAAATAAAGCGTGTTTTGAAAGCAAGCCATAAAAATTCTGTATGGAGGAATATGTGGTGCCCATAATAATGTATGGAGGACTATGTGGGGCCCATTATTCTGCATGGAGGACTATATGGGGTCCATTATTCTGTATGGAGGACTATGTGACGCCCATTATACTGTATACCGGTTGACCCGCGATTTGGTCCAAGTTTTTCATTTTGACCCTCTGAGTTTGAGTTTGACATCCCTGGTTTAAGTCAAAGGATATCAGAAGAACAATAAGGGTTCGCACTGTTTAAAAAAAAAAATTTGTGCTCAGGAGGAAAATAGTCCATTAATGTCTTAACGAAACCTCCGGCACTAATAAGTGAAAAAACAACTGTATATCATTTCAAGAAATTTTTTTTTCATTTTAAAGAGTGACTGTAACAAGATAATAACTACCGGAACGTTTTGTTTCGGCTAATTGCCTTTATCAAGGTTATCTGTGTCAATGAAAAATATGAGTACTACATTTAATATGGTCACACAAATAATAGAGCCATACATATTACATACATATATTTTTTTCCAAACATACATAAAGCTCATATGCAAGGTTGCCAAGTAGTGGGTCACTTATTTTAAGCATAGGTGGTCATATTCAAGCGCAAATCGTACCTATAATATAAAAAATAATCAGTAAGAAATCATCCAAGGCCATATAATCAAAAAAAGGGGAACTGGCAAACTTAGAATTCCAAAGGTATTCATTTCAGAACAAACCAGGAGGTAGAATACTTGGAGAAATAGTGAAATATATGAAAAGTCATAAATATGCCCCAAAGGTAAAAAGAAATTGGAGTCCTCAGAGTGCGTATCAGAGAGTATCAAACTGAGTATATAGCTGTGCAACTTACTTATTTGAATCCAGGAGTCCCACCAGGGTGCGTCCATGTGGCATAACCAACAGTCATTGTGCCGGTGTATGCACATGGGAAATGTGTCCCATTTTATATGTGTCAGAACAGGAAGAGGTAAGTATGAATGGTGATGGCTGATAGATGTTACCTGGACCACCGAGGCCGAAAGATGCAGTGCAGTCTGCGTTCCACCGTTGGCCGGATGTGACGCGCCGGTATCATACTGAAAGAGAGGGGTGAGTTGCGTTCCACCGTGCGCATGTGCAGTGAACCCAAGGCGCGCTATGTGAAAATAAGACTTGGAACCGGGGAGACTGAATAAATAGATATATGAGAGAGGTGAGAAAGGTGAAAAGTCAAAGGATATTCCTGTGTTTGAATGACCATGTCAAAGTCCAGATCTAAATCCCATTGAGAATCTGTGGCAAGACTTGCTGTTCACAAACCATCCGCATCCAATCTCACTGAGCTGGAGCTAAGTTACAAAGAAGAATTGGCAAACATTTTCAGCCTCCAGATGTGCAAAGCTGGTAGAGACATACCCCAAAAGACTTGCAGCAGTAATTGCAGTGAAAGATGGTTCTACAATGTATTGACTCAGGGGGGCAGATGACAATTTCCAGATTCATATTTTTTAATTTTTTAGAAAACCATGACTTTACACGTCACAAATATTGCTACTTTGTGTTAGTATATCATATAAAATACCAATTATATATATTTAAGTTTGTGGGTGTAACGTGAATAAAATATGGAAAAGTTCACGGGGAAGGAATACTTTTTCAAGGCACTGTACTTGTCTGTGTCTGGTAGTTCTCACATGAATTCACCATTTCAGAAAAAAGAATAGAGTAAATAAGTTGGTGCAAGAACGAGTAAGTACCAGCAGTGCACTGTTTCCATCTCTGGGATCCCATATATTTGCACAATTGGTGGACTCCTTAACTCTAACTAGCACTCCAAAAATATAGATGAGGTGGAGAAGTGGTCATGCATGCATATGGATATCTCCACAGAGTTTTGTAAGAAGTAGTGAAAAACTTGGCTGAAACTTTCCCCTCTCCAATCCGTCCTGAACGTAGCAGCCAGGATCATATTCTTCACCAACCGATACACTGATGCCTCTTCCCTGTGCCAATCATCGCACTGGTTGCCCATTCAATGTAAACCTATCACTCTTACCCACAAAGCTATCCACGATTCAGCACCGCCCTACATATCCTCCCTCGTCTCAGTCTACCACCCTATACATGCCCCTCCGTTCCGCTAGTGACTTAAAACTAAAATCCTCCATAATCCGAACCTCTCACTCCCGTCTCCAAGATTTCTCACGTGCTGCGCCAATTCTTTGGAATGCACTGCCCAGGACAATTTGATTAATTCCCAATACCCACAGTTTTAAGCATGCCCTAAAAACCCATTTCTTTAGACTGGCTTATCGTCTCAACACACTTATCTACTGTAACTGTCCCAGTTGGCCCATATTAAAATTTTCTTCAAAATCATGCTCATACCATCCATGCACTGATTAGCCTCTGTCTGTACTGTACACATACTGGCTGGCGACCAGTTCATGTAGTGTTATGTACTTACCCTATTTAGCATATTATGGCTGTATTATAAAATATTTGTACATTTTACCTTTTGTGTCTCCCCTATTTTCTTATAGACTGTAAACTTGTGAACAGGACCCTCACTCCTTTTAATATCTGAGTTATGCTTATTCTGTAACGTCAGTATTGTCTGTATAAGTCCCCCCTAAAATTGTAAAGGGCTGCGGAATATGTTGGTGCTATAAAAATAAAAATAATTTTTTTATTCAGCACCTCACATCTCACATTAACTATTTGAACTACAGCAAATATGGGTCCCAATTCTCCCGATAGGTGCTAGGTTGCTCTTCCAGGACTTCTACATATCAAACATTTGTACCATATACGTTCTATGTGCCATTATCTCAGATGATAATACACCTTTAAGTTTTATTGTAGCCCTTGGGATTGGTTCAGTCTGACAATGTGAACCTTGGACAAAAAAGCTAGTACATCCATGTTTTAATTTGTCTCTTTACTACTTTACCCAGCATTATCTCACCCCCTCCCACGAGGTATCATCTCCCATCCAAAAGATATCACTGCCCCTCTAATATATCACCTCTTCCCCTTCTACCTCCTCTCCCCCGAGTTTAATCCCTGTTAGGCATCAGCTCTCCTTTCTCTCCCCAAGCATCGGCTCCCCAAGTTCTCACGACCTCCCCTCCACAGATATATCTCCCCTTAGGTATCTTCTTACTCCCTTCTTTTTCGACCCATCATCTCGTTTGCTACCTGCTCTTACTCTCCCATCCCAAGTATCGATTTCCCCAGGTGTTACCTTTCCCCCCAATATCACCTCTACATTCCCTCCAGTATCATCTCTCTCGTCCTTAATATCATCTCTAGGATTATCCACCCATCTTTTTCCTTCAGTATTATCTCTCCTCCATTATCATCCAATTCTAATTCACTAGAGATGAGCAAATCTTTTAAAATATGTATTTGACAGATTTGCCCTAGTTGTCTCATGGAAACAGCCTCGCATCAAATCAAAATCTCTGCAAAGCCTCCAATTGCCCTGAAAAACAAGTATGACACTATTACACTATTCTCTTTTTCCTGACACACTAATTTACTTCACTATAATTGTGGACGTGTTCCATTTTTGCACCAATTGCAGTAGAGCCACAACATTTTTACTGCAATAGTCAAAAATCGTGGTAAAACAAAAGCTTTGCAGCAAAACTCCGGAAACATGTGAGTGCAGCCTTATAGGTACCTTAGTGTTTCATAGTTTCTCTCCCTATCTCTATAGCTAAGCTGTGAACTGTGACATTCTATCACTATCCAGAATGACTCTAAAATAGCTGCTTCATTTCCTGCTTCTGCTTTTATGCAGGCTATAATAGCCCCTTTTTATTTGTTGTGCTATGTAATGTGATGTGATAACTGCAAACCTGCCCCACGTCATTTGATCCTTTGGTCGCTGATGTAATCTTCTACATTGTATAAACTCACAGCAGCCATTTTAGGCAACTTTTGCAAAGCCAATCGTAGATTGTTCGAATTCCCTGAGTTCAGCAACTTTAAGCTTGTGGGCTCCAATGCAAATTCTCCACTAGGGGACTCAACCATCACGAGTCTTTGATAGGATTTGTGTACTCATATGATACAAAGGTACCTTTTGGGTCCACCTGAACTCCAGGTTCGACTGAAGCCCTACACCCACTATAGTTACGCCCCGGCTTATAACTATCCCTTTTAGTGCAAATTACTCCCATCTCCTGAATCTACTTTTCTGCAGCACTTAAGTAATTGGCAGTAACTTTCTGAACCATTCAATTCTGGGACAGTTTTTCATGGACCTACTTTCCCAGAACTACTACTACTCCCTCAGGAAATCGACAGGAAAAAATAAAAGTCTCATATCTCTGGGAGTACTTGTAGATCACAGACAAAATATCAGCATGCAATGTCAGTAGGTGGCTTCTAAAGCCAGCAGGATATAGTTATGTATTAAAAGTATCATGAACTTGTAGGACAGAGACGTAATATTACCACTTTACAAAGCGTACGTGCGGCCTCATCTGGAATATGCAGTTTAGTTATCGGTACCAGTTCATGGAAAGGATGTCCTGGACTGCGAAAAAGTAGAAGGAAGAGCAACAAAACTGGTAAGGGGCATGGAGGATCTTTGTTAAGAGGAAAGACTAAGGGAATCTGTCACAAGGTTTTTTTACACCTAATCTGATAGCAGCATAATGTAGAGCCAGAGACCTTGACTCCAGCGATGTGTTTCTTACTGGGTTGCTTAGTGTAGTTTTAATAAAATCACTGTTTTATCAGGAGGAGATTATCATTAGAGGATTAGTAAACTTGCTGCCAGGTAGTCAAGCATATTCATGAGCTCTGTGTACACTGTACATGAGCAGAAAGCTGCCAATCAGTGATGGGGGTGGGGTTTTACAGAGCTCAGCATTCAAAGAACTGCTAGATCTGCAGCAGATAAAACTGTGATTTTATCAAAATTATATTGTAAAGGACATATTGATATTCATGCTATAGCAACTCCATTTTGTCTGCTTGTTTCAAAATCATGTTATTATCACTCCTTGCATAACATACTTCTTTCCTGCTTTTCTCATGCTTTACATGGAACTTTCTCACACTAACTTTTTATCTCAAGAACATTTTGTCAGACACCCGCTCCTGTTATCTAACTAGTCTAGGCCAGGATTGACCTTGTACATTTCCATCGTGCTTCGAACTAACGATGATAATATGACCATATATGCGTTTCCGTAATAATTGCACTAACATTGGCTCAAGCCTGTAGTACTGTAGTATGGCTGTAGGGGATTGGCTATTGATAAACTCGAAACAATATAAAATGCTAAGCAAAATAAACGGGATCAGAGATTCTTTGAATCCTCCCATACAGAGCATTGCCTCCGTTTGGTTTTCTGTGGATTGCGCAATCAACATAATAATTTGACACTCACTTGGTCAACCGTGAAGGGTTATTGCCCTCCCTCAACAATATCAAGCAGCTCTGTAAGTGATACATCGTTAGAATCAGGGTCCCTGCCTCTATATTATGCTGTTCTCAGATGGGGTAGCAAAAACCTAGTGACAGATTCCCTTTAACTCTTGAACCAGACTTTTTTTTGTGCGTTCATTTTTTCATTCATTTGTTCCAAGAACCCCAGGCTTTTTTTGGAGGATGAGTTGTAGTTTTATATGTCACTACTCATTTTATCATAAAATATATTGAAAAAGCGAAAAAAAAGTGGGGGAAAATGGTATTAAAAATGAAATTCTAGAATTTGTGTGTATGTGAGGCATTCATTGTGCAGTAAAAATTACCTGTCAATATGATTTTCAAGGTCAGTATGAATAAGGCAATACTAATCTAAAAGGGGATCTGTCATCATTTTTTTCACCTTGATTCAAGGGATATGTCACTTACTAGGCCGCTTGCTGTAGTTTTAATATAATCACTATTTTAGCAGCAGGAATATATCACTAGTACACCTGCTACCAGGTAGTCCTCCATATTCATGAGCTATGTATATCCCTGTCCCTCACTGATTAGTTGATTTTGCCTTTGCACAGTGTACACAGAAAGCAGCTAATCAGTGGTTTGGCGGGGTTATACAGAGCTCCGCATTCAGAGAACTGGTAGATCTGCAGCAGATAAAACAGTATATTTATCAAAACGGCAGCACACAGCCCAGTAAGTGATACAGGTGCATCTCACAAAATTAGAATATTATCAAAAAGTTAATTTATTTCAGTTCTTCAATCCAAAAAGTGAAACTCATATATTATATAGATTCATTACAAACAGAGTGATCTATTTCAAGTGTTTATTTCTGTTAATGTTGATGATTATGGCTTACAGCCAATAAAAACACAAAAGTCATTATCTCAGTAAATTAAAATAATTAACGAAAACACCTGCAAAGGCTTGCTAAGCATTTAAAAAGGTCCCTTAGTCTGTTTCAGTAGGCTCCACAATCATGGGGAAGACTGATGACTTGACCGATGTCCTGAAGGCAGTCATTGACACATTCCACAAGGTCCCAGAGTTACAATTTTCATTTGGAAATCAAGGTCCCAGAGTCTGGAGGAAGAGTGGAGATAGGCCCAACTTCAGCACCCGGGTAAGTGCCAGGGCCCCGAGCAGGCGGGGCGGGGGCCCACTCGCTGTCGGGCACCCGGCATGCTATGGGTCCCGTGAGCAGAGGAGTGCGGTGCCAGCGCCCGCGAGTTGGTTCCCCCCGCTTGCTCAGGGCCCCGGCACAATACTTACCTCTCCGAGTGCCTCCGCAGCTCTGGTCTCTTCCATCTCTTGACTGTGACAACTTAGGTCAGAGGGCGCAATGACGTCTTTCCAGCGCGCCCCGTGCTGAGCAGTCACAGTGCAGACAGTGGGTAGACACCAGCGACGCTGAGGAGTCTGGAGCAGCGGTAGCAGGATAGGTGAAGTGAGTATTTGATTTTTTTAGTTTTTTTATGTATGGAGGCATGGGGCATTATATGGGGCCCATACAGGATGGAGCCCATACAGAATGGAGCAATCTATGGGACCCATACAGGATGGAGCCCATACAGAATGGAGCAATATATGGGGCCCATACAGAATGGAGCAATCTCTGGGGCCCATACAGGATGGAGCAATATATATGGCCCATACAGGATGGAGCATTATATGGGGCCCATACAGGATGGAGCCTTATATGGAGCCCATACAGGATGGAGCATATATGGAGCCCATACAGGATGGAGAATTATATGGGGCCCATACAGAATGGAGCGTTATGTGGGGCCCATACAGGATGGAGCATTATATGGGGCCCATACAGGATGGAGCTTTTTATGGGGCCCATACAGGATGGAGCATTACATGGAGCCCATACAGGATAGGGCCCATACAGGATGGAGCAATATATGGGGCCCAGCCTGCATGAAGCATTATATGGGGGCCTGTATACTGTATGGAGCATTATATGGGGGCCAGTATCCTGTATGGAGCATTATATGGTGCCCATAATACTGTATGGAGGACTATACTGTCCGCTCTGCACTGTGCGCTGCGAGGATTCACCATTTTCTGAGATATTGTAGAATTTACAATAGATATCACTCATATAATGTAAGAAATGAGTGAAATCTTTGGCATTGTACTATATATATATTTCTCTGCCGCATCTGTGCATCATGAATCATGAATCGTGGTATGTGCTAAAGGGACCCACTGAGACTCTTTCGCCCGGGGCCCACGAAAACCTGGAGCCGGCCCTGAGTGGTGAGGCACACAATCCAAGCTGCTTGAGGTCTAGTGTGAAGTTTACACAATCAGTGATGGTTTGGGGAGCCATGTCATCTGCTGGTGTAGGTCCACTGTGTTTTATCAAGACCAAAGTCAGTTTAGCCGTCTACCAGGAAATGTTAGAGCACTTCATGCTTCCCTCTGCTGACAGGCTTTTTGGAGATGGAAATTTCATTCTCCAGCAGGACTTGGCACCTGTCCACACTGCCAGAAGTACCAATACCTGGTTTAAAAACAACAGTATCACTGTGCTTGATTGGCCAGTAAACTCGCCTGACCTTAACCCCATAGAGAATCTATTATAGAGAATCTATGGGGTATTGTCAAGAGGAAGATAAGAGACACCAGACCCAACAATGCAGACGAGCTGAAGGCTGCTATCAAAGCAACCTGGGCTTCCATAACACCTCAGCGGTGCCACAGGCTGATCGCCTCCATGCCACGCCGCATTGATGCAGTAATTGATGCAAAAGGAGCCCCGACCAAGTATTGAGTGCATTTACTGAACATACATTTCAGTAGGCCAAGATTTCAGATTTTAAAAAAATTTTTCAAGCTGTTGTTATAAAGTATTCTAATTTACTGAGATAATGACTTTTGTGTTTTCATTGGCTGTAAGCCATAATCATGAACATTAACAGAAATAAACACTTGAAATAGATCACTCTGTTTGTAATGAATCTATATAATATATGAGTTTCACTTTTTGTATTGAAGAACTGAAATAAATTAACTTTTGATGATATTCTAATTTTGTGAGATGCACCTGTACATCCCCAGAATTAGGGTCTCTGCCTGTACATCGTGCTGCTCTCAGATGAAGTAGCAAAATCTGGGTGACAGATTCCCCTTAAGAAAAAAAAATTTGAACAAACGTATATATACGTTTATAAAACTTTCTCTCTCTCCTATTATTCTGGCATTTGGCAAATATTAAAAATTATGGTAATCCTAATTGACCTAAAACGGGAAAGGTTTATTCTGATTTCATGTCAGATATTGAGAAAAGCATGCATATGTGTCTTTATATAATGTGTGTAAACTTCTGGTTTTAACTGTATATATATATATATATATATATATATACATACATGTATATACTGTATATATATATATATATATGTAGCACCCTGAGGATTCGGCTGCTACAGGGGTATTGCACCTCAAGCCAGAGGTGTGATATTCCACTCCCGGGTAAGGATGGAGTGTGGAACTGAGCTCAGTTAGCTGCATACACTACACACATCCCATTTCCGGGGGACAGACCGATGGTACTCCCACTAGGTATATGTGCAGGTACGACAGTGTCTGTCCCTGGCTGGAGTGGGAGGGGGGTGGAACATCCCAGTAGTGTAGGGGCAGATAGGGGGAGCAGTCTGGGTAAGGCTAGGAGCTCATTGGGTGCTGGTCACCTGAGCTCACACATAGAGGGAGTATATAAGGTGGGCACCATCTTAGAACAGGGTCTTTTGTAGAGGGTCAGTCAGTCCTGAGAGAGGTCCAGGAGAGCCTGCAGAGAGAAGAGAGAGAGGAGAAGAGAAGGACCCAGAGGGGAAGAAGAAGGAACCCCAAGAACCCAGAATCAGACCAGAAGGGTGAAGGGTTGGCACAAGGGTACCGGATCCCAAGCTGGCAGAGGCAAAGCACACCTTAGCCAGAGACCGGAGGTCGTGGGCAGGATCTGCCACGACCCTCACCAAGTCCACAAGGAAGGCACACCAGGTATAGGGTCAGGGAACCCCGAAGAGGTGCAACCACCAAGAGGCCCGAGGGAGCCGGACATAAGTGGACCCCTGGTGAGAACGGCCAGTAGAAAGGAAAGTCAGAAAGGGAGCTCAGGACCACGCTCCAGAATTGCTTGGGGGTTGGCCGAGTCCAGGACCTGGTGGACGCAGCACGGCTCGGGCGGTCACTCAAGGCCAGAGTGACCAACAGAACAGCAGTAAGTAAAAACCCTGAACTGCACAGCCCGACTCTGAGTCTTCTTACCATCCACACTGCACCTCCACTACCACCATCCTCTACACCTGACCCCCTGAGGCTATACCCCTCCCGTTGGGGGTTATACTACCACAGCTGCACACATACCACCAGCCTCAGCGGACCCTGCTGCAGCGGCGGCCTTTTGACCGCAAATCAACGGGTGGCGTAGTCGACACTAAGAACACTAACAACATCTGTAAAGACTGCCACACACTGAGTTTGACACCCTGGGCACGGACCGGGTCGCCGCCACTCGGAGACTACAACCCCCATCTGATCCGGCTCCGGGTATCCCCCAAACAGCACTGGCCCAGGGGGCGCGTCATATATATATATACTGTATGTATATATAGTTTGTATGTGTATATATATATGTATATATATCTCATATCTATATTAACAAACATCAGTCAAATTGGGCACTTGGTGCAGATTTAGTAATATTAGTAACAGTTGCACCTTGTATTCCACAGATCACCTGGCATAATTTTAAACACCCATGTATTAAATCTCAGTGAAAGGCTATGCATCTTATAAATGTCACTGGTCAGTGGCTGATCACATGACCAGTGGATTGCCGTGCGCTAGCTGAGATGCTTACATTTGATCGGCAGTGAGTGACAGTTGGAGGTGACTGGCGACAGTTGAGGAGATGTCTGCTGAGCAGAGCGACAAAATGGAAGCGAAATTTAGGAGAGAAGGAGTGAAGAGACGAAGACCTACCTATGGCACATCTGATGATGCGAGGAAGTCTTCAGTCAAGAGGACAAAACAACCTGTCCAGAAGAAAGATGGAGAGGAAGAGATGAAGGCACATCCGAAGATGGGAGCCAAGAAGCGAGGAGCCATCTTCAGCTCATTGGGAGATGAAGAGACATCTTCAAAGGAGATCCAGGGTATAAAACGACGAAGGATTTCATCAGGACAGAAAGCCATGGATCTGAAGAAAGAAGAGGATAGCAGTGAAGCCACAGTCTCTGATAACTTCAAAAGGAGACTACTGTTCCATCATGTGCTCGGTCGGGGATCTTTTGGCATGGTCGTGCTGGCGGAGGATACATCTACCCGCAAATATTTTGCTACTAAGATCATCAGCAAAAGAGCCCTGCTTGCTTCCGGTGATGCTTCTGGGATGGTGGAGCGACGAGTTTTACAGCTGGCATCTGGGAGCCCCTTTCTTGTCCGCGCAGACTTTGCATTCCAGACCAAGGTAAGATATCCATTACTTAAGCCCCTTCCCACCACTGCCAATTTTCATCTTTACACTTTACTTTTTTCAGTCCCCTTCTTCCAAGAGCCATATCTTTTTTTCTTTTCCATCAACATAGCGTATGAGGGATTGCGTTTTGCAGGATGAGTTGTAATTTCAAATTCCAAATTCATTGAAATGGTGAAAAAAAGAAAGAAGGAAAAAAGCAACTCCACCATTGATTTTTTTCTTTTCTTCATGTGGTATTCATTGTGCAATAAAAATGACTGGGTAAAATGAATCTCCAGGTTTGAACATTTACAAAGATCCCAAACTTGTCTATTTTTTTTTTTTAATTTAAGTGATGAAAAAAAATGTGAACATTTGCAAATAAAAAAACATTGGGTTTGTGCGTCCATTTTCTAAGACCTGCAAATGTTTTATTATTTTTTTTGTGAGGTGGGGAGATGTTTTGATCACATTTTATTGCATTTTGTCAGGAAAGTGTGTCAGCCAAAAACACACTTAATTGAATATTTTGATAATAATATCATTATTTTTTTTATACTTAATAAAGGAAAAGGGTTGATTCAAATTATTATAATTTTTCATTTGGTTTATATTTTTAACACGTTTTTATGTATGTTTACTTTATTTTTTTAGTCCTCTTATGGAATTTAAAGGGGTTTTCCCACAAACAAAGTACATTTTAACTAAGAGATCTTGGAGTAAAAATAAGTTCTACAATTGGATGTGTTAAAAAAAATGTTCCTGTGCTGAGATAATCTTATAAAGGTGCCCCTGGTTTGTACTGTGTAATGGTTGTGTCTGACCGTACAGGAACATGGTCTGATCATACCACAGCTCCTGGGCAGGGGAGGACGCAAAAGAGTATACAGACATTACAACACGGGATCACAGCTGATTCATTTTGTGAGGCAAAACATTTTGCTGTCTGTTTTTAAGCAATATTTTTCCTGAAAGAAATAATCCTTTGTGATCCTGTCTGTATCCTGTCTTTTGTTTCCTCCCCTGCCCAGGAGCTGTGGTATGATCAGACCATGTTCCAGCACGGTCAGACACGGCCATTACACAGTACACAGCAGGGGCACATTTATAAGATTACCTCAGCACAGGAGCATTTATTTTTAAACTCATCCTAGTAGTTCTCATAGTCAGCTGCCATGATAACCCATCCGCACCCAGTGATCAGTGTAACAGCAGCGATCAGAACAATCTCTGATGGCTGCGGTTACAGATGCCGGCTCTGTACAGGCATCTCCCTGTAGAACCGTGAGCAAAACGCGCGTGGGGTGGAGGTCACACAGCCCTAACCTGCTCATGCCATACTGCCTCTGGATTTGGCTAATCCCATGTTTAATTTTTCATTATATCCTGATATTTATTCTTATGTTGGCCAATGACTTTTGTACCATGTACATTATTATGGCCATATATTCAAGTTATGTGTCACATGAATTATATGAGATTTTTCCTATTTATTATATTAGATGTACTGTTTTTCTCTTTGATGTTATTCTGGTATATACATATATATATCTGCACATGCCCTTTATGTATTTAATATATCGATGGTGTTAGTTTACTTGTATTCATGTATTTACTGCATGAAATTCAATATATGTGCATCCTAGGGAGAACCACTATTCAATACATAGGCCGTGTCTCTACACCCCACATGTGTTTTAATGTATAGTTATCAATTACATGTTTTTTAACGTATTTTTCATGTCTGATCACTGATTTATCCAAATAAAGAATTTACTCCACTTATGTCTGCTGTATTATTTAATCCTTACTGGATTGTTGTAGGTCATTTCATACTTGAATTGTGGTCCAGTGAACATTAATGATTATACACATCTATTCTTTTTCCTGAATGTGTAGCTATACCCCATTCATTGTCAGTGTTATGTGTACAGGCATCTGCCAAGTATGATGCGGGCTCAGCTCCTGAACCTGCTCCATACATAGAGACCTGACATTGGATGAGCTATTACATCATATGTCGGCAAACGCTTTTCTGCGTCCTTTAAAAGTTAGCAGTGGGAGAGCATGATAAAAAGGCTTACCTACCCCCTGAGACCGACTTTAGCTCTTAGGCCACGGCCCCACTATCAGTATTTGGTCAGTATTCAGTCAGTATTTTTTCTCAGGAGTGGGAGCCAAGACCAGGAGTGGGTGATAAATGCAGAATTGGTGACTTGTTTCTATTATACCTTTTTTCTGATTGTTCCTCACCTGGTTTTGGCTTTGGGGTGACAGCTAATATTTTAACAATAGTAGGGGTAACATTAGGTCTTATTCAGAAATACTGTCTAATATTAAAATTGGCTTTGTTATCAATAGTAATAAAACCTCATTTTTTAAATTTTTTTTAATTTTATGTTTAAAAAGCAGATTTATCAGCCATCACCCCAAGATTGCCATGATTCTTTAGGTCATGGTACTCTTTGGATGACAGCTAATATGTTTAGGATTTACAGTAGGACGCACTGGTCCATGTTTATAGACGTCACAATGATTTAGTAACGTGCGGAATTGTACTCATTACACTGAGCTCTGACTTCTTGGGATGGGTAACAAGGCCATTTTTGTGGTAAATGAGGCCCAATATACCCCTTACTATAGATTATTACATTTTTCGCAGTGTTCCCTCATCTGTATAATAACATCTTAGGTCCCGATGCTCCTAGGGAAACCACTAATATTAGTATAATTTACAGTATGGGGTAAATTATCACATGAATGTAAGCATCAGACCATCTCTGAGACCAGCACAGTTGTAATATGTGATATGTCTGTTTACATGTATTTTTCTGTATGTCTTCTAATATGTTTATGTCTGTATGTGTCTTTGTATATGTCTGTATATGTTTGTGTGCGCACATTTCTGCGAACCGTACATGTGCAAGTCTGCATGTGTATACGTGACTCCGTGTGCGTATATGCGTGACTGCATGTGCATGACCGTGTGTGTATGTGTGTGACTGCATGTGTATGTGTATGACTGCGCATGTGTATGTGTGTGACTGCGCATGTGTGTGTATGTGCGTGACTGCCTGTGCGTGTATTTGCATGACTGCATGTGTATGTGTGTGACTGCATGTGTGTGTATGTGCATGACTGCGCGTGTGTGTATGTGTGTGACTGCGTATGTGTGTGTATGTGTGTGACTGCGTGTGTGTGTATTTGCATGACTGCATGTGTATGTGTGTGACTGCATGTGTGTGTATGTGCATGACTGCGCGTGTGTGTATGTGTGTGACGTCGTATGTGTGTGTATGTGTGTGACTGCGTGTGTGTGTATTTGCATGACTGCATGTGTATGTGCGTGACTGTATGTGTGTGTATGTGCATGACGGCATGTGTGTGTATGTGTGTGACTGCGTGTGTGTGTATGTGTGTGACTGCGTGTGTGTGTGCATGTGCGTGACTGCATGTGTATGTGCGTGACTGCGTATGTGTGTGTATGTGTGTGACTGCGTGTGTGTGTATGTGTGTGACTGCTTGCGTGTGTATGTGTGTGTGTGTATGTGTGTGACTGCTTGTGTGTGTATGTGTCTGACTGCGTGTGTGTGTGTATGTGTGTGGCTGCATGTGTGTGTATGTGCATGACTGCATGTGTATGTGCGTGACTGCGTATGTGTGTGACTGCATGTGTGTGTATGTGTGTGACTGCGTGTGTGTGTATGTGTGTGACTGAGTGTGTGTATGTGTGTGACTGCATGTGTGTGTATGTGCATGACTGCATGTATATGTGCGTGACCGAGTGTGTGTGTATGTGTGTGACTGCGTGTGTGTGTATGTGTGTGACTGAGTGTGTGTATGTGTCTGACTGCATGTGTGTGTATGTGCATGACTGCATGCGTATGTGCGTGACTGCGCGTGTGTGTATATGTGTGACTGCGTGTGTGTGTATGTGTGTGACTGCGTGTGTGTGTATGTGTATGACTGCATGTGTGTGTATGTGTGTGACTGCATGTGTGTGTATGTGTGTGACTGCATGTGTATGTGTGTGACTGCGTGTGTGTGTATGTGTGTGACTGCGTGTGTGTGTATGTGCATGACTGCGTGTGTGTGTATGTGTGTGACTGCATGTGTATGTGCGTGACTGCGTATGTGTGTATGTGTGTGACTGCGTGTGTGTGTATGTGTGTGACTGCGTGTGTGTGTATGTGTATGACTGCATGTGTGTGTATGTGTGTGACTGCATGTGTGTGTATGTGTGTGACTGCATGTGTATGTGTGTGACTGCGTGTGTGTGTATGTGTGTGACTGCGTGTGTGTGTATGTGTATGACTGCATGTGTGTGTATATGTGTGACTGCATGTGTGTGTATGTGTGTGACTGCATGTGTATGTGTGTGACTGCGTGTGTGTGTATGTGTGTGACTGCGTGTGTGTGTATGTGCATGACTGCGTGTGTGTGTATGTGTGTGACTGCATGTGTATGTGCGTGACTGCGTATGTGTGTATGTGTGTGACTGCGTGTGTGTGTATGTGTGTGACTGCGTGTGTGTGTATGTGTATGACTGCATGTGTGTGTATGTGTGTGACTGCATGTGTGTGTATGTGTGTGACTGCATGTGTATGTGTGTGACTGCGTGTGTATGTGTATGACTGCATGTGTGTGTATGTGTATGACTGCATGTGTGTGTATGTGTGTGACTGCATGTGTATGTGTGTGACTGCGTGTGTATTTGTATGACTGCATGTGTGTGTATGTGTATGACTGCATGTGTGTGTATGTGTATGACTGCATGTGTGTGTATGTGTGTGACTGCATGTGTATGTGTGTGACTGCATGTGTATGTGTATGACTGCATGTGTGTGTATGTGTATGACTGCATGTGTGTGTATGTGTGTGACTGCTTGTGTGTGTATGTGTGTGACTGCTTGTGTGTGTATGTGTGTGACTGCGTGTGTGTGTATGTGCATGACTGCCTGTGTTTGTGAGTGAGTGTGTGTGTATGTGTGTGACTGCGTGTGTGTGTATGTGCATGACTGCCTGTGTTTGTGAGTGAGTGTGTGTGTCTACATGTGCGTGTGGACCAGTGTACAAAAAACAGATGTATATCTGAGGAGTAGTAATAACAAATTTATCCATTTAAAAATTAAAAATTTATTCAATTTAGATTAATAGCAAAGAGCTATGCGGGGGCTCATACTGTATCTAGGAGGCTATGCGGGGTCACATACTGTATCTTGGGATCTATGCAGGGGGCTCATACTGTATCTAGGAGGCTATGTGGGGTCACATACTGTATCTTGGGATGACAGCTAATATTTTAACAATAGTAGGGGTAACATTAGGCCTTATTCAGAAATACTGTCTAATATTAAAATTGGCTTTGTTATCAGAAGAAAACCTTATAATAGTTATAACTGTCACATCCAGCATTATCCACAAAGAATACTGTATAATTAATTATTCTGAATCAGAATGTAGCGGTGACCCACAATGATTTCTCTTAGTTACTCATGTAGAGTAAATAGGGAAACATACATTTAAAAGGGACAGCACAATATAATTCCCCACCTCCAACTTTGAGGGACATAGGTGGTGGATCTGTATAATTTATCTGGCTGCGATATATAATACAGGACTTATAGGGTCAGAATTTATTAATATCGACCCCATATGCATCCACTTGGATGTATGTAAAAATTTGATTTTATAATTAAACACTAGTATTTTAATTGAACCCATATTAAAAGTTATATTTTATATTTATTCACACTCTTTTTCCCCCTTTTCCCTTTCCTTATGATTTATGATACTGAGAATTAAAACCAGTAAACAAGACGGGAGAAGTAGTACTGTGCAGTGTATATATACAGATTAATACAGATACTGGGAATATTGCAGTCAATTTATATACACAGAATAATACAGATACTGAGATTTACATCAGTATACAGGGCAGGAGAAGTGGTACTGTGCAGTGTATATATACAGAATAATAAAGATACTGAGAATTACACCCAGTATAGAGGGCAGGAGAAGTGGTACTGTGCAGTGTATATATACAGAATAATAAAGATACTGAGAATTACACCCAGTATAGAGGGCAGGAGAAGTGGTACTGTGCAGTGTATATATACAGAACAGTACAGATACTGAGAATTACATCCACTATACAGGACAGGAGAAGTGGTACTGTGCAGTGTATATATACAGAATAATAAAGATACTGAGAATTACACCCAGTATAGAGGGCAGGAGAAGTGGTACTGTGCAGTGTATATATACAGAATAATAAAGATACTGAGAATTAGGCCACGGCCTCACTATCAGTATTTGGTCAGTATTCGGTCAGTATTATTTCCGCAGTATCTGTATTATTCTGTATATACAGTATACACTGCACAGTACCACTTCTCCTGTCTGTATGCTGGTTGTAATTGTCAGTATTGTATTATTCTGTATATATACACTGCAAAGTACCACTTCTCATGTCCTATATATACTGTGTGTAAGGCCACGGCCCCACTATCAGTATTTGGACAGTATTCGGTCAGTATTTTTTGTCAGGAGCCAAAACCAGGTGAGGAACAATCAGAGAAAAGGTGTAATAGAAACAAGTCACCAATTCTGCATTTATCACCCACTCCTGGTTTTGTCTCCAACTCCTGACAAAAAATACTGACTGAATACTGACCAAATACTGATAGTGGGGCCGTGGCCATAGGGAGAATTACACACAGCATACATAGCTCCAAAATATATGCTACAAACATCTAAAATATATATATACCCACACAAACACTGGGACCATTGTATATACATGTAGTAAATATTATAGTATATATATTATAGTATGAACTATGGAGCTGTGTATATAGTTATTTAGTGTGGTGCTGTGCCTGAGTACATAACTTTTAGTGGGAAGTCCACACCATATACAGAGCTCCACACTATATACTGTGTTATAAAACATGGTATGGAGCTGTGTGTATACTATATAGTGTAGAGATGTGCCTTTTATATAAAATGTGCAGCCCACACTATATGCTATACACACATATTATATTCACATCACATCTACACTATATATTACACACAGCACCTCACTACATGCTATATACACAGGTCCACACTATATACAGTACTTAATTATGCTGTTTACATCAGATAGTATAATCTGGGGCCGATGCATATACATTACATAGGATACACTGGGGATGATATATATACATTACATAGGATACAATGGGGCCGATGTATATACTTCTGAGGGGATGTGCTGGGGGCAATCTATATACATCACATAGCATACGCTGGGGCCAATGTATATACATCAGATGGGATACGCTGGGAACGATGTATATACATCACATGGGATACACTGGGGCTGATGTATATACGGATTATAATGAGGGCAATTTGGGCTACCACCGGGGGCCCGAGGCTTCAGGGGGACCCATGGCCGGATTGCCCTCATTATATTGTTTTGTGCGGAGGCAGGGGCAGGTTTGGCAGGGGGACCGCACTGTACCTTTTAGACGCCGGCCACATCACAGGGAGGCAGACACGCACCCTGCACGCTGTGTGCTGCGTCTCCAGGACTGACATCACACAGCGGCGCCTGGAGCTTCTTTATCCTGCGGGAGAGGAGCTGGTGGATCAGGTCAGTGAATGGCGGTAAATATGAGGTCTGGAGAGGATGTCTGGAGTGAGGAGGGGGCAGCAGTACGCTGCTCCCCTCCTGATGAGTTTGCATAAGATTCCATAGTGTCAGTTCAGCGGCCGCTCTGATAGGGCTCTGTATAAGTTATTGCCGGACTTTCACCTTTGCTGCAGATCAGGTCACTCTGGGTCATCGGCTCCAGCATCACCAGATCTGCAGGAAAATTCAGAGTCCTGTAATAAATCCCACTGAGCCCCAGCAGAGCGACCACAGACATTGCATAGAGGATCCTGCACTGACTGATCAACCCTGAACCTGCAGGACATCACATACTGTACTGATCCATATATGATATGTGAGGTCCTGTAGGCAGGTGTGATCAGTACAGTCTATATCCCTGTACAAAATGTCACATCCAGTAAACAGATTAGTGTATGGTATACTGTGGTACAGACATCAGATGGGATATAACAATGTGTATAGTATAACATCTAATGTCTGTATCACGGTATATTATACTAGCTATTGAACCCGTTCTACACACGGGTCACAAGCATTTTTAGTGATACATTTCTGGCGCCATTTTTTTTAAGACACTGTGTCTGCGAATTCTCATAAACAGTATCTTCTATAAAATGGCGCTGGATAGCGTGGTAAGCGCATGCACTGACTCCGGCTCCACTTCATTGAAGTAATGTGCTACAAAATTAAAGGGATCCTTTCATCCGAAATAATGCTATTAACCTGCGTTCAGGTAAACAGCGCTATTATACTGCCCAGTAGCTGAATGAAGTGGGGAGAAAATGATCTTTATTCTCCTCGCCAGCATTCGGTTTCAGTCATGAGGGCACTGCCGGTTCGGTCACCACTCTGAGTATACAGAGCGTCCTCTGCAACCGAGCCCCCGGCCCTGATTGACACTGACTCTACATTGAGACCGGCTGTCAGTTAGGGCTAGGATTACTGCGGTTGCTCTGTTTACTCAAAGTAATGACTGAACCGGCGCCGGGCCAAACCCCATTACTAAAACCGAATGCTCCCCCATCCTGGTATATGCTCCCTCTCCATCCTGGTATATGCTCCCTCCCCATCCTGATCCCCCATCCTGGTATATGCTCCCCCATCCTGCCTGCTCTGCTGTTCTTCCATCCATATGAAAAAAAAACAACACTCCTACTCGCCTTTTCCCCTCTCCCTTGCAGCGCATCCTCGAACACCGGCAAAGCTGGAGGAGTGTGGTGCCGGAGTTCGCGCCTGCGCATGAATGAACCACAACGCCACACTCCTCCAACCTCGCCGGACATCAAGGTATGTGTCCTAATGGCGCCGAAGATGGCAGTATGAAATCAGCGTTAACGCACCCCGTGATCTAAGGCATCACAATCTTTTTTCCTCGTCCTCCTCCCTGTCACCTGTAACATCTGATGTGTTCTTCTGTCTCTAGCCAGACTGTGCAAACGCATTGTGTGCACAGTCTATAGAGGCTTCGGACAGACGGACACATCCCTGATTATATTATAGATAGTCATGTATTCTCATATAGACTCTACAGGGCCTAGGGCAAGAGGACGAGCATGTGACCTGGGTACAGCCGTCAGGGGGGTGCCTTCGGGCCACCTCATGCGGTGGTCAGAGGTGTCTCCCAGGCAGCTGCAATTTGCCGCCCCCAGAGTGGGAGTCGACCATTCTCTGAGCTTGCTGTGGAACCGACAGTCGATCAGAGAAGAGAGCTATGTGCGGGCTCATACTGTATATAGGGAGCTATGTGCGGGCTCATACTGTATATAGGGAGCTATGTGCAGGCTCATACTGTATATAGGAAGCTATGTGCGGGCTCATACTGTATATAGGGGCTATGTGCAGACTCATATTGTATCTAAGTAACTATGTAGGGGCTCATACTGTATGTAGGTGGCAGTGTGTGGGCTCATACTGTATGTACAGGGCTATGCGGGGGCTCATACAGTATGTAGGAGGCTATGTGGGGGCTCATACTATATGTACAGGGCTCTGTGGGGGCTCATACTGTATCTAGGGAGCTATGTGTGGGCTCATACTGTATCTAGGGAGCTATGTGCGGGCTCATACTGTATATAGGGAGCTATGTGCAGGCTCATATTGTATATAAGGAGCTATGTGCGGGCTCATACTGTACATAGGGAGCTATGTGCAGGCTTATATTGTATATAAGGAGCTATGTGCGGGCTCATACTGTATATAGGGGCTATGTGCCGACTCATTTTGTATCTAAGTAACTATGTAGGGGCTCATACTGTATGTAGGTGGCAGTGTGTGGGCTCATACTGTATATACAGGGCTATGCGGGGGCTCATACTATATGTAGGGGGCTGTGTGGGGGCTCATACTATATGTACAGTGCTCTGCGGGGGCTCATACTGTATATAGGAGGCTATGTGGGGGCTCATACTGTATCTAGGGAGCTATGCGGGGCTCATACTGTATCTAGGGAGCTATGTGGGCGCTCATACTGTATCTAGGGAGCTATGCGGGGGCTCATACTGTATATAGAGGGATGGCAGCATACTTAATTCTGCTCAATATTAAGTCATACAAATAATATATTTTTTTTATTATTTTGTTAATATTAATATGGAGCAGAATTAATTGCAGCCTATTGGATCGGCCTCCATAACAGGATCTCTCATGTGGCCCCTCGGGAAAATTAATCTCCCACCCTGCTCTACTATATATAGCGCTATGTTATGGAAATTTTTTTCCTCATTCTCTGTCTATAGATGTGATCAGAACATCTGTGTGTTGATCACATGACCAATCACATGATCTATCAAAGGGGATCATGTGACATGTCACGTGATACATCCGGTACCTGAGGGGGGCCACACCTTTTAAACTGCCCGGGGCCCTGGCTACTCTTAATCCACCCCTGTGTATATACATCATATAGGATATATACATCATATAGGATACGTTGGGGACAATGTATATACATTATATAGGATACGTTGGGGACAATGTATGTGTGTCACCCTACCTGGATGCCACAAGTGTAATAAAGCTGTGTCTGAGAGCAAGGGGGAGGTTCTCTGGTCAGGGGAACATTAGCATGCAATGCCTCCTGTCTCAGGCCAGTAGGGGGAGCAGGCTGCCCCTATAAAAGCTGGTACTGGGGACAGGGTTAGGGAGAACTGGATTGCCTGTCTCAGCTTTGAGACGTGTCCCAGAGTGGAGCAGGGACAGAAAGTTGATTGCACCTAAGAGGAAGTGTGGCAGTAGGAGAAAGCCACAAGCCAGAGACAAGAGGCGAAGAGAGCCTGTCTTGGCAGAGAAAGACTTAGCTTTACCAGACTTTGGTGTCTGAGGCTGGAAGGATTCCACATCCCCCAGCAGAGAACCAGTCCGCAAGGGACTGTATATTCCTTGGCCTAAGAAGCCTGGAGGCCCTGCCACAACCGAAGGGACCAGTAAAGCCGTACAAGGCTGGGAGCAGAAAGGAACCCACGTCGCAGGCCATACAGGCGAGAATACACGGAAAGCTCGGAAACGTGGGCTGTTACCCTATCAGGAGGAGATAGCCAGAAGGAGCGCAGAAAGCACGGTAGGCCTACACCCTCACCCTGACCAGGGCCAATTTCCCCATTGCTCTCAGACATCCAGGTCCCCTCCTAGCCGGGACTGTTTATGGGTCAGTTTACCTGTTGTAGTAAAGACCCTGGACTGCAACTTGTTGTCTGTGTGCTCCTTGCTCCTCCAGCACTATCAGCACTGGGATTCTCACTACCATCACTCCCACCATCCATTATACTGCCCTGGGGCCGCATTCTTCCCGTGGGGAGTCACACTACCCTAGCTGCACGCCTCATCAGCCCCAGCGGTCTGCAAGCAGCGGCGGTTCCTAATAACCGCAAATCCATGGGTGGCGTAGTCGGACATAATCAATATAACAGACTACCACTGGCCTGACCACCCTGAGCCACGGAACCGGGTTGCCACTACTACTCCCATCGTTCCCCCTATTGCCCGGATCCGAGTGCCCCACGGCCCAGGGGGCGAGTCAGCTTTGGCGTAGTCGGCAGGATTTCGTGCCCGCAACCACCGGGTACTGCGTGCCTTAAAAAGACTTTTGTAAACTTGCCGGTGGAGAAGTTTCCCGCCATCAGACGCCATCTCGGACCGTTTCCCGCCGTCCGGAGTCGTTTCCCGCCATCCGGAGCCGATTCCCGCCATCAGACGCCATCTTGGACCGTTTCCCGCCGTCTTCTGCCGTCTTCCCGCCATCGGACGCCATCTTCAGGACTCCGCGCGGGAAGAAGAGGGGCGTGGACGTCAAAACCGCGCGAGATCCGAAGCTCCGCCCCACGCAACGACGCTGCGCAAGGTCCTGGAAGGGAGAGAGAGCGACGCTGACGTCATCGGAGTGCGACGCCAGGTCCTCGTCCAGAGCAGCAGCGGAGCCGCGGCCTACAGAAGAGGATCGTCGGAAGGTAGGCCACACTTCACTAGGGGGGGAGGAAGATGTCGGACACAGAGGCGCCCACTACCACCAGCGCAGCTGCAGCAGCGGTGATGCCCTTTTCCTTACCCTACATCCCTGGAGCGGCCTGGCTGCCCAAATACTCAGGGGAGCCCCATGCCCTAACTGACTTCAAGGAAAGGCTATACAGTTTGTTCCACGTTTACCCCCTGACAGAGGAACAGAAGGTCAGCATATTAACAGGGCAGTTAACTGGCGCAGCCCAGACCGAGGTAAAATCATGGCCCACTGAGGAGAAAAGGACTGTGAAGGGTATTCTGGCCCGGCTGCGGGGTACCTTTGATACACGTACCTCCGCTGAAATTAAAATGAGGTTCTATGGATGTAAGCAGCGGGCACAGGACAGCATCAGAGACTATGCCTTAAATTTACAGGAAGCCTTGAGGGCTATTCAACAAACTGACCCTGGCAGTGTGCAGGAAACCGATAAGCTGCTAACAGAACAATTCATAGAGGGTCTGCTGTCCAGCGCCCACAGGGCCCAGCTGCGCCTCATGTTCTTTCAGAACCCCGACCTGACCTTTGCCCAATTTAAGGACAGGGCCATAAGGGTGCTCCGTGAATCAGCACCCAGTGGCGCTATAAACCCCCGGCGCCCTGCTATCACCTACCACCAGGAGGCGGCGCCCTCCTCTATGGACTCCGTGGAGGCTGATGCACAGGCCCTGAACCAAGCCCCGTCGAAAGGCCTGCACCACCAAGTCCAGGAGCTGACCAGGAGCGTCGCGGCGTTGACCAGGACCGTCCAGGCGTTGCAAGTGGACCCGTCAAGACCCATCAAGCTGGCTTCAAGTCCGGAGGATGTCCCGTGGCGTCGACAGAGGAGGATCCCGTCGTTCCGAGGGAGGCCCACAGACCGCTACGCAGAGGATGGACAGCCCATTTGCCGTCGATGCAACCAAACCGGACACATTTCCAGGTACTGTAATTTAAACGAGTCCAACCTGGGGCAGAGGGCCGACCCCCAGGCATAAGATCACCAGGCCCTTATAATTGGCGTGATAAGTACGTTGGGGGGCGCCCGGTTTTACCCGTGGTGCTGGACGGTATCCCCATGAGCGCCTTGCTGGATACTGGGTCGCAAGTAACCACAATCCCTTATGTACTTTTTAAGCAGTATTGGACTGATGCTGATATCACACGGTATCCAGACAGTAACTTGAGCATCATCGCCAGTAATGGCTTACCCGTGCCGCAGATGGGGTTCAAGGAGATGACCATTAAAATTGGTAAAGTTGAACTGCCGGCACAGGGAGTGATTATTGTGGACATTGACCGTCATGAAAGTCACCCTAAAATAACTGTGGGTACTAACATAATTGAAAATTGTCTTTCAGAGGTAATTGTAATTCTACAACAGGTGGCGGTGAATGCTAGTTCCAGCCAACAGAGGGTCCTCAACAAGGAGATAAAAGCCCTGATGAGACGGCAGCAGGTAGAACTGTCTGGTGGTGAGATCGGTAGCGTAAGACTGAGTGACCCATTCCCCATTTCCATGCCTCCCAAAAGTGAAATGATGATCTGGTGTCGGACTGCAATCGGGTTGAGAGGTAGAGACTACCAAGCCATGGTAGAACCCGTGTACTCAGACAGCAGGCCCACCATTTTGACAGCCCGGGGGGTGGTTGATGTCCGTCATGGGAGGGTGCCCGTCCGCATCCTCAACATTGGGGAGAGGGAAGTACACTTACCCAGGTACGCTACACTCGCCAAACTGTTTGTTGTCGAACACCAAGCTATCAGGGCCGTGGAACCCTTGCCTCCATCTCCTCAGGCGGAGGGTAATGGCTCCCAGAAACAAAAGGAGGACTGGTGCCAGAAACTCCATGTGGGTGCTGACTCCACTCCCCTGCACCAAAAACAAGGAGTCTACCGGGTGGTACAGGAGTACGAGAGAGTCTTTAGTAAGCACCCGCTAGACTTCGGCAGAGTAAAAGGGATAGAACACCAAATCCCCACAGGGAGCCACCCACCGATAAAAGAGAGACACAGGCCTGTACCCCCTGCACATTATCAGAACGCCAAGGGTATGCTGCGGGAAATGAAAGAAGCTGGGGTCATTAGAGATAGCTGTAGCCCCTGGGCAGCCCCCTTGGTTCTGGTCAAAAAGAAAGACGGAACCATGAGAATGTGCGTGGACTATAGACAAATCAACCGTATTACCCACAAAGACGCATATCCGCTGCCTAGAATAGAAGAGTCTTTAGCCGCACTAAAATCTGCTAACTTCTTTTCTACTTTGGACCTTACTAGCGGGTACTGGCAGGTTCCTGTGGCAGAGGCTGATAAGGAGAAGACCGCCTTCACCACCCCGATGGGACTGAGCGAATTCAACTGTATGCCTTTCGGGCTCTGCAACGCACCAGGGACCTTCCAGCGGCTGATGGAATGCTGTCTAGGGCACCGAAACTTCGAGACGGTCCTCCTTTACCTGGACGACGTGATCGTCTATTCGAAGACCTACGAGGACCATCTCAAGCACCTGGCTGAGGTGTTCGAAGCCCTGGCAGGCTATGGCCTGAAGGTGAAACCATCGAAGTGCCACCTGCTGAAACCAAAGGTCCAGTACCTAGGGCACGTGGTAAGTGCGGAAGGAGTGGCCCCCGACCCTGACAAGGTCACGGCAATCAAGAGCTGGCCAAGCCCCTCGAACATCAAAGAGGTGAGACAGTTTCTCGGGTTGGTAGGCTACTACCGAAGGTTCATCCCCGGGTTCACTAAGATGGCAGCTCCTATGCAGGACCTCCTGATCGGACAGTCTAAGTCCCGAAGTCAAAAGCCACCCTTCAAGTGGGATAAACCGGAAGAGGAGTCCTTCCGCCAGCTAAAGTTGGCCCTCACAGGGGATGAGATCCTGGCCTACCCTGATTATGGCCAGCCTTTCATTCTCCACACTGACGCCAGTAATGTGGGACTGGGAGCCGTACTGTCCCAAAACCAACAGGGCAGAGAACAGGTGATCGCATACGCCAGTCGGAAGCTGAGGCCCACCGAGAGGAACCCGGAGAATTACAGCTCCTTCAAGCTAGAATTCTTGGCGGTGGTGTGGGCCGTGACGGAACGCTTCAAGCATTACCTGGCCTCCGCAAAGTTCACCGTGTACACGGACAACAACCCGTTGACACACCTGGACAATGCAAGACTGGGTGCCCTGGAACAGCGGTGGATGGCCCGTCTCTCCAACTATGACTTCGTGATCAAGTACCGGGCAGGCAAAACCAACGCCAACGCGGACGCCCTATCCAGAATGCCTCACTTACCTGAAGGTGACGAAGACCCAGAAGAGCTGGAGGAGGTAGAACTCCCCGCGTTTCACCGGTATGGAGCCGCTCAACACTCTAACCGCGTGAAGGAGGAGAATCTAACAACTGTGATGATGAATCCCCTACCTCACCACAGCTGGGCCGAGACCCAAGATAGTGACCCTGCAGTCCGCCTGGTGAAAGATCTGCTGACCCGGGAAGACGCCTGTCTGGATCCAGATGCCCCAGAGGAAGCCAAGCAGCTATGGAAAGAGAAGAGTAAGCTGTTCCTCTACGAAGGCAAGTTGTGCAGAAGGATTGTTAACCACCGGACGCACGAGCTGACCTGGCAAGTCGTGGTCCCAAGGCGGGATGCAGCTATGGTCCTGGGGGCTTACCATGACAGAGCGGGACACTTCGGTTGGAAGAAACTGGAGTTCCTGCTAAGAGGAAGATTCTTTTGGGTCGGCATGAGAGGAGCTGTAGAAAAGTGGTGCAGAGACTGTGGCTCTTGTCACCTGAGGAGGAAGGACCGCACCAGCCAGAAGACACCCTTGAGGCCCATCGTCACCACGCAGCCTCTTGAGCTGGTAGCTCTGGACCACGTCAAATTGGCTCCAAGCCGGTCCGGATACATCTACGCCCTGACAATCGTGGACCACTATTCCCGTTTTCTAGTGGTGGTCCCGGTAAAGGACTTGACAGCCCAAACAGCGGCCAGAGCCTTCCAGCAATACTTCTGCCGTCCACACGGGTATCCGGAACAGGTCCTGACAGACCAGGGTCCAGCGTTTGAAGCTGAAATCTTCCAGGAGTTCTGCAACCTCTATGGCTGTAAGAAGATTCGTACAACGCCTTACCACCCCCAAACCAACGGGATGTGTGAGAAGATGAACAATATAGTCATTGATCTCCTGAAGACGTTGCCCCTGGAGGAACGCAGCCTGTGGCCAGAAAAACTGCCGGACCTGGTAGACATGTACAACAATATCCCGGTGAACGCTACAAACTGCACCCCGGCTTACCTGATGCGAGCTAGACCAGGTAAGCTGCCCGTAGACCTGGAGATGGGAGTCCTAATACCTGAGGACACCTCCCCAGATGCGGACTGGGATACGGAAAGGCAACTGCAGTACAAGAAGGTACAGGAGAGTGTGGAGAAGAGCCTGGCCCAGGTGAGAGAGAAGCAAGAAAGACTCTTCAATCAACACACCCCTGCTAGTCCCCTAGAACCTGGTGAGCAAGTCCTAAAGCGGAAGAGGAGGCTACATAAGTTGGACGACCAGTGGCAAAGGGAACCCTACACCGTACTGCAGTCTGACCACGACAACCCAAAGGTGTGCGTAATCACCAAGGACGGAGGAGAAACCACTAGTGTCGTCTCTAGAGACCACCTCAAAAGGTGCCCCGAGCAACTCCGTAGTGCAGAAGAGGATCAGAGTGACCTTGAACCCGCAGAGGACAAGGAAGAAATGATCAGCACCGTTCTCGGGGAGTTTCCCCAGTCCTGGACTCAGATAAATGATGCCATAGTGGTACCCGTCCTGCATTTCCTGCAACCGGCACAGCAACAACCAACACCAGAGCCAGAAGGTGAAGAGGAGCAAGCGGTTCCAGAGGCAGAAGAGTCTGTTCCAGCAGCCCAGGAGAGTCAACCCTCTGCTGACAGTGAGCCTGCCATGCCTGCGGTAAGCCAAAGAACCCGCAGACAGCTGCCTGCCCTACCTGTACACCCAGCTGGTAGCTGTACCCCTAACGCTAGTGGGGAAAGCCAGGTTGGTCCACCACCAGACAGCGGGTTAAGGAGGTCAACCAGGAGCACAAAGGGGCAGATACCCGCTCGCTGGAGAATATAGAGTGTACTAAATTGTAAATAACCTTGTTGCCAAATGTTGAATTGTTTGCCAAGTTACATGCATGTTCGGTAATTCTGTGTTTCAGTCTCTTGCAGCAACCGTAAGGACTCACAGGTTATGGACTTTTTATAACCGGGACCTTGTATGGACTGCGTTCGGAGCCTAACCCAGTAATGAACTAAGACTGTGAAGGACTTGGGGTAGGACAAACCCCCACCTGGTTAAGGCTCCCCGTTGTTTTGGTGATATGGACACCCGGTCACAGGCCACACTGTGACCTAAAGAACTCAATTTGTGCGCCGTCTGTCTATTAATGTTTTATTGTTATGCATATTGTCTTTGTTTATTGTTTAGTCCCGGAGTACTAAATTTCACTAGGGGGGAATGTGTCACCCTACCTGGATGCCACAAGTGTAATAAAGCTGTGTCTGAGAGCAAGGGGGAGGTTCTCTGGTCAGGGGAACATTAGCATGCAATGCCTCCTGTCTCAGGCCAGTAGGGGGAGCAGGCTGCCCCTATAAAAGCTGTACTGGGGACAGGGTTAGGGAGAACTGGATTGCCTGTCTCAGCTTTGAGACGTGTCCCAGAGTGGAGCAGGGACAGAAAGTTGATTGCACCTAAGAGGAAGTGTGGCAGTAGGAGAAAGCCACAAGCCAGAGACAAGAGGCGAAGAGAGCCTGTCTTGGCAGAGAAAGACTTAGCTTTACCTAACTTTGGTGTCTGAGGCTGGAAGGATTCCACATCCCCCAGCAGAGAACCAGTCCGCAAGGGACTGTACATTCCTTGGCCTAAGAAGCCTGGAGGCCCTGCCACAACCGAAGGGACCAGTAAAGCCGTACAAGGCTGGGAGCAGAAAGGAACCCACGTCGCAGGCCATACAGGCGAGAATACACGGAAAGCTCGGAAACGTGGGCTGTTACCCTATCAGGAGGAGATAGCCAGAAGGAGCGCAGAAAGCACGGTAGGCCTACACCCTCACCCTGACCAGGGCCAATTTCCCCATTGCTCTCAGACATCCAGGTCCCCTCCTAGCCGGGACTGTTTATGGGTCAGTTTACCTGTTGTAGTAAAGACCCTGGACTGCAACTTGTTGTCTGTGTGCTCCTTGCTCCTTCAGCACTATCAGCACTGGGATTCTCACTACCATCACTCCCACCATCCATTATACTGCCCTGGGGCCGCATTCTTCCCGTGGGGAGTCACACTACCCTAGCTGCACGCCTCATCAGCCCCAGCGGTCTGCAAGCAGCGGCGGTTCCTAATAACCGCAAATCCACGGGTGGCGTAGTCGGACATAATCAATATAACAGACTACCACTGGCCTGACCACCCTGAGCCACGGAACCGGATTGCCACTACTACTCCCATCGTTCCCCCTATTGCCCGGATCCGAGTGCCCCACGGCCCAGGGGGCGAGTCATATGTACATCACATGGGATACACTGGGGCTGATGTATATATAGGTGCATCTCACTAAATTAGAATATCATCAAGAAGTTAATTTATTTTAGTTCTTCAATACAAAAAGTGAAACTCATATATTATATAGAGTAATTACAAACAGAGTGATCTATTTCAAGTGTTTATTTCTGTTAATGTTGATGATTATGGCTTACAGCCAATGAAAACACGAAAGTCATTATCTCAGTGAATTAAAATAATTAACAAAAAAACACATGCAAAGGCTTCCTAAGCATTTAAAAGGTCTCTTAGTCTGTTTCAGTAGGCTCCACAATCATGGGGAAGACTGCTGACTTGACAGATGTCCAGAAGGCAGTCATTGACACACTCCACAAGGTCCCAGAGTTCCAATTTTCATTTGGAAATCAAGGTCCCAGAGTCTGGAGGAAGAGTGGAGAGGCACACAATCCAAGCTGCTTTGTGTCTAGTGTGAAGCTTCCACAATCAGTGATGGTTTGGGGAGCCATGTCATCTGCTGGTGTAGGTCCACTGTGTTTTATCAAGGTCAAAGTCAGTGCAGCCATTAACCCAGACATTTTAGAGCACTTCATGCTTCCCTCTGCCGACAAGCTTTTTGGAGATGGAAATTTCATTCTCCAGCAGGACTTGGCACCTGTCCACACTGCTAAAAGTACCAATACCTGGTTTAAAAACAACAGTATCACTGTGCTTGATTGGCCAGCAAACTCGCCTGACCTTAATCCCATAGAGAATCTATGGAGTATTGTCAAGAGGAAGATGAGACACCAGACCCAACAATGCAGACGAGCTGATGGCTGCTATCAAAGCAACCTGGGCTTCCATAACACCTCAGCAGTGCCACAGGCTGATCGCCACCATGCCACGCCGCATTGATGCAGTAATTGATGCAAAAGGAGCCCCGACCAAGTATTGAGTGCATTTACTGAACACACATTTCAGTAGGCCAAGATTTCGGATTTTAAAAACATTTTTCAAGCTGTTGTTATAAAGTATTCTAATTTACTGAGATAATGACTTTTGTACTTTCATTGGCTGTAAGCCATAATCATCAACATTAACAGAAATAAACACTTGAAATAGATCATTCTGTTTGTAATAACTCTATATAATATATGAATTTCACTTTTTGCATTGAAGAACTGAAATAAATTAACTTTTTGATGACATTCTAATTTAGTGAGATGCACCTGTACATCATATAGGATGCTGAGGCTGATCAGTATACATAATGTAAGATACACTAGGGCTGATGTATATACGTCATGTAGGATACACTGGTGATGATGTACATACATTACATAGGATATGCTGGAGACTATGTATATACATCATATAGGATACACATGTGCCAGTGTATATGCATCATATAGGATACCTTGGGAGCGATGTACATAGATCATATAGGATACGCTGGGGCCGATATATATACATCATATAGAATACACTGGGGCTGTGTCATGGTGTGACTGTGGGATAGCAAGTGTGCTCCTATTCTGACCCTCAGGCTAGGGGTCCCTAGGTATTTCTGTTCCCAGGATTACTCCTGAATGTGGAGATGCCCGAGCCTCGTTCCTTACTATGCTCCTAAGCAGCACTAGTTTGTACAGTGTATGGGGGGAATACAAAACAAGATAGGACAGAACTGAAGCACAGTCACACAACACGCTCTCAGGGAAATACACAAAGGAATATAAAGTCTAAAACCCGAGAGGCAACAAAGTAATATAAAGACACCTAGGGAAAAAGGAAATGGTTACCAAACACCGCTTGCAACAACTTTAGCAATAACCACTAAACCAGTATGTGTTCACCTTTCCAGAACAGGATAGAGAAAAACTATACTGGCATTGCCAGCAAAGCAAAGCCAGCTTAAATGGAGAAACAGCAGACACGACTGGTTCTCCTCTAGCATGTGATCAAAGGCAGGGGCGGACCTACCGCCCGTGCAGCCGATTCATTGAACGGGGGCCCCCGAGGGAGAGGGGGCTCCTCCAGCCTCCAGCAGGGCCGCCATCAGGGCATGACTGCCCTGACTCCAGCATGGGGCCCGGGCTGTCGGGGCCCCCTCGGAGCCCCGTTGGGGCCCCCCCTCTTGTGCGTCTCCTCATGGGGCCCCCCCGCAGGACCCCCCACCGTCACATGACCGGAGATGTCCCTGCGCTCAGCATGGGCCCCCACAGCGTCTTCCGCGTCCTCTGACTGTGACGTGTCAGGTCAGAGGGCGCTTGTGATATGTTTACACCGCGCGCGATCTCTCCTGAGCTGTCACAGCGGGAAGACGCGGGCGATGCTGTGGAGTCCGGATCAGCATCAGGTGAGAAGTGAGGTGAGTATTTGATTTTTTTTTTATGTATGGGGCATGGGGCATTATATGCTGGGGGGAAAGTGTGCGTGACATCCTGCATGGGGCATTATATGGGGGGGTGACATACAGCATGGGGCATTATATGGGGGGGTGACATACTGCATGGGGCATTATAAGAGGGGAAGGGGGGAAAGTGACATCCTGCATGGGGCATTATAAGGGAGGGGGTGTGACATCCTGCATGGGGCATTATAAGAGGGGGAGGGGGAATTGACATCCTGCATGGGGCTTTATAAGGGGGAGGGGGGAATTGACATCCTGCATGGGGCATTATTTGGGGGTGGGGGGGGTGACATTCTGCATCGGGCTTTATATGGGTGAGGGGGAGGGGGGAATTGACATCCTGCATGGGGCATTATTTGGGGGTGGGGGGTGTGACATCCTGCATGGGGCATTATAAGAGGGGAAGTGGGGAATTGACATCCTGCATGGGGCATTATAAGGGAGGGGGGTGTCACATCCTGCATGGGGCATTATAAGAGGGGGAGGGGGGAATTGACATCCTGCATGGGGCATTATAAGAGGGGAAGTGGGGAAGTGACATCCTGCATGGGGCATTATAAGGGAGGGGGGGTGTGACATCCTGCTTGGGGCATTATAAGAGGGGGAGGGGGGAATTGACATCCTGCATGGGGCATTATATGGGGGTGGGGGGAGTGTGACATCCTGCATGGGGCATTATAAGAGGGGGAGGGGGGAATTGACATCCTGCAAGGGGCATTATATGGGGGGGGAGGTGACATCCTACATGGGGCATTTTATGGGGGGTAGAGGTGACATCCTGCATAGGGCATTAAAAGGGGGTGTCATCCTGCATGGGGCATTATAAGGGGGGAACAGCCTGCATGGAGCGTTACATGGGGGCCAATATTCTGTATGGAGTCTTATATGGGGGACAGTATCCTGTATGGAGCATTATATGGGGGCCAATATTCTGTATAGAGCGTTATATGGGGGTCAGTATTCTGTATGGAGCATTATAAGGGGGTCAGTATCCTGTATGGAGCATTATATGGTGCCCATAATACTGTATGGAGGACTATACTGTCCGGTCTGCACTGTGCGCTGTGAGGATTCGCCGGTTTCTTAGCTATTGTAGAATTTACAATAGATATCGCTCATGTAATGTAGTAAGTGAAATCCTTGTCCTTGTATTATGTATATATTTCTCTGTGGTATCTGTGCATCATGAATCATGGTATGTGTTAAAGGGGCCCACTGAAACTCTGTCGCCCAGGGCCCACAAAAACCTGGAGCCGGCCCTGGGGGTAAGTATAACAGGTTTTATTTTTTTTAAATACAATTAGTTAACTAGGAGTGGGGGGAATCAGAGATGCACGGGGGGATGAGAGTTGCACGGGGGGTGGGGGGGGCCTTCATGCCCCCGATGAAGGGCGGGGGGGGGCCTCCAAAAAATTCTTACACAGGGGCCCACTACAGTCTGTGTCCGCCCCTGATCAAAGGCAGTCAACAATCTCAGCCCAGCAAAGATTAACTTTTGCTCACCTGCCAAGGAGCTGCAGCTCTAAGAGTCGAAGCCCTAGTCACCCTGCACTGACCATAGCTATCAATGGAGTTACAAGGAGCAGTATATGAATCTGTGGAATCCACAGACTTGGACACCGCCATCACAGTTGGTGATGTTGGAGAAAACCTCCTTGTGACATGCTGATGTACAAACATCATATAGGATACACTGGGGCTGATGTATATACATCATATAGGATATACTGGAGCTAATGTACAGTATATACATCATATAGGATACACTGGGGCTGATGTACAAACATCATATAGGACACACTAGGGCTGATGTATAAATAGTACATCTTAAAGGATATACGGGTGCTAATGTACAGTATATACATCATATAGGAAACGCTAGGGCTGATGTATATACATCATATAGGATACACTGGGGCTGATGTATATACATCATATAGGATACACTGGGGCTGATGTATATACATCATATAGGATACACTAGGGCTGATGTATATACATCATATAGGATATACTGGAGCTAATGTACAGTATATACATCATATAGGATACATTAGGGCTGAGGTATATACATCATATAGGATATACTGGTGCTGATGTATATACATCATATAGGATATACTGGTGCTAATGTACAGTATATACAAAACATAGGATACACTGGGGCTGATGTATATACATCATATAGGATACACTGAGGCTGATGTATATACATCATATAGGATATACTGGTGCTAATGTACAGAATATACATCATATAGGATACACTAGGGCTGATGTATATATAGTACATCTTAAAGGATATACGGGTGCTAATGTACAGTATAGACATCATATAGGATACACTAGGGCTGATGTACATACATCATATAGGATACACTATGGCTGATGTATATACATCATATAGGATACACTGGGGCTGATGTATATACATCATATAGGATTCACTAGGGCTGATGTATATACATCATATAGGATACACTGGGGCTGATGTATATACATCATATAGGATATACTGGTGCTAATGTACAGTATATACATCATATAGGATACACTGGGGCTGCTGTATATACATCATATAGGATACACTGGGGCTGATGTACAAACATGATATAGGATACACTAGGGCTGATGTATATATAGTACATCTTAAAGGATATACGGGTGCTAATGTACAGTATATACATCATATAGGATACACTGGGGCTGATGTACAAACATGATATAGGATACACTAGGGCTGATGTATATATAGTACATCTTAAAGGATATACGGGTGCTAATGTACAGTATATACATCATATAGGATACACTAGGGCTGATGTATATACATCATATAGGATACACTAGGGCTGATGTATATACATCATATAGGATACACTGGGGCTGATGTACAGTATATACATCATATAGGATACACTGGGGTTGATGTATATACATCATATAGGATACATTAGGGCTGAGGTATATACATCATATAGTATACACTAGGGCTGATGTATATATATCATATAGGATACACTGGGGCTGATGTATATACATCATATAGGATACACTGGGGCTGATGTACAGTATATACATCATATAGGATACACTAGGGCTGATGTATATACATCATATAGGATACATTAGGGCTGATGTATATACATCATATAGGATACACTGGGGCTGATGTATATACATCATATATGATACACTGGGGCTGATGTATATACATCATATAGGATACATTAGGGCTGATGTACAGTACAGACCAAAAGTTTGGACACACCTTCTCATTTTAAGATTTTTCTGTATTTTCATGACTAAGAAAATTGTACATTCACACTGAAGGCATCAAAACTATGAATTAACACATGTGGAATTATATACTTAACAAAAAAGTGTGAAACAACTGAAAATATGTCTTATATTCTAGGTTCTTCAAAGTAGCCACCTTTTGCTTTGATGACTGCTTTGCACACTCTTGGCATTCTCTTGATGAGCTTCAAGAGGTAGTCACCGGAAATGGTTTTCACTTCACAGGTGTGCCCTGTCAGGTTTAATAAGTGGGATTTCTTGCCTTATAAATGGGGTTGGGACCATCAGTTGTGTTGTGCAGAAGTCTGGTGGATACACAGCTGATAGTCCTACTGAATAGACTGTTAGAATTTGTATTATGGCAAAAAAAGCAGCTAAGTAAAGAAAAACGAGTGGCCATCATTACTTTAAGAAATGAAGGTCAGTCAGTCCAAAAAATTGGGAAAACTTTGAAAGTGTCCCCAAGTGCAGTTGCAAAAACCATCAAGCGCTACAAAGAAACTGGCTCATATGAGGGCCGCCCCTGGAAAAGAAGACCAAGAGTCACCTTTGCTTCTGAGGATAAGTTTCTCCGAGTCACCAGCTCAGAAATCGCAGGTTAACAGCAGCTCAGATTAGAGACCAGGTCAATGCCACACAGAGTTCTAGCAGCAGACACATCTCTACAACAACTGTTAAGAGGAGACTTTGTGTAGCAGGCCTTCATGGTAAAATAGCTGCTAAGAAACCACTGCTAAGGGCAGGCAACAAGCAGAAGAGACTTGTTTGGGCTAAAGAACACAAGTAATGGACATTAGACTAGTGGAAATCTGTGCTTTGGTCTGATAAGTCCAAATTTGAGATCTTTGGTTCCAACCACCGTGTCTTTGTGCGACGCAGAAAAGGTAAACGGATGGACTCTACGTGCCTGGTTCCCACCGTGAAGCATGGAGGAGGAGGTGTGATGGTGTGGGGGTGCTTTGCTGGTGACACTGTTGGGGATTTATTCAAAATTGAAGGCATACTGAACCAGCATGGCTACCACAGCATCTTGCAGCGGCATGCTATTCCGTCCGGTTTGCGTTTAGTTGGACCATCATTTATTTTTCAACAGGACAATGACACCAAACACACCTCCAGGCTGTGTAAGGGCTATTTGACCAAGAAGGAGAGTGATGGGGTGCAACGCCAGGTGACCAGGCCTCCACAGTCACCAGACCTGAACCCAATCGAGATGGTTTGGGGTAAGCTGGACCGCAGAGTGAAGGCAAAAGGGCCAACAAGTGCTAAGCATCTCTGGGAACTCCTTCAAGATTGTTGGAAGACCATTTCCGGTGACTACCTCTTGAAGCTCATCAAGAGAATGCCAAGAGTGTGCAAAGTAGTCATCAAAGCAAAAGGTGGTTACTTTGAAGAACCTAGAATATAAGACATATTTTCAGTTGTTTCACACTTTTTTGTTAAGTATATAATTCCACATGTGTTAATTCATAGTTTTGATGCCTTCAATGTGAATGTACAATTTACATAGTCATGAAAATACAGAAATATCTTTAAATGAGAAAGTGTGTCCAAACTATTGGTCTGTACTGTATATACATCATTTAGGATATACTGATGCTAATGTACAGTATATACATCATATAGGATACACTGGGGTTGATGTATATACATCATATAGGATACATTATGGCTGAGGTATATACATCATATAGGATATACTGGTGCTGATGTACAGTATATACATAACATAGGATACACTAGGGCTGATGTATACACATCATATAGGATACATTAGGGCTGATGTATATACATCATATAGGATATACTGGTGCTGATGTATAGTATATACATCATATAGGATACACTGGGGCTGATGTATATACATCATATAGGATACATTGGGGCTGAGGTATATACATCATATAGGATATACTGGTGCTGATGTATATACATCATATAGCATACATTAGGGCTGATGTATATAAATCATATAGGATACATTAGGGCTGATGTATATACATCATATAGGATACACTGATGCTAATGTACAATATATACATCATATAGGATACACTAGGGCTGATGTATATACATCATATAGGATACATTAAGGCTGAGGTATATACATCATATAGGATACACTGATGCTAATGTACAATATATACATCATATAGGATACACTGGGGCTGATGTATATACATCATATAGGATACATTAGGGCTGATGTATATACATCATATAGGATACACTGATGCTAATGTACAATATATACATCATATAGGATACATTAGGGCTGATGTATATACATCATATAGGATACATTAGGGCTGATGTATATACATCATATAGGATACACTGACGCTAATGTACAATATATACATCATATAGGATACATTAGAGCTGATGTATATACATCATATAGGATACATTGGGGCTGATGTACAGAATATACATCATATAGGATACACTGGGGCTGATGTATATACATCATATAGGATACATTAGGACTGAGGTATATACATCATATAGGATATACTGGTTCTGATGTACAGTATATACATAACATAGGATACACTAGGGCTGATGTACATACAGTACATCATATAGGATATACTGGTGCTGATGTACAGTATATACATCATATAGGATACACTGGGGCTAATGTATATACATATAGGATACATTAGGGCTAAGGTATATACATCATATAGGATATACTGGTGCTGATGTACGGTATATACATCATATAGGATACACTAGGGCTGATGTATATACATCATATAGGATACATTAGGGCTGATGTATATACATCATATAGGATATACTGGTGCTGATGTTCAATATATACATCATATAGGATACACTGGGGCTGATGTATATACATCATATAGGATACATTAGGGCTGATGTATATACATCATATAGGATATACTGATCCTAATGTACAGTATATACATCATATAGGATACACTGGGGCTGATGTATATACATCATATAGGATACATTAGGGCTGAGGTATATACATCATATAGGATACACTGATGCTGATGTACAGTATATATATAATATAGGATACACTAGGGCTGATGTAGAGTATATACATCATATAGGATACACTAGGGCTGATGTATATACATAATGTAGGATATACTGGAGCTAATGTACAGTATATACATCATATAGGATACACTAGGGCTGGTGTATATACATCATATAGGATACACTGGGGCTGATGTACAGAATATACATAATATAGGATACACTGGGGCTGATGTATATACATCATATAGGATACATTAGGACTGAGGTATATACATCATATAGGATATACTGGTGCTGATGTACAGTATATACATCATATAGGATACACTGGGGCTAATGTATATACATCATATAGGATACACTAGGGCTGATGTATATACATCATATAGGATACAGTAGGGCTGATGTATATACATCATATAGGACATACTGGTGCTGATGTACAGTATATACATCATATAGGATACACTAGGGCTGATGTATATACATCATATAGGATACATTAGGGCTGATGTATATACATCATATAGGATACACTGATGCTAATGTACAATATATACATCATATAGGATACACTGGGGCTGATGTATATACATCATATAGGATACATTAGGGCTGATGTATATACATCATATAGGATACACTGACGCTAATGTACAATATATACATCATATAGGATACATTAGAGCTGATGTATATACATCATATAGGATACATTGGGGCTGATGTACAGAATATACATCATATAGGATACACTGGGGCTGATGTATATACATCATATAGGATACATTAGGACTGAGGTATATACATCATATAGGATATACTGGTTCTGATGTACAGTATATACATAACATAGGATACACTAGGGCTGATGTACATACAGTACATCATATAGGATACACTGGTGCTGATGTACAGTATATACATCATATAGGATACACTGGGGCTGATGTATATACATCATATAGGATATACTGGTGCTGATGTACAGTATATACATCATATAGGATACACTGGGGCTGATGTATATACATCATATAGGATATACTGGTGCTGATGTTCAATATATACATCATATAGGATACACTGGGGCTGATGTATATACATCATATAGGATACATTAGGGCTGATGTATATACATCATATAGGATATACTGATCCTAATTTACTGTATATACATCATATAGGATACACTGGGGCTGATGTATATACATCATATAGGATACATTAGGGCTGAGGTATATACATCATATAGGATACACTGATGCTGATGTACAGTATATATATAATATAGGATACACTAGGGCTGATATAGAGTATATACATCATATAGGATACACTAGGGCTGATGTATATACATAATGTAGGATATACTGGAGCTAATGTACAGTATATACATCATATTGGATACATTAGGGCTGGTGTATATACATCATATAGGATACACTGGGGCTGATGTACAGAATATACATAATATAGGATACACTGGGGCTGATGTATATACATCATATAGGATACATTAGGACTGAGGTATATACATCATATAGGATATACTGGTGCTGATGTACAGTATATACATCATATAGGATACACTGGGGCTAATGTATATACATCATATAGGATACACTAGGGCTGATGTATATACATCATATAGGATACATTAGGGCTGATGTATATACATCATATAGGATATACTGGTGCTGATGTACAATATATACATCATATAGGATACACTGGGGCTGATGTATATACATCATATAGGATACATTAGGGCTGATGTATATACATCATATAGGATACACTGATGCTAATGTACAATATATACATCATATAGGATACACTGGGGCTGATGTATATACATCATATAGGATACATTAGGGCTGATGTATATACATCATATAGGATACATTAGGGCTGATATATATACATCATATAGGATATACTGATGCTAATGTACAGTATATACATCATATAGGATACACTGGGGCTAATGTAAATACATCATATAGGATACATTAGGGCTGATGTATATACATCATATAGGATATACTGGTGCTGATGTATATACATCATATAGGATATACTGATGCTAATGTACAGTATATAAATCATATAGGATACACTGGGGCTGATGTATATACATCATATAGGATACATTAGGGCTGAAGTATATGCATCATATAGGATACACTGGGGCTGATGTATATACATCATATAGGATATACTGATGCTAATGTACAGTATATACATCATATAGGATACACTGGGGCTGATGTATATACATCATATAGGATACATGAGGGCTTATGTATATACATCATATAGAATATACTGATGCTAATGTACAGTATATACATCATGTATGATACACTGGGGCTGATGTATATACATCATATATGATACATTAGGGCTGAGCTATATACATCATTTAGGATATACTGGTGCTGATGTACAGTATATACATAATATAGGATACACTGGGGCTGATGTAGGGTATATACATCATATAGGATACACTAGGGCTGATGCACAGTATATACATCATATAGGATACACTAGGGCTGAGGTATATACATCATATAGGATACATTAGGGCTGAGGTATATACATCATTTAGGATATACTGGTGCTGATGTACAGTATATACATAATATAGGATACACTGGGGCTGATGTAGAGTATATACATCATATAGGATACACTAGGGCTGATGTACAGTATATACATCATATAGGATACACTAGGGCTGATGTATATACATCATTTAGGATATACTGATGCTAACGTACAGTATATACATCATATAGGATACACTGGGGCTGATGTATATACATCATATAGGATACATTAGGGCTGAGGTATATACATCATATAGGATACACTGGTGCTAATGTACAGTATATACATCATATAGGATACACTAGGGCTGATGTATATACATCATGTAGGATACATTAGGGCTGATGTATATACATCATATAGGATATACTGATGCTGATGTACAGTATATACATAATATAGGATACACTAGGGCTGATGTAGAGTATATACATCATATAGGATACACTAGGGCTGATGTATATACATCATATAGGATACACTGGGGCTGATGTATAAACATCATATAGGATACACTGATGCTAATGTACAATATATACCTCATATAGGATACACTGGGGCTGATGTACAAACATCATATAGGATACACTGGGCTGATGTATATACATCATATAGGATACATTAGGGCTGATGTATATACATCATATAGGATATACAGGTGCTGATGTACAGTATATACATCATATAGGATACACTAGGGCTGATGTATATACATCATATAGGATATACTGGTGCTGATGTATATACATCATATAGGATATACTGGTGCTGATGTATATACATCATATAGGATATACTGGTGCTGATGTATATACATCATATAGGATGCACTAGGGCTGAGGTATATACATCATATAGGATATACAGGTGCTGATGTACAGTATATACATCATATAGGATACATTAGGGCTGATGTATATACATCATATAGGATATACTGGTGCTGATGTACAGTATATACATCATATAGGATACACTAGTGCTGATGTATATACATCAAATAGGATACACTGGGGCTGATGTATATACATCATATAGGATACATTAGGGCTGATGTATATACATCATATAGGATATACTGATGCTAATGTACAGTATATACATAATATAGGATACATTAGGGCTGATGTATATACATCATAAAGGATATACGGCTGCTAATGTACAGTATATACATCATATATGATACACTGGGGCTGATGTATATACAACATATAGGATACATTAGGGCTGAGGTATATACATCGTATAGGATATACTGGTGCTGATGTACAGTATATACATAACATAGGATACACTAGGGCTGATGTATATACATCATATAGGATACATTAGGGCTGATGTATATACATCATATAGGATACACTGGGGCTGATGTATATACATCATATAGGATATACTGGAGCTAATGTACGGTATATACATCATATAGGATACACTGGGGCTGATGTATATACATCATATAGGATACACTGGGGCTGAGGTATATACATCATATAGGATACACTGATGCTAATGTACAATATATACATCATAAAGGATACACTGGGGCTGATGTATAAACATCATATAGGATACATTAGGGCTGATGTATATACATCATATAGGATACACTGGGGCTGATGTATATACATCATATAGGATTCACTGGGGCTGATGTATATACATCATATAGGATACATTAGGGCTGATGTATATACATCATATAGGATACATTAGGGCTGATGTATATACATCATATAGGATATACTGATGCTAATGTACAGTAGATACATCATGTATGATACACTGGGGCTGATGTATATACATCATATAGGATACACTGGGGCTGATGTATATACATCATATAGGATACACTGGTGCTGATGTACAGTATATACATCATAATTTAGATAGAGGAAAAAACACGCGATCAGGAAGACCCAATAACTTAATTAATTGATATAAAAATTAGCTTTTATTAAGTATAATAAGATAAAAGATATCTGACAAAGGCGGTACAAAACACATACAATGTAAAAAATCCATCATAATGGAGGACCAACTAGGTTCATACTGTGAGAGATAGTATGGCACTATGGCCCATGACTTCATCTCAAATACCTCACATAGTCATAGGTACAGTCTCAGAAAGATTATATTATAAATGTCCAAGAAGTCTGGTTATCTACTATGGCTAGCAATGCATTAATCATTTACTGCCAAATAGCCATATAGCCAGCCACGACCAACAGGACAAACAAGGTAGCAAAATATGTATACGGTATATACCTGGACTCTGGACAGGACCGTGTGGGGACTCACAGATGGACCACGCATCATATAGGATACATTAGGGCTGAGGTATATACATCATATAGGATATACTGGTGCTGATGTATATACATCATATAGGATATACTGGTGCTGATGTACAGTATATACATAATATAGGATACACTAGGGCTGATGTAGTGTATATACATCATATACAGTAGGATACACTAGGGCTGATGTATATACATCATATAGGATACATTAGGGCTGATGTATATACATCATATAGGATATACTGGTGCTGATGTATATACATCATATAGGATATACTGGTGCTGATGTACAGTATATACATAATATAGGATACACTGGGGCTAATGTATATACATCATATAGGATACACTGGGGCTGATGTATATACATCATATAGGATACATTAGGGCTGATGTATATACATCATATAGGATACACTGATGCTAATGTACAATATATACATCATATAGGATACATTAGGGCTGATGTATATACATCATATAGGATACATTAGGGCTGATGTATATACATCATATAGGATACACTGACGCTAATGTACAATATATACATCATATAGGATACATTAGAGCTGATGTATATACATCATATAGGATACATTGGGGCTGATGTACAGAATATACATCATATAGGATACACTGGGGCTGATGTATATACATCATATAGGATACATTAGGACTGAGGTATATACATCATATAGGATATACTGGTTCTGATGTACAGTATATACATAACATAGGATACACTAGGGCTGATGTACATACAGTACATCATATAGGATATACTGGTGCTGATGTACAGTATATACATCATATAGGATACACTGGGGCTAATGTATATACATATAGGATACATTAGGGCTGAGGTATATACATCATATAGGATATACTGGTGCTGATGTACGGTATATACATCATATAGGATACACTAGGGCTGATGTATATACATCATATAGGATACATTAGGGCTGATGTATATACATCATATAGGATATACTGGTGCTGATGTTCAATATATACATTATATAGGATACACTGGGGCTGATGTATATACATCATATAGGATACATTAGGGCTGATGTATATACATCATATAGGATATACTGATCCTAATGTACAGTATATACATCATATAGGATACACTGGGGCTGATGTATATACATCATATATAATACATTAGGGCTGAGGTATATACATCATATAGGATACACTGATGCTGATGCACAGTATATATATAATATAGGATACACTAGGGCTGATGTAGAGTATATACATCATATAGGATACACTAGGGCTGATGTATATACATCATATAGGATACACTGGGGCTGATGTATAAACATCATATAGGATACACTGATGCTAATGTACAATATATACATCATATAGGATACACTGGGGCTGATGTACAAACATCATATAGGATACACTGGGCTGATGTATATACATCATATAGGATACATTAGGGCTGATGTATATACATCATATAGGATATACAGGTGCTGATGTACAGTATATACATCATATAGGATACACTAGGGCTGATGTATATACATCATATAGGATATACTGGTGCTGATGTATATACATCATATAGGATATACTGGTGCTGATGTATATACATCATATAGGATATACTGGTGCTGATGTATATACATCATATAGGATATACTGGTGCTGATGTATATTCATCATATAGGATGCACTAGGGCTGAGGTATATACATCATATAGGATATACAGGTGCTGATGTACAGTATATACATCATATAGGATACACTAGGGCTGATGTATATACATCATATAGGATATACTGGTGCTGATGTACAGTATATACATCATATAGGATACACTGGGGCTAATGTATATACATATAGGATACATTAGGGCTGAGGTATATACATCATATAGGATATACTGGTGCTGATGTACGGTATATACATCATATAGGATACACTAGGGCTGATGTATATACATCATATAGGATACATTAGGGCTGATGTATATACATCATATAGGATATACTGGTGCTGATGTTCAATATATACATCATATAGGATACACTGGGGCTGATGTATATACATCATATAGGATACATTAGGGCTGATGTATATACATCATATAGGATATACTGATCCTAATGTACAGTATATACATCATATAGGATACACTGGGGCTGATGTATATACATCATATAGGATACATTAGGACTGAGGTATATACATCATATAGGATATACTGGTTCTGATGTACAGTATATACATAACATAGGATACACTAGGGCTGATGTACATACAGTACATCATATAGGATATACTGGTGCTGATGTACAGTATATACATCATATAGGATACACTGGGGCTGATGTATATACATCATATAGGATATACTGGTGCTGATGTTCAATATATACATCATATAGGATACACTGGGGCTGATGTATATACATCATATAGGATACATTAGGGCTGATGTATATACATCATATAGGATATACTGATCCTAATGTACTGTATATACATCATATAGGATACACTGGGGCTGATGTATATACATCATATAGGATACATTAGGGCTGAGGTATATACATCATATAGGATACACTGATGCTGATGTACAGTATATATATAATATAGGATACACTAGGGCTGATATAGAGTATATACATCATATAGGATACACTAGGGCTGATGTATATACATAATGTAGGATATACTGGAGCTAATGTACAGTATATACATCATATTGGATACATTAGGGCTGGTGTATATACATCATATAGGATACACTGGGGCTGATGTACAGAATATACATAATATAGGATACACTGGGGCTGATGTATATACATCATATAGGATACATTAGGACTGAGGTATATACATCATATAGGATATACTGGTGCTGATGTACAGTATATACATCATATAGGATACACTGGGGCTAATGTATATACATCATATAGGATACACTAGGGCTGATGTATATACATCATATAGGATACATTAGGGCTGATGTATATACATCATATAGGATATACTGGTGCTGATGTACAATATATACATCATATAGGATACACTGGGGCTGATGTATATACATCATATAGGATACATTAGGGCTGATGTATATACATCATATAGGATACACTGATGCTAATGTACAATATATACATCATATAGGATACACTGGGGCTGATGTATATACATCATATAGGATACATTAGGGCTGATGTATATACATCATATAGGATATACTGGTGCTGATGTACAATATATACATCATATAGGATACACTGGGGCTGATGTATATACATCATATAGGATACATTAGGGCTGATATATATACATCATATAGGATATACTGATGCTAATGTACAGTATATACATCATATAGGATACACTGGGGCTAATGTAAATACATCATATAGGATACATTAGGGCTGATGTATATACATCATATAGGATATACTGGTGCTGATGTATATACATCATATAGGATATACTGATGCTAATGTACAGTATATAAATCATATAGGATACACTGGGGCTGATGTATATACATCATATAGGATACATTAGGGCTGAAGTATATGCATCATATAGGATACACTGGGGCTGATGTATATACATCATATAGGATATACTGATGCTAATGTACAGTATATACATCATATAGGATACACTGGGGCTGATGTATATACATCATATAGGATACATGAGGGCTTATGTATATACATCATATAGAATATACTGATGCTAATGTACAGTATATACATCATGTATGATACATTAGGGCTGAGCTATATACATCATTTAGGATATACTGGTGCTGATGTACAGTATATACATAATATAGGATACACTAGGGCTGATGTAGAGTATATACATCATATAGGATACACTAGGGCTGATGCACAGTATATACATCATATAGGATACACTAGGGCTGAGGTATATACATCATATAGGATACATTAGGGCTGAGGTATATACATCATTTAGGATATACTGGTGCTGATGTACAGTATATACATAATATAGGATACACTGGGGCTGATGTAGAGTATATACATCATATAGGATACACTAGGGCTGATGTACAGTATATACATCATATAGGATACACTAGGGCTGATGTATATACATCATTTAGGATATACTGATGCTAACGTACAGTATATACATCATATAGGATACACTGGGGCTGATGTATATACATCACATAGGATACATTAGGGCTGAGGTATATACATCATATAGGATACACTGGTGCTAATGTACAGTATATACATCATATAGGATACACTAGGGCTGATGTATATACATCATGTAGGATACATTAGGGCTGATGTATATACATCATATAGGATATACTGATGCTGATGTACAGTATATACATAATATAGGATACACTAGGGCTGATGTAGAGTATATACATCATATAGGATACACTAGGGCTGATGTATATACATCATATAGGATACACTGGGGCTGATGTACAAACATCATATATGATACACTGGGCTGATGTATATACATCATATAGGATACATTAGGGCTGATGTATATACATCATATAGGATATACAGGTGCTGATGTACAGTATATACATCATATAGGATACACTAGGGCTGATGTATATACATCATATAGGATATACTGGTGCTGATGTATATACATCATATAGGATATACTGGTGCTGATGTATATACATCATATAGGATATACTGGTGCTGATGTATATACATCATATAGGATGCACTAGGGCTGAGGTATATACATCATATAGGATATACAGGTGCTGATGTACAGTATATACATCATATAGGATACATTAGGGCTGATGTATATACATCATATAGGATATACTGGTGCTGATGTACAGTATATACATCATATAGGATACACTGGGGCTGATGTATATACAACATATAGGATATACTGGTGCTGATGTACAGTATATACATCATATAGGATACACTAGTGCTGATGTATATACATCAAATAGGATACACTGGGGCTGATGTATATACATCATATAGGATACATTAGGGCTGATGTATATACATCATATAGGATATACTGATGCTAATGTACAGTATATACATAATATAGGATACATTAGGGCTGATGTATATACATCATAAAGGATATACGGCTGCTAATGTACAGTATATACATCATATATGATACACTGGGGCTGATGTATATACAACATATAGGATACATTAGGGCTGAGGTATATACATCGTATAGGATATACTGGTGCTGATGTACAGTATATACATAACATAGGATACACTAGGGCTGATGTATATACATCATATAGGATACATTAGGGCTGATGTATATACATCATATAGGATACACTGGGGCTGATGTATATACATCATATAGGATATACTGGAGCTAATGTACGGTATATACATCATATAGGATACACTGGGGCTGATGTATATACATCATATAGGATACACTGATGCTAATGTACAATATATACATCATATAGGATACACTGGGGCTGATGTATAAACATCATATAGGATACACTGGGGCTGATGTATATACATCATATAGGATTCACTGGGGCTGATGTATATACATCATATAGGATACATTAGGGCTGATGTATATACATCATATAGGATACATTAGGGCTGATGTATATACATCATATAGGATATACTGATGCTAATGTACAGTATATACATCATGTATGATACACTGGGGCTGATGTATATACATCATATAGGATACACTGGGGCTGATGTATATACATCATATAGGATACACTGGTGCTGATGTACAGTATATACATCATAATTTAGATAGAGGAAAAAACACGCGATCAGGAAGACCCAATAACTTAATTAATTGATATAAAAATTAGCTTTTATTAAGTATAATAAGATAAAAGATATCTGACAAAGGCGGTACAAAACACATACAATGTAAAAAATCCATCATAATGGAGGACCAACTAGGTTCATACTGTGAGAGATAGTATGGCACTATGGCCCATGACTTCATCTCAAATACCTCACATAGTCATAGGTACAGTCTCAGAAAGATTATATTATAAATGTCCAAGAAGTCTGGTTATCTACTATGGCTAGCAATGCATTAATCATTTACTGCCAAATAGCCATATAGCCAGCCACGACCAACAGGACAAACAAGGTAGCAAAATATGTATACGGTATATACCTGGACTCTGGACAGGACCGTGTGGGGACTCACAGATGGACCACGCATCATATAGGATACATTAGGGCTGAGGTATATACATCATATAGGATATACTGGTGCTGATGTATATACATCATATAGGATATACTGGTGCTGATGTACAGTATATACATAATATAGGATACACTAGGGCTGATGTAGTGTATATACATCATATACAGTAGGATACACTAGGGCTGATGTATATACATCATATAGGATACATTAGGGCTGATGTATATACATCATATAGGATATACTGGTGCTGATGTATATACATCATATAGGATATACTGGTGCTGATGTACAGTATATACATAATATAGGATACACTGGGGCTAATGTATATACATCATATAGGATACACTGGGGCTGATGTATATACATCATATAGGATACATTAGGGCTGATGTATATACATCATATAGGATACACTGATGCTAATGTACAATATATACATCATATAGGATACACTAGGGCTGATGTATATACATCATATAGGATACATTAGGGCTGATGTATATACATCATATAGGATACACTGACGCTAATGTACAATATATACATCATATAGGATACATTAGAGCTGATGTATATACATCATATAGGATACATTGGGGCTGATGTACAGAATATACATCATATAGGATACACTGGGGCTGATGTATATACATCATATAGGATACATTAGGACTGAGGTATATACATCATATAGGATATACTGGTTCTGATGTACAGTATATACATAACATAGGATACACTAGGGCTGATGTACATACAGTACATCATATAGGATATACTGGTGCTGATGTACAGTATATACATCATATAGGATACACTGGGGCTAATGTATATACATATAGGATACATTAGGGCTGAGGTATATACATCATATAGGATATACTGGTGCTGATGTACGGTATATACATCATATAGGATACACTAGGGCTGATGTATATACATCATATAGGATACATTAGGGCTGATGTATATACATCATATAGGATATACTGGTGCTGATGTTCAATATATACATTATATAGGATACACTGGGGCTGATGTATATACATCATATAGGATACATTAGGGCTGATGTATATACATCATATAGGATATACTGATCCTAATGTACAGTATATACATCATATAGGATACACTGGGGCTGATGTATATACATCATATATAATACATTAGGGCTGAGGTATATACATCATATAGGATACACTGATGCTGATGCACAGTATATATATAATATAGGATACACTAGGGCTGATGTAGAGTATATACATCATATAGGATACACTAGGGCTGATGTATATACATCATATAGGATACACTGATGCTAATGTACAATATATACATCATATAGGATACACTGGGGCTGATGTACAAACATCATATAGGATACACTGGGCTGATGTATATACATCATATAGGATACATTAGGGCTGATGTATATACATCATATAGGATACACTGGGGCTGATGTATAAACATCATATAGGATACACTGATGCTAATGTACAATATATACATCATATAGGATACACTGGGGCTGATGTACAAACATCATATAGGATACACTGGGCTGATGTATATACATCATATAGGATACATTAGGGCTGATGTATATACATCATATAGGATATACAGGTGCTGATGTACAGTATATACATCATATAGGATACACTAGGGCTGATGTATATACATCATATAGGATATACTGGTGCTGATGTATATACATCATATAGGATATACTGGTGCTGATGTATATACATCATATAGGATATACTGGTGCTGATGTATATACATCATATAGGATATACTGGTGCTGATGTATATACATCATATAGGATGCACTAGGGCTGAGGTATATACATCATATAGGATATACAGGTGCTGATGTACAGTATATACATCATATAGGATACACTAGGGCTGATGTATATACATCATATAGGATATACTGGTGCTGATGTACAGTATATACATCATATAGGATACACTGGGGCTAATGTATATACATATAGGATACATTAGGGCTGAGGTATATACATCATATAGGATATACTGGTGCTGATGTACGGTATATACATCATATAGGATACACTAGGGCTGATGTATATACATCATATAGGATACATTAGGGCTGATGTATATACATCATATAGGATATACTGGTGCTGATGTTCAATATATACATCATATAGGATACACTGGGGCTGATGTATATACATCATATAGGATACATTAGGGCTGATGTATATACATCATATAGGATATACTGATCCTAATGTACAGTATATACATCATATAGGATACACTGGGGCTGATGTATATACATCATATATAATACATTAGGGCTGAGGTATATACATCATATAGGATACACTGATGCTGATGCACAGTATATATATAATATAGGATACACTAGGGCTGATGTAGAGTATATACATCATATAGGATACACTAGGGCTGATGTATATACATCATATAGGATACACTGGGGCTGATGTATAAACATCATATAGGATACACTGATGCTAATGTACAATATATACATCATATAGGATACACTGGGGCTGATGTACAAACATCATATAGGATACACTGGGCTGATGTATATACATCATATAGGATACATTAGGGCTGATGTATATACATCATATAGGATATACAGGTGCTGATGTACAGTATATACATCATATAGGATACACTAGGGCTGATGTATATACATCATATAGGATATACTGATGCTAATGTATATACATCATATAGGATATACTGGTGCTGATGTATATACATCATATAGGATATACTGGTACTGATGTATATACATCATATAGGATGCACTAGGGCTGAGGTATATACATCATATAGGATATACAGGTGCTGATGTACAGTATATACATCATATAGGATACATTAGGGCTGATGTATATACATCATATAGGATACATTAGGGCTGAGGTATATACATCGTATAGGATATACTGGTGCTGATGTACAGTATATACATAACATAGGATACACTAGGGCTGATGTATATACATCATATAGGATACACTGGGGCTGATGTATATACATCATATAGGATATACTGGAGCTAATGTACGGTATATACATCATATAGGATACACTGGGGCTGATGTATATACATCATATAGGATACACTGGGGCTGAGGTATATACATCATATAGGATACACTGATGCTAATGTACAATATATACATCATATAGGATACACTGGGGCTGATGTATAAACATCATATAGGATACATTAGGGCTGATGTATATACATCATATAGGATACACTGGGGCTGATGTGTATACATCATATAGGATTCACTGGGGCTGATGTATATACATCATATAGGATACATTAGGGCTGATGTATATACATCATATAGGATACACTGGTGCTGATGTACAGTATATACATCATATAGGATACACTGGGGCTGATGTACAGTATATACATCATATAGGATACACTGGGGCTGATGTATATACATCATATAGGATACACTGGGGCTGATGTATATACATCATATAGGATACATTAGGGCTGATGTATATACATCATATAGGATACACTGGGGCTGATGTATATATATAATATAGGATACACTGGGGTTGATGTATAAACATCATATAGGATACACTGGGGCTGATGTATATATATAATATAGGATATACTGATGCTAATGTACAGTATATACATCATGTATGATACACTGGGGCTGATGTATATACATCATATAGGATACACTGGGGCTGATGTATATACATCATATAGGATACACTGGTGCTGATGTACAGTATATACATCATATAGGATACACTAGGGCTGATGTATATACATCATATAGGATACATTAGGGCTGATGTATATACATCATATAGCAGGGGCGGACACAGACTGTAGTGGGCCCCTGTGCAAGAAATTTTGGGGGGCCCCCCCTGCCCTTCATAAGGCAACAAAGTTATGTAAACATAACCCCCTATGTGCATCTCTCACCCCCCCATGTGCAGCTCTCATCCCACCCATGTGCAGCTCTCATCCCCCCCATGTGCAGCTCTCATCCCCCCCATGTGCATCTCTCACCCCCCCCATGTGCATCTCTCACTCCCCCCATGTGCATCTCTCACCCCCCCATGTGCATCTCTCATCACCCCCATGTGCATCTCTCATCCCCCCCATGTGCATCTCTCATCCCCCCCATGTGCATCTCTCATCCCCCCCATGTGCATCTCTCACCCCCCCATGTGCATCTCTCACCCCCCCCATGTGCATCTCTCACCCCCCCATGTGCATCTCTCATCCCCCCCATGTGCATCTCTCACCCCCCCATGTGCATCTCTCACCCCCCCCATGTGCATCTCTCACCCCCCCATGTGCGTCTCTCACCCCCCCATGTGCATCTCTCACCCCACCCCATGTGCATCTCTCACCCCCCCCATGTGCATCTCTCACCCCCCCATGTGCATCTCTCACCCCCCCATGTGCATCTCTCACCCCCCCATGTGCATCTCTCACCCCCCCCATGTGCATCTCTGATTCCCCCCACTCATAGTTAATTAATTGTATTTAAAAAAAATAAAACTTGTTATACTTACCCCCATGCAATCCCTGCAGATTCCTGGCGCTCGTCCACGTCGCTGCCACCAGGTTCTCCTGACGTTCGGCCATGTGACGGCGCCACATACATAGCCATCAGCTTTTGTTTTGGCCAAAAGATTTTTAAAGCCGCCACCATGATAAGGTAGACTCTTCTGGGCGGGCCCTACTCTAACCTATTATAATTTTCTTAAAATATCCAATACTCTTTTTAGATATATTTTTATTTAGTTTTCTTTAAGGGAATGTGTCATATACATTTTTTTTTTAAATGACCAATAATACCACATACAGGGAATACCGCCACACCATGACCAGACCACATATTACCACAACATAGTGACCGAATAATACCACACAGAAGGGAGAAAAACTGCCACACCATGACCAGACCACATATTACCACTACATTACTAATATTACCACCACATTACTAATATTACCATAAGTGTCATTATACACGGGAGCTCTATACATGGTATGTATAACGTAAGTGTCCAGGTAATCTAGTGATCACCAGTGAAATTATACACAGGAGCTCTGTATATAGTGTCAGTGTACAGGTAATACAGTGATCACCAGTGACATTATACACAGGAGCTCTGTATATAGTGTACAGGTAATACAGTGATCATCAGTGACATTATACACAGGAGCTCTGTATATAGTGTCAGTGTACAGGTAATACAGGGATCACCAGTGACATTATACACAGGAGCTCTGTATATAGTGTCAGTGTACAGGTAATGAAGTGATCACCAGTGAAATTATACACAGGAGCTCTGTATATAGTGTCAGTGTACAGGTAATACAGTGATCATCAGTGACATTATACACAGGAGCTCTGTATATAGTGTCAGTGTACAGGTAATACAGTGATCACCAGTGACATTATACACAGTGTACATGTAATAGACTGACTCACCGGTGACGTCTCTAGGTGAAGTCCTTCATCTTCGCTTTTCTCCTTCATCCAGCACAGACCGCCATCACGTCTTCCAGCCAGGACTCGTCTCTGCATAAAATAACACAGTTATCTAGAGCACATTCCCCAACTTCTACATTACGCAGCTGAATACAGACGTGCATCCACCATCAATATATGGTTAGTTATTATGCAACCTACCATTCCAAATATAAATTGTAATCCACCACTGTGCCCCCATTAACTGTAAATAGGCACTTAATATATAATTTAATTAGAACCTCTACTCTTTCCGCCAATTTGTTACCAGTCACACTCCTGCATCCGCAATGCCCCCTACTCTATACTTCCTGCTCCCCGCATTCAATATTTACATGCACCCCCTGCCCCAATTCATTATATCATGTCCGTGCTCTCCCCACCCCATCATCATTTATCATTTACTCTCCCCCACCCCACATTCGTTATGTGCAGCTCATTATCCCCCTACTCCCAATTCCCCCATGTGCAGCTCTCAAACCCCCCCATGTGCAGCTCTCATCCCCCCACATGTGCCCCTCTCTCATCCCCCTCCCCCACATGTGCCCCTCTCTCATCCCCCTCCCCCACATGTGCACCTCTCTCACCCCCCCCCACATGTGCATCTCCCATCTCCCCCCCACCACATGTGCATCTCCCATCTCCCCCCCACACATGTGCATCTCCCATCTCCCCCCCACACATGTGCATCTCCCATCTCCCCCCCACACATGTGCATCTCCCATCTCCCCCCCACCACATGTGCATCTCCCATCCCCCCCCACACATGTGCATCTCCCATCTCCCCCCCCACACATGTGCATCTCCCATCTCCCCCCCCACACATGTGCATCTCCCATCTCCCCCCCCACACATGTGCATCTCCCATCTCCCCCCCCACACATGTGCATCTCCCATCTCCCCCCCACCACATGTGCATCTCCCATCTCCACCCCACACATGTGCATCTCCCATCTCCCCCCCCACACATGTGCATCTCCCATCTCCCCCCCCACACATGTGCATCTCCCATCTCCCCCCCCACACATGTGCATCTCCCATCTCCCCCCACCACATGTGCATCTCCCATCTCCCCCCCACACATGTGCATCTCCCATCTCCCCCCCCCACATGTGCATCTCCCATCTCCCCCCCCCACACATGTGCATCTCCCATCTCCCCCCCCCACACATGTGCATCTCCCATCTCCCCCCCCCACACATGTGCATCTCCCATCTCCCCCCCCACACATGTGCATCTCCCATCTCCCCCCCACACACATGTGCATCTCCCATCTCCCCCCCCACACATGTGCATCTCCCATCTCCCCCCCCACACATGTGCATCTCCCATCTCCCCCCCCACACATGTGCATCTCCCATCTCCCCCCCCCACACATGTGCATCTCCCATCTCCCCCTCCACACATGTGCATCTCCCATCTCCCCCCCACACACATGTGCATCTCCCATCTCCCCCCCCCACACACATGTGCATCTCCCATCCCCCCCCACACACATGTGCATCTCCCATCTCCCCCCCCCACACACATGTGCATCTCCCATCCCCCCCCCACACACATGTGCATCTCCCATTCCCCCCCCCCACACACATGTGCATCTCCCATCCCCCCCCACACACATGTGCATCTCCCATCCCCCCCCCACACATGTGCATCTCCCATCTCCCCCCCCACACATGTGCATCTCCCATCTCCCCCCCACACACATGTGCATCTCCCATCCCCCCCACACACATGTGCATCTCCCATCTCACCCCCCCCACACACATGTGCATCTCCCATCTCCCCCCCACACACACACACACATGTGCATCTCCCATCTCCCCCCCACACACACACACATGTGCATCTCCCATCTCTCCACTCCTAGTTAATTGTATTTTAAAAAAAATAAAACTTGTTATACTTACCCCCATGCGATCCCTGCAGAATCCTGGCGCTCGTCCAAATCGCTGACAGCAGGTTCTCCTGACTTCCGGCCATGTGACGGCACCGTCACATGACCGGAAGTCAGGGGAATCATGAAGGCGCTGCTGCAACAGCGCAGCTCAGCGCTGAAAAGTCCCGGACCCGGCGCATAGCATGGGGCCGGGGGCCCCATGAGGAGAGAGAAGCACAAGAGGGGGGCCCCCGAGGGGGCCCCTACCGGCCGGGCCCCATACTGGAGTCGGGACTGCCCTGATGGCGGCCCTGCTGGAGGCTGGAGGGGCCCCCTCTCCCTCGGGGCCCCCGTTCAATGAACCGGCTGCACGGGCGGTAGTTCCGCCCCTGTCATATAGGATATACTGGTGCTGATGTTCAATATATACATCATATAGGATACACTGGGGCTGATGTACAGTATATACATAATATAGGATACACTAGGGCTGATGTAGAGTATATACATCATATACAGTAGGCTACACTAGGGCTGATGTAGAGTATATACATCATATACAGTAGGATACACTAGGGCTGATGTAGAGTATATACATCATATACAGTAGGATACACTAGGGCTGATGTAGAGTATATACATCATATACAGTAGGATACACTAGGGCTGATGTAGAGTATATACATCATATACAGTAGGATACACTAGGGCTGATGTATATACATCATATAGGATACACTAGGACTGATGTATATACATCATATAGGATATACTGGTGCTGATGTACAGTATATACATAATATAGGATACACTAGGGCTGATGTAGAGTATATACATCATATACAGTAGGCTACACTAGGGCTGATGTAGTGTATATACATCATATACAGTAGGATACACTAGGGCTGATGTAGTGTATATACATCATATACAGTAGGATACACTAGGGCTGATGTAGAGTATATACATCATATACAGTAGGATACACTAGGGCTGATGTAGAGCAGAGGTCCACAACCGCCGGTCCGCGGACCAGGACCGGGCCGTTGGGGTTTTTCAGCCGGTCCGCGGGGAGAGGGGGCCCCTCCAGCCTCCAGCAGGGCCGCCATCAGGGCATGACTGCCCTGACTCCAGTATGGGGCCCGGCCGGTAGGAGCCCCCTCGGAGCCCCCCTCTTGTGCGTCTCTCTCCTCATGGGGCCCCCGGCCCCATGCTAAGCGCCGGGTCCGGGACATCTTAGCGCTGCGCTGCTACGGCAGCACCTTCATGATTCCCCTGACTTCCGGTCATCTGACGGCGCCGTCACATGGCCGGAAGTCAGGAGAACCTGGTGTCAGCGATTTTGACGAGCGCCAGGATTCTGCAGGGATCGCATGGGGGTAAGTATAACAAGTTTTATTTTTTTTTAAATACAATTAACTAGGAGTGGGGGGAATGGGAGATGCACATGGGGGGAGGGGAGAGATGAGAGATGCACATGGGGGAGGGGAGAGATGAGAGATCCACATGGGGGGGAGGGGAGAGATGAGAGATGCACATGGGGGAGGGGAGAGATGAGAGATCCACATGGGGGGGAGGGGAGAGATGAGAGATGCACATGGGGGAGGGGAGAGATGAGAGATCCACATGGGGGGGAGGGGAGAGATGAGAGATGCACATGGGGGGAGGGGAGAGATGAGAGATGCACATGGGGGGAGGGGAGAGATGAGAGATGCACATGGGAGGGAGGGGAGAGATGAGAGATGCACGGGGGGGTGAGAGATGCACGGGGGGGTGAGAGATGCACGGGGGGGATGAGAGATGCACGGGGGGTGGATGAGAGATGCACGGGGGGGTGAGAGATGCACGGGGGGGATGAGAGATGCACGGGGGGTGGATGAGAGATGCACGGGGGGGTGAGAGATGCACGGGGGGGATGAGAGATGCATGGGGGGTGGATGAGAGATGCACGGGGGGGTGAGAGATGCACGGGGGGGATGAGAGATGCACGGAGGGGATGAGAGATGCACGGGGGGTGGATGAGAGATGCACGGGGGGTGGATGAGAGATGTACGGGGGGTGGATGAGAGATGCACGGGGGGTGGATGAGAGATGCACGGAGGGGGATGAGAGATGCACGGAGGGGGATGAGAGATGCACGGGGGTGAGCTGCACATGGGGGGGTGAGAGATGCACATGGGGGGGTTATGTTTACATAACTTTGTTGCCTTATGAAGGGCGGGGGGGGCCCCCAAAAATTTCTTGCACAGGGGCCCACTACAGTCTGTGTCCGCCCCTGGGATGAAGTAAATGCAGCTGAACAGCAGCTGTCAGGACAGCTGCCCTGTCCTGCTGCAGGGCGTGATGGGGCCTCAGTGATGCGGCTCCTGGCACAGCACATTATGTGGGGCTCCTGGCGGGGACCTGGTCTACACTATATGATAAGTATGCACTAAACTCCAAATCCCTCCATTACCCCGCCCCCATATGACCAAAGCCCCGCCCACCCCACCCCCTCCTTGCTGGGCCATGGAAAAATGATCTTGCTTCAAGCCGGTCCCTGGTGCAAAAAAGGTTGGGGACCACTGATGTAGAGTATATACATCATATACAGTAGGATACACTAGGGCTGATGTAGAGTATATACATCATATACAGTAGGATACACTAGGGCTGATGTAGAGTATATACATCATATACAGTAGGATACACTAGGGCTGATGTAGTGTATATACATCATATACAGTAGGCTACACTAGGGCTGATGTAGAGTATATACATCATATACAGTAGGATACACTAGGGCTGATGTAGAGTATATACATCATATACAGTAGGATACACTAGGGCTGATGTAGAGTATATACATCATATACAGTAGGATACACTAGGGCTGATGTAGAGTATATACATCATATACAGTAGGATACACTAGGGCTGATGTAGAGTATATACATCATATACAGTAGGATACACTAGGGCTGATGTAGAGTATATACATCATATACAGTAGGATACACTAGGGCTGATGTAGAGTATATACATCATATACAGTAGGATACACTAGGGCTGATGTAGAGTATATACATCATATACAGTAGGCTACACTAGGGCTGATGTAGAGTATATACATCATATACAGTAGGATACACTAGGGCTGATGTAGAGTATATACATCATATACAGTAGGATACACTAGGGCTGATGTAGAGTATATACATTATATACAGTAGGATACACTAGGGCTGATGTAGAGTATATACATTATATACAGTAGGATACACTAGGGCTGATGTAGAGTATATACATTATATACAGTAGGATACACTAGGGCTAATGTAGTGTATATACATCATATACAGTAGGATACACTAGGGCTGATGTAGAGTATATACATAATATACAGTAGGATACACTAGGGCTGATGTAGAGTATATACATTATATACAGTAGGATACACTAGGGCTAATGTAGTGTATATACATCATATACAGTAGGATACACTAGGGCTGATGTACAGTATATACATAATATAGGATACACTAGGTCTGATGTAGAGTATATACATCATATACAGTAGGATACACTAGGGCTGATGTAGAGTATATACATCATATACAGTAGGATACACTAGGGCTGATGTAGAGTATATACATTATATACAGTAGGATATACTAGGGCTGATGTAGAGTATATACATCATATACAGTAGGATACACTAGGGCTGATGTAGAGTATATACATCATATACAGTAGGATACACTAGGGCTGATGTAGAGTATATACATCATATACAGTAGGATACACTAGGGCTGATGTACATACATTACATGGCCTCAGCTTGTTAACTCACCCATAGCCTGGAGATGAATCAGTGTAGCATGCAGCCCTCCCAGAGCTTGAAGATGAGCCTGCAGGAAAGTAAGGAGCCGGCGCACAGAGAGCGGCAGCCCCTCCCACCAAGAACATCCTGATAACACTATCTGGCACTAGGCCTGGCAAAGAGTACGCCACTGCGGTGTACTGAACGCTGTGCGTGTGAGTCATGCATGGGCGCGCATGGGCGGGTACACACGACATGGACATGAAAAATATTAAAAGGCCAGCAGCTGCAAAACCATGGCCGATGGCCCACAATGTAGGTGAGGGCTGCAGCCCAGTGAGCATGTGCCTGTTGGGGCAGATGGCCTGTTGGTCTTGTAGTAGTGGCATGGTTCTAGAGGTCAATATATCTTTGTACATAAGTATGAGATATACAACCAATACCATTTTAATGGCAACCCTCGTGAATACTGTATATATATATATATATATATATATATATATATATATATATTGTAACGGGTCTGGGAGGCGGAACCTCTGAGCTACTATACAAGGGGGCGGTCCTTGTAAGGGAGCGGGTGGCGACCAGGGTAGACGGGCAGGCAGTCACAGCAGGTGACTGGGACAGTCTCTGAATGAACGGGCAGGAGGTCACGGCAAGTGACCGGGGCAGTCTCTGGATGAACGGGCAGGAGGTCACGGCAAGTGACCGGGGCAGTCTCTGGATGAACGGGCAGGAGGTCACGGCAAGTGACCGGGGCAGTCTCTGGGTAAAGGATTGGTACGACCTGTGGCGGCAGATGATAGACGTGAGCTCCCAGGTGAGCAGGCGAGAGTCTCTGGATAATCGGGTGGTCACAGCATGTGACGGCGGAGCCTCCAGGAAGACCAACAGACAGGTAGCAGATGAGCGCTCCCAGGTGAGCGGGCAGGAGTCTCTGGACAGGCGGGTGGTCACAGCACGTGACGGCAGAGCCTCCTGGTAGGCTAGCAGACAGGCAGCAGATGAGCGCTCCCAGGTGAGCGGGCAAGCTGGTCCTTAGACAGACTGACAGGAGTTGGAAGGCAGACCGTCGGACCTCAGGCAAGCAGGCAGGTAGAAGATGTGCGCTCCCAGGTGAGCAGGCAGGCTGGTCCTTAGACAGACTGACAGAAGTTGGAAGGCAGACCGTCGGACCTCAGGCTAGCAGGCAGGTAGCAGGATATCAGGCAGGAATTAGACAGCAGACTGGCAGGAATCTGGCAGGTATCTGGCAGGTAACTGGCAACGGGACCTGAGGGCTGAAGCAGAGTAGTGAACAGTGCTACAACATTGCTCGGGCACCTCCATTTTGGAGGAGGTGCCTTTTATATGGGAGGTCCTCCGGCAATTGGCCGGGGACTCCTTAGGACGGCGCGCGCGGTCCCTTTAAGAGAGGGGGAGCGCGCGCGCGCGCTCCCTAAGCACACTGCCGGGGAAGGAGTGCGTGCCGGAAGCAGCGGGGAGAGAAGCGCTGGAGGACGCCGCGCCAGGAGCGGGGAGGTGAGAGGGACGGCGTCTCTGCCTAGAACGGGGCAGAGACGCCGATGCTACAGTACCCCCCCCTTTAGGCCCCCTCTTTTTTTGGTCAGAAAGAAATTTCTCAAGGAGAAGCGGGGCGTTGATGTTCTCCCTGGGTTCCCAAGTTCTCTCCTCAGGACCAAACCCCTTCCAATCTACCAGAAAAAAGGTTTTACCTCTTACCCTCTTGGAGGCCAGAATACTCTCTACCTCAAAGATGTCATCAGCGGAAACCGGAGCAGGAGGGGCACCTGGATTTTTGGAAAAAAAGTTAAAGACAACGGGTTTGAGGAGAGATACGTGGAAGGAGTTGGGGATCCGTAGGGTGGCCGGGAGTTTTAATTTGTAGGCCACAGGGTTAATTTGCCTGAGGACTTCGAAGGGGCCGATGAATCGAGGACCCAACTTGTAGGAGGGTACTTTGAGCCGCACATGTTTGGATGAGAGCCAAACCTTGTCTCCCGGACGGAATTGGGGCGGATCCAGACGTCTCTTATCAGCATATCTCTTCATCCGCTCAGAGGAGAGAAGAAGAGCGGACCTGGTGCTCTCCCAAATAGTAGAAAAAGAGACTCCGCAGCAGGGTTGTCCACAGAAACGGAGACAGGAAGTGGAATCCGGGGATGTTGGCCACCGACTATAAAGAACGGGGATTTGGAAGAGGACTCGCTCTCATGGTTGTTATAAGAGAACTCGGCCCATGGTAGGAGATCCACCCAGTCCGAGTGGTGAGCATCAACGAAGTGCCGGAGGTAGCTGGACAAGATCTGATTGATCCGCTCCACTTGACCATTGGACTGAGGGTGGTAAGCGGAGGAGAAATCCAGGGTAATGTCCAGCAGCTTACATGTGGCTCTCCAGAAGCGAGAGGTGAACTGAACCCCACGATCCGACATGATGTGGAGGGGCAGACCATGGAGACGGAAGATGTGGCGGATAAAGTCTTTAGCCAGCTCGGGTGCAGACGGAAGACCAGGCAGGGGAATGAAGTGGGCCATCTTAGAAAAACGGTCAGCGACAACCCAAATGACAGTACAACCGGCAGAAACTGGAAGGTCGGTGATAAAGTCCATAGCGATGTGTTGCCAAGGAGCAGCAGGTACGGGAAGGGGCAGGAGATGGCCGGCAGGTACATGTCGGGGAACTTTGTTACGGGCACAGGATGAACAGGCTGCGACGAAGTCTACCACGTCCTTACGCAGGGTAGGCCACCAGTAATGCCGGGTAATAAGTTGGAAGGTCTTCTTTTGGCCAGCATGGCCAGCTAGTTTAGAAGAATGTCCCCAGCGAAGAACCCTCTCCCGATCTGGCACAGCTATGAACGTCTTACCGGGTGGAAGACGAGTCAGATCCAAGGGGGCCACATTCATCACCTTGGAGGAGTCGATGATGTGCGTAGGTTCCTCCTCTTGATCGGAGGACAGGAAGGACCGGGACAAGGCATCAGCTTTGACGTTCTTGTCTGCCGGACGGAAATGAAGAATGAAGTCGAAGCGGGCAAAAAACAACGACCACCGGGCCTGGCGAGGATTGAGTCTCTGGGCATTTTGGAGATATGCCAGGTTTTTGTGATCCGTGTAGATAATTACCGGGTAGAGAGCCCCTTCAAGCAGATAGCGCCACTCTCCCAGTGCCAATTTGATGGCTAGCAATTCCCGGTCTCCAATGGAGTAGTTGCGCTCCGACTAGGAGAAGATTTTGGAGAAGAAGCCGCACGTTACCATTCTCCCGGTAGAAGACTTCTGGGTGAGCACCGCTCCGGCTCCGGAGGAGGAGGCATCAACCTCCAGGTAGAATTGTTTATTACAGTCCGGACGGTGCAGGACGGGAGCAGAGGCGAAGGCTTTCTTTAGGGAAAGGAAGGCCTCCTCGGCTTCAGGCGACCATGTCCTGGGGTTAGCCCCCTTACGGGTAAGTGCAGATATGGGAGCAGTCCGAGACGAGAAGTGTGGGATGAAAAGACGATAATAATTAGCGAAGCCCAGGAATCGCTGTATCGCCTTCAAACCTTCAGGACGAGGCCATTTTAGAACGGAAGAGAGCTTCTCGGGATCCATTTGCAGACCTGTTTGGGAGATGACATAGCCCAAGAACGGAAGGGAGGTCTGATCGAAGAGGCACTTCTCGTATTTGGCGTAAAGGTGGTTCTGCCGAAGCCTAAGCAGGACCTGACGAACATCCCTCCGGTGTGTGGGGAGATCCGGAGAGAAGACCAAGATATCGTCCAGGTATACCACTACGCAGGAGTACAGGAGGTCACGGAAGATGTCGTTGACTAGTTCCTGAAAGACCGCGGGAGCATTACAGAGACCGAAGGGCATCACAAGGTACTCGTAGTGACCGTCCCGGGTATTGAATGCCGTCTTCCACTCGTCTCCTTGACGGATACGGACCAGATTATACGCTCCTCGAAGATCCAGCTTGGAGAAGATCCTGGCGCCCTTGAGACGGTCAAACAATTCGGAGATGAGTGGCAGGGGATATTTGTTTTTTACCGTGATGAGATTGAGTCCTCTGTAGTCAATACAGGGACGTAGCGAGCCGTCTTTCTTTTTGACAAAGAAGAATCCGGCTCCAGCCGGGGAGGTAGATTTTCGGATAAATCCCCTAGCCAGATTCTCTTCAATGTACTCAGACATGGCTCCGGTCTCGGCTGCAGACAACGGGTAGATACGCCCACGGGGAGGAATGGTGCCAGGTACCAGGTCGATCGGGCAATCGTATGGCCTATGGGGTGGCAACGTCTCAGCTTCCTTCTTACCGAAGACGTCCGCATAGGGCCAGTAGGGAGCCGGGAGACCAGGTAAGTTAGCTGGAGTAGGCTGAGGGCGAAGTGGACGGACCGGGACCAGGCAGGTCCTATGGCAGTCAGGACCCCATCGGAGTACTTCACCGGACCACCAGTTCAATACGGGTTCATGTGTCTGGAGCCAAGGTAGACCTAGCAACAGGGAGTGAGAAAGTCCGGACAGCACATGGAATGAGATCTCCTCAGAGTGCAGCATTCCCACCTGCAGGGTTATGGGTTCGGTGACGAGCAGGATGGTCTCCGAGAGAAGTCTTCCATCCACGGAGGCAACTGACAATGGTTCAGCCAGGGACTTGGTGGGAATATGGTATCTCTCTACCAGAGACTGGGAGATGAGGTTTCCAGCAGCTCCAGAATCCAGATGGGCGAGTTCAAAGAGACGGTTTTCTCCCCAAGCAATAGAGACCGGTAAGGTCAGAGACGGAGAGGGCTTACTTTTGTCTAGGACGACCTCTCTGAGTGGTCCTAGACACTGGCGTTTCCCGGCTTTTCCGGGCAGGAACGGATGAAGTGCTTCATACTGCCACAATAGAAAGAGCTTCCCTCGGCTCGGCGAGATTCTTGGCGAGAACCGACCATCTTGGTCTGGTCGACCTGCATAGGCTCAGGAGAGTGTAGCTGAGGAGAGACGGAGGGAGTGACGGGTTTCTGAAAAGTAGGAGCTAGACGTGGAAACCTCCTCTCACAGGTGACCTCTTTGGCACGCTCCTGGAACCGCAGGTCAATCCGGGTGGCAAGAGTTATTAGGTCATCGAGAGTGGTAGGAATGTCCCGACCGGCAAGTTCATCTTTAATACGGCCGGACAGACCCTCCCAGAAGACGGAAACCAGAGCGTCATTATCCCAGGCCAGCTCCGAGGCAAGGGTGCGGAACCGTATGGCATATTGGCCCACGGTGAGACTTCCCTGACGGAGGCGTAGCAGAGATGATGCGGATGAGGTCTTCCGTCCGGGTTCATCGAAGACTTTCCGGAAAGCCGTGAGAAAGGCAGGCAAGTCGGACACCAGGGGGTCTCCTCTCTCCCATAGAGGATTTAGCCAGGCCAGGGCCTCTCCGGTGAGATGGGACATGATGAAGGCAATTTTGGCCCGGTCGGAGTTAAACTGGTGAGACAGGAGTTCAAAGTGCAGGGTGCACTGATTTATGAAGCCCCGAGCCTGGGCGGAGTCGCCTCCGAAACGAGGAGGTGCAGAAAGCCGGGGTCCGGGGTAGGATACCATGTTATTAGTGGGCAGTGGAGCTGCCGGATTGCGAGTCATGGCACTGGCGGTGGTTGCAGGCAGAGCAGTCAGAGTGTCCAGGCAAGAATTGACATTCCGCAGGTGACCCAGGATGGAATCCTGTTGGGACCTCTGACGGGACAGTTCATGACACAGGTCCGAGAGCGAGGGAGCTTGGGTGCCACCGGGTTCCATGGCCCGAGCAAACTGTAACGGGTCTGGGAGGCGGAACCTCTGAGCTACTATACAAGGGGGCGGTCCTTGTAAGGGAGCGGGTGGCGACCAGGGTAGACGGGCAGGCAGTCACAGCAGGTGACTGGGACAGTCTCTGAATGAACGGGCAGGAGGTCACGGCAAGTGACCGGGGCAGTCTCTGGATGAACGGGCAGGAGGTCACGGCAAGTGACCGGGGCAGTCTCTGGATGAACGGGCAGGAGGTCACGGCAAGTGACCGGGGCAGTCTCTGGGTAAAGGATTGGTACGACCTGTGGCGGCAGATGATAGACGTGAGCTCCCAGGTGAGCAGGCGAGAGTCTCTGGATAATCGGGTGGTCACAGCATGTGACGGCGGAGCCTCCAGGAAGACCAACAGACAGGTAGCAGATGAGCGCTCCCAGGTGAGCGGGCAGGAGTCTCTGGACAGGCGGGTGGTCACAGCACGTGACGGCAGAGCCTCCTGGTAGGCTAGCAGACAGGCAGCAGATGAGCGCTCCCAGGTGAGCGGGCAAGCTGGTCCTTAGACAGACTGACAGGAGTTGGAAGGCAGACCGTCGGACCTCAGGCAAGCAGGCAGGTAGAAGATGTGCGCTCCCAGGTGAGCGGGCAGGCTGGTCCTTAGACAGACTGACAGAAGTTGGAAGGCAGACCGTCGGACCTCAGGCTAGCAGGCAGGTAGCAGGATATCAGGCAGGAATTAGACAGCAGACTGGCAGGAATCTGGCAGGTATCTGGCAGGTAACTGGCAACGGGACCTGAGGGCTGAAGCAGAGTAGTGAACAGTGCTACAACATTGCTCGGGCACCTCCATTTTGGAGGAGGTGCCTTTTATATGGGAGGTCCTCTGGCAATTGGCCGGGGACTCCTTAGGACGGCGCGCGCGGTCCCTTTAAGAGAGGGGGAGCGTGCGCGCTCTAAGCACGCTGCCGGGGAAGGAGCGCGTGCCGGAAGCAGCGGGGAGAGAAGCGCTGGAGGACGCCGCGCCAGGAGCGGGGAGGTGAGAGGGACGGCGTCTCTGCCTAGAACGGGGCAGAGACGCCGATGCTACATATATATATATATATATATACATACAGTATTTATAGACACTGGGGTGTCTGGGACCAACAGGAGGAATTGATCCTCAGGGCCCACCCAACAGCTATATGCAAATACCTGATAGCCGATATCCCCGTTATAGTGGAGCGTCTGCTGTAAATCACAGGCGGCTCCTGCACATCTACTGTGCACATGCTATAACTAGGATGTACAATTACGATAGTTTGCACTTTGCAGTAAAGGGGTTCTTTGGTTAAAACAAGTTATCACCAATCCAAGGGCTCCACAGGATAGGTGATAACTGACTGATCGTTTGGGTCCGAACATTGGAAACCGCACCGATCAGAAGAATGGGGAAGTTTTATCCCTGTCAGGATACTTATCCCCATTTTAAAATGCCACGGCAGGTGGGACGTCTGACTGCAGCTCCCTTCATTCTCTTTGGGGTTTCTAGAAAAAAAGCAAGAACAGCCACTGAGGGAATGAATGGATCAGTGGACAAGTCGCACATGAACTCCAGTCTAATGGGGATAAAAGCTCCACATTCTACCAATCAGTGCGGGTCCCAGCAGTCAGACCCCCACTAATCAATAACTTATCACTTATCCTGTGGAGAGGTGATTACTTGTTTTCATCGGAGAACCCCTGTAAATGCATCTTGTTCCAAGTATTTAATCACTAATGGAAATAAAGAATCTTCTCCTAATTAATATCAGAGAGAACAAATGACCGCCATACACAACACAATCCACTGTACCAACACAAATAGTACCACATACAAGGGAGAAAAACTGCCACACCATGACTGGACTACATATTACCACCACATAGTGACCGAATAATACTACATACAAGGGAGAAATACCACCACACCTTGACCAGACCAGATATTACCACCCCATAGTGACCGAATATTACTACATACAAGGGAGAAATACCACCATGCCATGACCAGACCAGATATTAACAGCAAATAACATCCAAATAATTACCTCCATAATTGCTCTTCCCCATCCCCATCATTGCTCCCCCCCACCTCCTCCATCATTGCTCCCCCCATCCCAATCATTGCTCTCCCCCACCTTCTCCAACATTGTCATATCTCCCCCACCTTCTCCATCATTGCCATATCTACCCCCACCACTTCCATCATCATTGCCATATCTCTCCCCACCACCTCCATCATTGCCATATCTCCCCCCACCTGCTCTGTCATCATTGACATATCTCCCCCACCTGCTCCGTTATCATTGCCATATCTCCTCCAACCTGCTGCGTCATCATTGCCATATCTCTCCCCACCTACTCCTTCATCATTGCCATTTCTCCCCCCACCTGCTCCATCATCATTGCCATATCTCCCCCACCTCCTCTATCACTAATGCCATGTCATATCTCCTCCTACCTCCTCCATCACCATGCCCTGTCATATCTCCCCCCACCTCCCCCATTGCCATGCCATATATCCCCCACCATGTCATATCTCCCCCCACCTCCCCCATTTCCATGCCATATCTTCCCCCACCATATCATATCTCCCCCCACCTCCTCAATCATCATTGCTCTCCCTCAAAAAAAAAAAAACTTACCTCTCAGGGCGCTCCCCCACAGCACCGTCCTCTGCTTCCTGCCAGGCATCTTTCTCCCTGACACAGGCCCACGCTGCATGATGACGTCATCAAGCAGCGCAAGTCTGTGTGATGGAGGAAGCGCCGGGCAGAAAGCAGAGGACGGATCCCTGCAGCTACGCTGCCATTTTTCTCCTGTGGGCAGTGGAGCTGGAGGGATCGCTCCTTGCCCGCCGCACAGGATGAAGGCAATCTGCCCATGGGACCCCCGGAGCCTGGGAGTCCGAGAAGCAGGCCAGATTGCCCTCATCAGCCGCACTGCAAGGGCCCCCCTGACCCTCTGGACCCTTGCAGTGAGGAGCACCGGCGGCCATGTTAACCAGGGGCACCCGTGTGTTCTGCTCGGGGGCCCGCTGAGGACCCGGCCCGCCGGAAAATTCTCCGGTGTCCCGGTGCCCCAGTCCAACCCTGTATATAGACACACTTACACATTGGTGTGTACATACAGTACATGTGCATGTATGTGAGTATATACAGTATGTGTATATGTGTATAGTGGCGTTGCTTGAAGTTTATATGCCCCAATGAAAAATTTCCAACATGGTCCACAACCATTACAGATCTTTAATAGTACTGGTGTTCTCTTATGGGCCAAAAGGATATTTTGGCCCCATAGGCTGCAGGGCTAAGTGCGACTACCACTCATGTACCTACTATAGTTATGTCTCTATGTTTGTATCTGGACAATCAGACAGGCATTTACCATGTAGCCTATAGTTATTCTGTCCTATTCTGTAGTAGATGTGTAGGTGCTGTAATAATCTGGCAATTCACCTATATCTCTGCTCTGTACAACAGCTGCATTTGCTCCTTGGTCTGGAATACGTGAGCTGCGGGGACTTTTACAGCTACTTACTGATGAAGGGGCAGCTTGACATCCCCAGTGCAAGGTAAAGGTTTATTTTTATGTAATTATACACGAATAGAAATATACAGTATATATAAACAGCAGTTCTGTCATCCGTATTGTATTGATTGCTCTTTGATGGCAATATGGTTTAGACTAAAGCAATATATTAGTCATCAGAACCTGGACAGAATCCTGACCGGCCACTTTATTACACTATGGATAGGGCAGGATTTCTTGTATTTCTGTAGACAGTCACTAATTTCTTGTCTCTCTGTCAGATTCTATGCCGCTGAACTCGTCTGTGGAATCCAACATCTCCACTCAAAGGGCGTCATCCACAGAGACCTCAAGCCCGAGAACATCTTGGTGGCTGAAATGGGCCATATTAAGATCACAGATTTCGGTCTCGCAATTGACAACATGCTAGGAGACCGAACAGCCACTGGATACGCTGGAACACAAGGCTACATGGCTCCTGAGGTGAGAAGAACAAGGATTTTCTCTTTATTTCATTCTATAATTGTATGTCTGCCTGGATCACACACATAATCCAACAAATGTCCATTACAGTAAATGGGACATTCTGACATTGACATCTGGCATGCCATACACATTAGATAGGCAGCTTGGCTCAGCTGAGTGTACATGCGTTCTGAATGGGAGAGGGGAGTATGACCATGCCAGACACAATGGATTGGGCACTGAAATTCAGCATCCAGTGTTTGAGCTGAATTGGGATGTCTCCATACACATTAGATGATCTGTCCGGAATCTGTGAGTCCGGCCACAATACATGATCATGCTATATGTTTTGCCAGCATTAGAGACCCAAAGAGTTACAAGTCAGCCAACAAAGGTTCTGGTGCTCAGAAGAGCAGCGTGGCTCCTTTCAGTCATTAGTGTAGTAATCATAATATTCAAGTGATGCCACAACCAGAGGAATCATCCACTCTCACTATATTACATAGTCTTACAATTATTATACTGAGAACTTTGTTACACTGAAGATATGGAACTTTTTGACCAACTCTTTATCTATTTTCTTTTTCTTTATGTAGATTTTGGCTGGGAAGGAGTATAATGCCGGAGTAGACTGGTATTCTTTTGGTGTCATCTTAAAAGAAATGGTTACCGATGAGTGCGCCTACCATCAGACACTCAACGATAAATCCTCCGGCATCAGGAACATCATTAAACAGGTCAGTTGTCTTAACAGTCATTAGTACTATGATGTATACAATGTTATAGTTGTAGAGATGAGCAAACCTTTTGAAATTCAAATTAACGAGCTTGTTCCAAATTTTTCCCAAAAATGTTAAAATCGTAAGTACTCAACATAAATGGGTAAACTTGTGGTAACCGTTCTTTACTGCTGTGCTGTCACACACTATCTGTGCAGTCTTTTACTGTTTTATGTCTTTCTCTCTCAATCTCTACTGCTAAGCTGTGATGTGCTCTCCCTATCCAGATTCTCCACAAAATGACTCCTACATTCATTGCTTTGGCTTTCATACAGGCTATGATAGTCCCTCCTGATTTTGCTATAACATGTGATGTGACACCTTAAAGCATTATGGTGAAGCCTGGACGGCTTACATCAGAGGTCCTATAAGTCTTCTCTGGCTGATATAATTTTTAGTAATACTGTATGAAAATTGGCTGCAATTGTTTTAGGTGATTCCCAAGAAGCAAATCACAAATTGTTGAAATTCACCGGATTCTGCAGATTCACAAAAATTCAACACAAATTCAGTTTGCATCAAGTCGATTTGCTCATCTCTGCATAGTAGTCATCATTTTCTCTCCAGATTACATTCATGGATTTTGGTTTTATCTTTATTAGCTCCTTCAGAAAGATCCTGCCAGTCGCTTAGGAGCCAACGGTAACATCAGAAAGCACAGGTTTTTTCAGCGTATCGACTGGGTCTCTGTGGAAGCCCTGAAACTGTCTCCACCATACGTCCCTGTAGTAAGTATATGAGCAGATATGCTTTCTTAGTATTAAAATCTTTGTGTCTATTCTTTTACTAGTTTTCAATCAACACAACTTGTTTTAATGGAGACTCTGATATAAAGTAGTAATTTTAATGTTATAATTCCTTTTTTCCTTTATAGCCATCTGAGCCTCCCCGTCGTCATAAACCATTCCATCTGGAGAAACTAGAAGCAGCAGAGGCCACAGCACTTATATCAACAAAGGACCAGGCATTGTTTGAGGGATTTTCATTTGTCAACTTGGAAACCCTTGACCAGACCCCAGATCTATAGTCATCAGAGCGAGCGGACCACCTGAGCCTCCGGAAGACTGAAAATCAGAAGACTGGACATCACTGGAACACTGCAAGAATGAAGGTGACCATGGAGACGTCGAGGGACCCCGAATGAAGACACAGACAATGACGGAGCCAGCAGATCCACCTATGGGCTGGCGGTAAGAATAAGCGCCATAATATCTGCGCTTTATTCCAATCATAGGCATGTGCCAAACATTTTTCACTGACCGGTAATAGGATTTCCTCCTGCTCATTTTAGCTCCAATTTTTGGTGCTGTCTTGGGCAATGATGAAATACTGAGGTGCGTGATGGCCGGCTATTAAGAGGCCGGATTTTTTTTTTTAACAACATCTTGCACTTGCCTATGATAAATTTACCATTACCGGCAGTTGGATTTCCTCATACTTATGACGGTGTTGTCATAGGAGTGGGGAAAAAGGTGAGAGATGGCCGGCTATTAAGGGGTGGCAGGAGGCCGGATTTTTTTTTTTTTTTTTTAAATAGGTAAAATTTGGCCTATGGAGAACACAAGAGCTTACAGCTAGTGGACTTGCACATCCTCCAGATGTAAGTGTAAAATGAGAGCTGCAGTCTTAAAAAGTACATTTTGTTAAGACCCTCAGGGTGGCAGAAACGCACAGATCCACCTATGAGCTGGGGGTAAGAATACCCGCCATAATATGTAAACACAGATCGCCAAATGGAGGACTACTTCATCAAAGTCCCGTGAAGACACCCATGCCAATGTCATTCCAGTCCATTCCAGGGGTACCCATTCCAGAAGCCATTGAGCCTTCTCATGGAACATCTATATAGTTAAACAAAACAAAAAAAACTGCAAAGCTTTTTAATATAAGAAAAGTGAAAGAGTTTTTAGTTGTATCTGTAAATAACAACATAATGAAGTGGGTTAAATGTGTAATTTGAATATTTCCATTTTTTAAGGCACCTAAACAGGAAAGGGTTTTTTACAGTCAGAGCAGTGGGACTGTGGAATGCCGACCACAAGAGGTAGTAATGGCAGACACTATAACAGCTTTCAAAAAAGGGGCTGGACGATTTCCTCGATACACATAACATTGAGGGTTACAGTTAAATTAGACAAAATGTTACAACTATAGTAGTACATGTAGTACGGTAATAGTATGTTAATTACATAATTAGTATCATAATTAGGTTTAATCCAGGGTTCCAGGACTGATCGCCTTTTCTCGGGGTCGAGAAGGAATTTTTCCCCTGTGACACAATTTGGCTGAAGGTGTCCTGGGGTTTTTGCCTTCTTCTGGATCAACAATGTAGGCATAGGGTAGTATTAGTAGTGACAGGAAAGTTAGGATAATACTGTAATAAGATAACAGGATGTTAATAATAGTAATAATATCAAATAGTCACATTTATAAAAATAAAAACAAATTAAATAATAACTGCAGTAGTACAATAAGTAGTGTAATATTAAATATATAACTAGTAGTAACATAATTAGGTTTGTTCCAGGGTTCTAGGACTGATTGCCTTTTCTCGGGGTCAAGAAGGAATTTTTCCCTGTGATGCAAATTGGCTGAATGTGTCCTGGGGTTTTTGCCTTCTTCTGGATCAACAGATTTAGGCATAGGGATTCTAGTAATACCATTATTAGAATCACAAGAGTAATACAAAATATAAAATTAATTAAAAAAATTAAATTATAAACGGGTACATTCTTAATTGTTATAGTGCAGCAATAATAAAAATGGTAATAATATTAATAATACATTTGTGAGGCCTAGTGCCAGTTATTTAGTAAGTTAGTGTAGCGCTAGTGTAGGGAGTACAATTCTGGGAGAAAGATTGAACTTGATGGAGCTAGGTCTTTATTCAACCTACAGTTAGGTCCATATATATTTGGACAGAGACAACATTTTTCTAATTTTGGTTCTAGACATTACCACAATGAATTTTAAACAAAACAATTCAGATGCAGTTGAAGTTCAGACTTTCAGCTTTCATTTGAGGGTATCCACATTAAAATTGGATGAAGGGTTTAGAAGTTTCAGCTCCTTAACATGTGCCACCCTGTTTTTAAAGCGACCAAAAGTAATTGGACAGATTAAATAATTGTAAATAAAATGTTCATTTCTAGTACTTGGTTGAAGACCCTTTGTTGTCAATGACTGCCTGAAGTCTTGAACTCATGGACATCACCAGACGCTGTGTTTCCTCCTTTTTGATGCTCTGCCAGGCCTTCACTGCGGTGGTTTTCAGTTGCTGTTTGTTTGTGGGCCTTTCTGTCTGAAGTTTAGTCTTTAACAAGTGAAATGCATGCTCAATTGGGTTGAGATCAGGAGACTGACTTGGCCATTAAATAATATTCCACTTCTTTGCTTTAAGAAACTCCAGGGTTGCTTTGGCTTTATGTTTTGGCTTATTGTCCATCTGTAGTATGAAACGACGACCAATCAGTTTGGCTGCATTTTGCTGGATCTGAGCACACAGTATGGCTCTGAATACATCAGAATTCATTCGGCTGCTTCTGTCCTGTGTCATATCATCAATAAACACTAGTGACCCAGTGCCACTGGCAGCCATGCATGCCCAAGCCATCACACTGCCTCCGCCGTGTTTTACAGATGATGTGCTATGCTTTGGATCATGAGCTGTACCACGCCTTCGCCATACTTTTCTCTTTCCATCATTCTGGTAGAGGTTGATCTTGGTTTCATCTGTCCAAAGAATGTTCTTCCAGAACTGTGCTGGCTTTTTTAGATGTTTTTTAGCAAAGTCCAGTCTAGCCTTTTTATTCTTGATGCTTATGAGTGGCTTGCACCGTGCAGTGAACCCTCTGTATTTACTTTCATGCAGTCTTCTCTTTATGGTAGATTTGGATATTGATACGCCTACCTCCTGGAGAGTGTTGTTCACTTGGTTGGCTGTTGTGAATAGTGTTGAGCCACCCCCGTAGTGTTCGGGTTCGGTTCGTCGAACACCGGGATGTTCGAGGAACTGTTCGTCGAACTGTTCGTCGAACACCTTAGAACACCGTCGAACACCGTTAAAACCAATGGCAGGCAAACAAAAACACATAGAAACACATAGAAAACACCTGCAAAGGTGTCCAAAAGCTGACAAACTGCTCAGAAGACACTCTCTTTAAAAAAGCCGGCCGGCAAATTCAGCAGCGGCATACACCGGTACCCGACAATTTAGACAAGAAGGAATAGAGCATCACACATAGATTAGATAGATAGAAACATGTCAGTCACATATATATGAAGTACAGTGACAGTGTTGGTTACTGCACTTGTCATTTAGTGTAAAGGATTTATTAAAAAAAATATTAGTGTTTTCATGCACCGTCTCTTTAAAAAAGCCGGCCGGCAATTCAGCAGCGGTACCCGACAATTTAGAACAGAAAGAATAGAGCTTCACACATAGATTAGATAGATAGAAACATGTCAGTCACATATATAATAAGTACAGTGACAGTGTTGCTTTCTGTACTTGTCATTTAGTGTAAAGGATTTATTTAAAAAAATAATAGTGTTTTCATGCACTGTCTCTTTAAAAAAGCCGGCCGGCAATTCAGCAGCGGTACCCAACAATTTAGAACAGAAAGATAGAGAATCACACATAGATTAGATACATAGAAACATGTCAGTCACATTTATAATAAGTACAGTGACAGTGTTGGTTACTGTACTTGTCATTTAGTGTTAAAATAAAGGATTTATTAAAATAAAAATTGGCGTGGGATCCCCCATAATTTTAGGCTCTAGCGGAGGTTAAGCAGACGGCTGGGGCAGATGTTTGAAGCCTCGGAAGGGGGTAATACCCACGGAGCTTACCAGGCTACTAATATCAGCCCCCAGCTGAATACTTAGCCTTTACTAGCTATTAAAATGGGGGACCCCCCCAAAAAAATGACGTGGGGTCCCCCCTATTTTAATAGCTAGCAAAGGCTAGGCAGACAGCTGGGGGCTGATATTAATAGCTCAGGAAGGGTGCCATGAATATTGGCCCCCTCCCAGGCTAGAAACACCAGCCGTCAGCCGCCCCAGAAATGGCGCATCCATAGGATGCGCCAATTCTGGCACTTAGCCTCGCTCTTCCCACTGCCCTGTAGCGGTGGCAGTGGGGTAATAGGGCTGGGGTTGATGTCAGCTTATAATGTCAGCTGACATCAAGCCCAGGTTAGTAATGGAGAGGCGTCTATAAGACACCCCCATTACTAACCCCATAGTCAAAGTTAAAAAAAACACAAACACCCAGAATAAAGTCCTTTAATTGAAATAAACACACAATTCTTTATTGTTCTAAATTAAACCATACTTACCGTCACGCCCATTCCAGCTGAAGCCAACGATCTCCTGTAATAAAAGAAAAATAATAAAGCAACATCATCCTTACCTTTCCATGGTTCCCAGGACAGCTCCAGCTCTGCTACATCGAGATGACAGGCTGGACCACAGCAGAACGCTGCCATCCAGCCTGTCATCCCGCAGACACTGAGAAGCGCAGGCATGCTTGCGCTCCTCAGTGTCTGGCTGTGACGGCATCCAGATGAGCCAACAATGAACTCGGCTCACCTCATGCACGTCACTGACAGCGTGGGAGAATTCTCCTGCACTCAGCACTTCAGCGTGAGAATTTTCCCACGCTGTCAGTGACGTGCATGAGGTGAGCCGAGTTCATTGGACATGACCTCGGCTCATCTGGATGTCGTCACAGCGAGACAGTGAGGAGCGCAAGCATGCCTGCGCTTCTCAGTGTCCGCGGGATGACAGGCTGGATGGCAGCTTTCTGCTGCGGTCCAGCCAGTCATCTCGATGTAGCAGAGCTGAAGCTGTCGTGGGAACCATGGAAAGGTAAGGATGAGGTTGGTTTATTATTTTTCTTTTATTGCAGGAGATCGTTGGCTTCAGCTGGAATGGGTGTGATGGTAAGTATGGTTTAATTTAGAACAATAAAGAATTGTGCATTTATTTCAATTAAAGGACTTTATTCTGGGTGTTGTGTTTTTTTTAAATACTTTACTAGAAATTCATGGCGGTCATGTCTAATACTGGCGTGACCCCATGAATTTTGGGCTTGGGGCCAGCTGATAATACCAAGCTGGCCCTAACCCCTTTATTACCCAGTGAGCCACCGCACCAGGGCCCTGGATGAGTTGGGTACAGCGCCAGAAGATGGCGCTTCTATGAACGCGCCATTTTCCGGGGTGGCTGCGGACTGCAATTTGCAGCGGGGGGGGGGCCCAGAAAGCTTGGGCCTCCCTGCGCTGCAGATTCCAGCCCCCAGCTGCCTAGTTGTACCTGGCTGGACACAAAAATAGGGCGAAGCCCCACGTATTTTTTTTTTAATTATTTCATGAAATTTATGAAATAATTAAGAAAAAAAGGCCTTCCCTATATTGTTGTGTCCGGCCAGGTACAAATAGTCAGCTGGTGGTTGGGGGCAGCCCGTTCCTGCCTGCTGTACCTGGCTGGACACAAATATAGTGCGAAGCCCCACGTATTTTTTTTTTAATTATTTCATGAAATTCATGAAATAATTAAGAAAAAAAGGCCTTCCCTATATTGTTGTGTCCGGCCAGGTACAAATAGTCAGCTGGTGGTTGAGGGCAGCCCGTTCCTGCCTGCTGTACCTGGTTGGACACAAATATAGTGCGAAGCCCCACTTCAATTTTTTTAAATTATTTCAGGAAATTCATGAAATAATTAAAAAAAAATTGACGTGGGGCTTCGCACTATATTTGTGTCCAGTCAGGTGCAGCAGGCAGGAACGGGATGCCCCCAACCACCAGCTGCCTATTTGTACCTGGCCGGACACAACAATATAGGGAAGCCCTTTTTTTCTTAATTATTTCATGAAATAATTTAAAGAAAATTGACGTGGGGCTTCGCCCTGTTTTTGTGTCCAGCCAGGTACAACTAGGCAGCTGGGGGCTGGAATCCGCAGCGCAGGGAGGCCCAAGCTTTCTGGGCCACCCCCGCTGCAAATTGCAGTCCGCAGCCACCCCGGAAAATGGCGCGTTCATAGAAGCGCCATCTTCTGGCGCTGTACCCAACTCATCCAGGGCCCTGATGCGGTGGCTCACTGGGTAATAAAGGGGTTAGGGCCAGCTTGGCATTATCAGCTGGCCCTAAGCCCGAAATTCATGGGGTCACGCCAATATTAGACATGACCACCATGAATTTCTAGTAAAGTATTTAAAAAAAACACAACACCCAGAAAAAAGTCCTTTAATTGAAATAAACACACAATTCTTTATTGTTCTAAATTAAACCATACTTACCATCACGCCCATTCCAGCTGAAGCCAACGATCTCCTGAAATAAAAGAAAAATAATAAAGCAACATCATCCTTACCTTTCCATGGTTCCCATGACAGCTTCAGCTCTGCTACATCGAGATGACAGGCTGGACCGCAGCAGAACGCTGCCATCCAGCCTGTCATCCCGCTGACACTGAGAAGCGCAGGCTTGCTTGCGCTCCACAGTGTCTCTCTGTGAGGGCATCCAGATGAGCCGAGTTCATGTCCAATGAACTCGGCTCACCTCATGCACGTCACTGACAGCGTGGGAAAATTCTCCTGCACTCAGCGCTTCAGCGTGGGAGAATTCTCACACTGAAGCGCTGAGTGCAGGAGAATTCTCCCACGCTGTCAGTGACGTGCAGGAGGTGAGCTGAGTTCATTGGACATGAGCTCACCTTATGCACTTCACTGACAGCGTGGGAAAATTCTCCTGCACTCAGCGCTTCAGCGTGGGAGAATTCTCACGCTGAAGCGCTGAGTGCAGGAGAATTCTCCCACGCTGTCAGTGACGTGCAGGAGGTGAGCTGAGTTCATTGGACATGAGCTCACCTTATGCACGTCACTGACAGCGTGGGAGAATTCTCCTGCACTCACCGCTTCAGCGTGAGAATTTTCCCACGCTGTCAGTGACGTGCATGAGGTGAGCCGAGTTCATTGGACATGAACTCGGCTCATCTGGATGTCGTCACAGAGAGACGCTGAGCAGCGCAAGCAAGCCTGCGCTTCTCAGTGTCTGCGGGATGACAGGCTGGATGGCAGCGTTCTGCTGCGGTCCAGCCTGTCATCTCGATGTAGCAGAGCTGAAGCTGTCCTGGGAACCATGGAAAGGTAAGGATGAGGTTGCTTTATTATTTTTCTTTTATTGCAGGAGATCGTTGGCTTCAGCTGGAATGGGCGTGACGGTAAGTATGGTTTAATTTAGAACAATAAAGGATTGTGTCTTTATTTCAATTAAAGGACTTTATTCTGGGTGTTTGTGTTTTTTTTAACTTTGACTATGGGGTTAGTAATGGGGGTGTCTTATAGACGCCTCTCCATTACTAACCTGGGCTTGATGTCAGCTGGCATTATAAGCTGACATCAACCCCAACCCTATTACCCCCTGCCACCGCACCAGGGCAGCGTGGAAGAGCGAGGCTAAGTGCCAGAATTGGCGCATCCTATGAATGCGCCATTTTCTGACGGCTGGTGTTTCTAGCCTGGGAGGGGGCCAATATTCATGGCTCCCTTCCTGGGCTATTAATATCAGCCCCCAGCTGTCTGCCTAGCCTTTGCTAGCTATTAAATTAGGGGGGACCCCACGTCATTTTTTTGGGGGGGTCCCCCATTTTAATAGCTAGTAAAGGCTATGTATTCAGCTGGGGGCTGATATTAGTAGCCTGGGAAGCTCCGTGGGTATTACCCCCTTCCCAGGCTTCAAACATCTGCCCCAGCCGTCTGCTTAACATCCGCTAGAGCCTAAAATTAAGGGGAACCCCACGCCAATTTTTTTAATAATAAATCCTTTATTTTAATACTAAATGACAAGTACAGTAACCAACACTATCACTGTACTTCATATATATGTGACTGACATGTTTCTATCTATCTAATCTATGTGTGAAGCTCTATTCTGTCTGTTATAAATTGTCGGGTACCGCTGCTGAATTGCCGGCCGGCTTTCTTAAAGAGACGGTGCATGAAAACACTATTATTTTTTTTAATAAATCCTTTACACTAAATGACAAGTACAGTAAGCAACATTGTCACTGTATTTCATATATATGTGACTGACATGTTTCTATCTATCTAATCTATGTGTGATTCTTTATTCTTTCTATTCTAAATTGTCGGGTACTGAATTGCCGGCCGGCTGTTTTAAAGAGACGGTGCATGAAAACACTATTATTTTTTTAAATAAATCCTTTACACTAAATGACAAGTACAGTAACCAACACTGTCACTGCACTTCATATATATGTGACTGACATGTTTCTATCTATCTAATCTATGTGTGAAGCTCTATTCCTTCTGTTATAAATTGTCGGGTACCGGTGCTGAATTGCCGGCCGGCTTTTTTAAAGAGACGGTGCATGAAAACACTATTATTTTTTTTAATAAATCCTTTACACTAAATGACAAGTACAGTAAGCAACACTGTCATTGTACTTCATATATATGTGACTGACATGCTTCTATCTATCTAATCTATGTGTGAAGCTCTATTCTGTCTGTTATAAATTGTCGGGTACCCTGCTGAATTGCCGGCCGGCTTTTTTAAAGAGACAGTGCATGAAAACACTATTATTTTTTTTGATAAATCCTTTACGCTAAATGACAAGTACAGTAAGCAACACTGTCACTGTACTTCGTATATATGTGGCTGACATGTTTATATCTATCTAATCTATGTGTGAAGCTCTATTCTTTCGGTTCTAAATTGCCGGGTACCGGTGTATACCGCTGATGAATTGCCGGCTTTTCATGTTTCACTGTGAGCACTGTTCCCATCGATTTGGGCAATCACTGTAATGCCACAACCACCATGGCTGTGGCATTACAGTGAGTGGCAGACAATCCCTGCATGATTGGTGCTCTAAATAGCGCGAGACATGCAGGACACGCTTTTGGTGCACGAACAGTTATCGAACATAACCTCGAACAGCCGAATTTTTTGCAAATCGTTCGGGTTCGTCGAACAACTCGAACACCGCCCAAAACAGCTCGAATTTGAGATTGGCGAACAGTTCTAGTCGAACACCGCTCATCTCTAGTTGTGAAGGGGTTTCTCTTCACCATGGAGATTATTCTGCGATCATCCACCACTGTTGTCTTCCGTGGGTGCCCAGGTCTTTTGCATTGATGAGTTCACCAGTGCTTTCTTTCTTTCTCAGGATGTACCTAACTGTAGATTTTGCCACTCCTAATATTGTAGCAATTTCTCGGATGGGTTTTTTCTGTTTTGCAGCTTAAGGATGGCTTGTTTCACCTGCATGGAGAGCTCCTTTGACCACATGTTTATGACTCGCCCCCTGGGCCGTGGGGCACCCGGAACCGGGCTTCTATGCGATGCTGGTGGTAGTAGTGGCAACCCGATCCCGTGGCTCAGGGTGGTCAGACCAAATTGTGGCAGTCTATTTATCAGTGTTTTGAATGTCCGACTACGCCACCCGTGGATTGCGGTCAGAGATAACCGCTGCTGCGAGGCAGACCACTGAGGCTGGTGTTGGTGTGCAGCATAGGGGTAGGACAACTCCTCACAGGAAGAGTGTAGCCTCAGGGCAGTGTAGGTGAATGCTGGGGGTGATAGTGCAGGCCGCAATAGTAAAAGTTCAGAGTCCGCTTCAAACAGTCCAGGGTCTTTATTGCAGATGTTATTACTGACCCAACAGGAGTACCGGTTAGGAATGGGCCTGGGTATCTGAGAGCATTCGGGCGAGCCCCACTGGTCAGGGTGAGTGTGTAGGCCTACCATTCTCTCTCTATGCTCTTGCTGACTATCCCCCTTTTCGTGGTGTAATAGCCCACGTCCCTGAGCTGGCTGTGTACTTTGCCTGTATGGCTTGCGACTCGGGTCTTGGGTACCTTTTTGCTTCTCCTTGCTGTACTGGTCCCTCTGTGTGGCGGTGCCTCCAGGCTTCTTAGGCCAAGGGACCTGAAATCCCTCGCAGGTTGGTTCTCTGCTGCTGGGCTTGCAACCCTGACAGCCTCGGACCCCAATGTCCGGTTGTGTACTTCTCTCAGCCAGGACCGGCTCGCGTCGCCTCTGTCCCTGGCTCGCAGTCTCTCCTCTGCCTCACGGACTCCTCAGCTGCTGCTGACCTGTCCCTCTTCTCTGAGAACCCTTCTACACACTTCTGAAGTGGGTTCTGGTCTCTCTAACCCTGCCCCAGTTCCAGCTTTTATAGGGGCAGCCTGCTCCCCCTACTGGCCTGGGACAGGAGGTGCTGCATGCTAATGGTCCCTGACCAGGGAACATCCCTCCTGCTCTCAGACACAGCCTTTAATATTTGTGGCATCCAGGCCTGGGGTGACACATTTACTTCACAGCAAAACCTTCCAAATGCAAACACCACACCTCAAATCAACTCCAGGCCTTTTATCTGCTAAATTGAGAATGACATAACAAAAAGACTGCCCACACCGGTCCATGAAATAGCCTTGGAGTCAATTGTCCAATTACTTTTGGTCCCTTTAAAAACAGGGTGGCACATGTTAAGGAGCTGAAACTCCTAAACCCTTCATCCAATTTTAATGTGGATACCCTCAAATGAAAGCTGAAAGTCTGAACTTCAACTGCATCTGAATTGTTTTGTTTAAAATTCATTGTGGTAATGTCTAGAACCAAAATTAGAAAAATGTTGTCTCTGTCCAAATATATATGGACCTAACTGTACGTTACAATGTTACTAATATCTGCGCTTCATTCCAATCATAGGCATGTGGCAAATATTTTTCACTGACCGGTAATAGGATTTCCTCCTGCTCATTTTAGCTCCAATTTTTGGTGCTGTCTTGGGCAATGATGAAATACTGAGGTGCGTGATGGCCGGCTATTAAGGGGTGGAGGAGGTTGGATTTTTTGTTTTAACAACATCTTGCACTTAACTATGATAAATTTACCATTACCGGTAGTTGGATTTCCTCATACTTATGACAGTGTTGTCATAGGAGTGGGGAAAAAGGTGAGAGATGGCCGGCTATTAAGGGGTGGCAGGAGGCCGGATTTTTTTTTTTTTTTTTTTAAATAGGTAAAATTTGGCCTATGGAGAACACAAGAGCTTACAGCTAGTGGACTTGCACATCCTCCAGATGTAAGTGTAAAATGAGAGCTGCAGTCTTAAAAAGTACATTTTGTTAAGACCCTTGACCATGGCAGAGGCGGCAGATCCACCTATGAGCTGGGGGTAAGAATAGGCGCCATAATATGTAAACACAGATCGCCAAATGGAGGACTATTTCATCAAAGTCCCGTGAAGACACCCATGCCAATGTCATTCCAGTCCATGCCAGGGGTACCCATTCCAGAAGCCATTGAGCCTTCTCATGGAACTTCCGTATAGTTAAACAAAAAAAAAAACTGCAAAGCTTTTTAATATAAGAAAAATGAAAGAGCTTTTAGTTGTATCTGTAAATAACAACATAATGAAGTGGGTTAAACGTGTAATTTGAATATATCCATTTTTTAAGGCACCTAAACAGGAAAGGGTTTTTTACAGTCAGAGCAGTGGGACTGTGGAATGCCGACCACAAGAGGTAGTAATGGCAGACACTATAACAGCTTTCAAAAAAGGGGCTGGACGATTTCCTCGATACACATAACATTGAGGGTTACAGTTAAATTAGACAAAATGTTACAACTATAGTAGTACATTTAATACCATAATAGTAATTACATAATTAGTATCATAATTAGGTTTGATCCTGGGTTCCAGGACTGATCGCCTTTTTTTCGGGGTCAAGAAGGAATTTTTCCCCTGTGACACAAATTGGCTGGAGGTGTCCTGGGGTTTTTGCCTTCTTCTGGATCAACAATGTAGGCATAGGGTAGTATTAGTAGTGACAGGAAAGTTAGGATAATACAGTAATAAGATAGCAGGATGTTAATAATAGTAACTATATCAAATAGTCACATTTATAAAAATAAAAACAAATTAAATAATGACTGCAGTAGTACAATAAGTAGTGTAATATTAAATATATAACTAGTAATAACATAATTAGGTTTGATCCAGGGTTCTAGGACTGATCGCCTTTTCTCAGGGTCAATCATAGGCATGTGCCAAATATTTTTCACTGACCGGTAATAGGATTTCCTCCTGCTCGTTTTAGTTCCAATTTTTGGTGCTGTCTTGGGCAATGATGAAATACCGAGGTGCGTGATGGCCGGCTATTAAGGGGTGCAGGAGGCCAGATTTTTTTTTTTTAACAACATCTTGCACTTGCCTATGATAAATTTACCATTACCGGCAGTTGAATTTCCTCATACTTATGACGGTGTTGTCATAGGAGTGGGGAAAAAGGTGAGAGATGGCCGGCTATTAAGGGGTGGCAGGAGGCCGGATTTTTTTTTTTTTTTTTAAATAGGTAAAATTTGGCCTATGGAGAACACAAGAGCTTACAGCTAGTGGACTTGCACATCCTCCAGATGTAAGTGTAAAATGAGAGCTGCAGTCTTAAAAAGTACATTTTGTTAAGACCCTCAGGGTGGCAGAAATGCACAGATCCACCTATGAGCTGGGGGTAAGAATAGGCGCCATAATATGTAAACACAGATCGCCAAATGGAGGACTACTTCATCAAAGTCCCGTGAAGACACCCATGCCAATGTCATTCCAGTCCATGCCAGGGGTACCCATTCCAGAAGCCATTGAGCCTTCTCATGGAACTTCTATATAGTTAAACAAAACAAAAAAAACTGCAAAGCTTTTTAATATAAGAAAAGTGAAAGAGTTTTTAGTTGTATCTGTAAATAACAACATAATGAAGTGGGTTAAATGTGTAATTTGAATATTTCCATTTTTTAAGGCACCTAAACAGGAAAGGGTTTTTTACAGTCAGAGCAGTGGGACTGTGGAATGCCGACCACAAGAGGTAGTAATGGCAGACACTATAACAGCTTTCAAAAAAGGGGCTGGACGATTTCCTCGATACACATAACATTGAGGGTTACAGTTAAATTAGACAAAATGTTACAACTATAGTAGTACATGTAGTACGGTAATAGTACGTTAATTACATAATTAGTATCATAATTAGGTTTGATCCAGGGTTCCAGGACTGATCGCCTTTTCTCGGGGTCGAGAAGGAATTTTTCCCCTGTGACACAAATTGGCTGAAGGTGTCCTGGGGTTTTTGCCTTCTTCTGGATCAACAATGTAGGCATAGGGTAGTATTAGTAGTGATAGGAAAGTTAGGATAATACTGTAATAAGATAGCAGGATGTTAATAATAGTAAAAATATCAAATAGTCACATTTATAAAAATAAAAACAAATTAAATAATAACTGCAGTAGTACAATAAGTAGTGTAATATTAAATATATAACTAGCAATAACATAATTAGGTTTGTTCCAGGGTTCTAGGACTGATCGCCTTTTCTCGGGGTCAAGAAGGAATTTTTGCCTGTGATGCAAATTGGCTGAATGTGTCCTGGGGTTTTTGCCTTCTTCTGGATCAACAGATTTAGGCATAGGGATTCTAGTAATACCATTATTAGAATCACAAGAGTAATACAAAATATAAAATTAATTAAAAAAATTAAATTATAAACGGGTACATTCTTAATTGTTATAGTGCAGCAATAATAAAAATGGTAATAATAATAATAATACATTTGTGAGGCCTAGTGCCAGTTATTTAGTAAGTTAGTGTAGCGTTAGTGTAGGGAGTATAATTGTGGGAGAAAGATTGAACTTGATGGAGCTAGGTCTTTATTCAACCTACAGTTAGGTCCATATATATTTGGACAGAGACAACATTTTTCTAATTTTGGTTCTAGACATTACCACAATGAATTTTAAACAAAACAATTCAGATGCAGTTGAAGTTCAGACTTTCAGCTTTCATTTGAGGGTATCCACATTAAAATTGGATGAAGGGTTTACAAGTTTCAGCTCCTTAACATGTGCCACCCTGTTTTTAAAGCGACCAAAAGTAATTGGACAGATTAAATAATTGTAAATAAAATGTTCATTTCTAGTACTTGGTTGAAGACCCTTTGTTGTCAATGACTGCCTGAAGTCTTGAACTCATGGACATCACCAGACGCTGTGTTTCCTCCTTTTTGATGCTCTGCCAGGCCTTCACTGCGGTGGTTTTCAGTTGCTGTTTGTTTGTGGGCCTTTCTGTCTGAAGTTTAGTCTTTAACAAGTGAAATGCATGCTCAATTGGGTTGAGATCAGGAGACTGACTTGGCCATTAAATAATATTCCACTTCTTTGTTTAAGAAACTCCAGGGTTGCTTTGGCTTTATGTTTTGGCTTATTGTCCATCTGTAGTATGAAACGACGACCAATCAGTTTGGCTGCATTTGGCTGGATCTGAGCACACAGTATGGCTCTGAATACATCAGAATTCATTCGGCTGCTTCTGTCCTGTGTCATATCATCAATAAACACTAGTGACCCAGTGCCACTGGCAGCCATGCATGCCCAAGCCATCACACTGCCTCCGCCGTGTTTTACAGATGATGTGCTATGCTTTGGATCATGAGCTGTACCACGCCTTCGCCATACTTTTCTCTTTCCATCATTCTGGTAGAGGTTGATCTTGGTTTCATCTGTCCAAAGAATGTTCTTCCAGAACTGTGCTGGCTTTTTTAGATGTTTTTTAGCAAAGTCCAGTCTAGCCTTTTTATATTTCTTGATGCTTATGAGTGGCTTGCACCGTGCAGTGAACCCTCTGTTTTTCCTTTTATGCAGTCTTCTCTTTATGGTAGATTTGGATATTGATACGCCTACCTCCTGGAGAGTGTTGTTCACTTGGTTGGCTGTTGTGAAGGGGTTTCTCTTCACCATGGAGATTATTCTGCAATCATCCACCACTGTTGTCTTCCGTGGGTGCCCAGGTCTTTTTGCATTGATGAGTTCACCAGTGCTTTCTTTCTTTCTCAGGATGTACCTAACTGTAGATTTTGCCACTCCTAATATTGTAGCAATTTCTCGGATGGGTTTTTTCTGTTTTGCAGCTTAAGGATGGCTTGTTTCACCTGCATGGAGAGCTCCTTTGACCACATGTTTATGACTCGCCCCCTGGGCCGTGGGGCACCCGGAACCGGGCTTCTATGCGATGCTGGTGGTAGTAGTGGCAACCCGATCCCGTGGCTCAGGGTGGTCAGACCAAATTGTGGCAGTCTATTTATCAGTGTTTTGAATGTCCGACTACGCCACCCGTGGATTGCGGTCAGAGATAACCGCTGCTGCGAGGCAGACCACTGAGGCTGGTGTTGGTGTGCAGCATAGGGGTAGGACAACTCCTCACAGGAAGAGTGTAGCCTCAGGGCAGTGTAGGTGAATGCTGGGGGTGATAGTGCAGGCCGCAATAGTAAAAGTTCAGAGTCCGCTTCAAACAGTCCAGGGTCTTTATTGCAGATGTTATTACTGACCCAACAGGAGTACCGGTTAGGAATGGGCCTGGGTATCTGAGAGCATTCGGGCGAGCCCCACTGGTCAGGGTGAGTGTGTAGGCCTACCATTCTCTCTCTATGCTCTTGCTGACTATCCCCCTTTTCGTGGTGTAATAGCCCACGTCCCTGAGCTGGCCGTGTACTTTGCCTGTATGGCTTGCGACTCGGGCCTTGGGTACCTTTTTGCTTCTCCTTGCTGTACTGGTCCCTCTGTGTGGCGGAGCCTCCAGGCTTCTTAGGCCAAGGGACCTGAAATCCCTCGCGGGTTGGTCCTCTGCTGCTGGGCTTGCAACCCTGACAGCCTCGGACCCCAATGTCCGGTTGTGTACTTCTCTCAGCCAGGACCGGCTCTCGTCGCCTCTGTCCCTGGCTCGCAGTCTCTCCTCTGCCTCACGGACTCCTCAGCTGCTGCTGACCTGTCCCTCTTCTCTGAGAACCCTTCTACACACTTCTGAAGTGGGTTCTGGTCTCTCTAACCCTGCCCCAGTTCCAGCTTTTATAGGGGCAGCCTGCTCCCCCTACTGGCCTGGGACAGGAGGTGCTGCATGCTAATGGTCCCTGACCAGGGAACATCCCTCCTGCTCTCAGACACAGCCTTTAATATTTGTGGCATCCAGGCCTGGGGTGACACATTTACTTCACAGCAAAACCTTCCAAATGCAAGCACCACACCTCAAATCAACTCCAGGCCTTTTATCTGCTAAATTGAGAATGACATAACAAAAAGACTGCCCACACCGGTCCATGAAATAGCCTTGGAGTCAATTGTCCAATTACTTTTGGTCCCTTTAAAAACAGGGTGGCACATGTTAAGGAGCTGAAACTCCTAAACCCTTCATCCAATTTTAATGTGGATACCCTCAAATGAAAGCTGAAAGTCTGAACTTCAACTGCATCTGAATTGTTTTGTTTAAAATTCATTGTGGTAATGTCTAGAACCAAAATTAGAAAAATGTTGTCTCTGTCCAAATATATATGGACCTAACTGTACGTTACAATGTTACTAATATCTGCGCTTCATTCCAATCATAGGCATGTGGCAAATATTTTTCACTGACCGGTAATAGGATTTCCTCCTGCTCATTTTAGCTCCAATTTTTGGTGCTGTCTTGGGCAATGATGAAATACTGAGGTGCGTGATGGCCGGCTATTAAGGGGTGGAGGAGGTTGGATTTTTTTGTTTTAACAACATCTTGCACTTAACTATGATAAATTTACCATTACCGGTAGTTGGATTTCCTCATACTTATGACAGTGTTGTCATAGGAGTGGGGAAAAAGGTGAGAGATGGCCGGCTATTAAGGGGTGGCAGGAGGCCGGATTTTTTTTTTTTTAAATAGGTAAAATTTGGCCTATGGAGAACACAAGCGCTTACAGCTAGTGGACTTGCACATCCTCCAGATGTAAGTGTAAAATGACAGCTGCAGTCTTAAAAAGTACATTTTGTTAACACCCTGACCATGGCAGAGCCGGCAGATCCACCTATGAGCTGGATGTAAGTATAGGCGCCATAATATCTGCCTTTATGTTACAGGGTGGTGTTCCGTATATTAATTATTAATGTCAGGCTTGACTATTAATAATCAGTGTCCGGCTATTACCTCACCTGTTACTACTCTGATTCCTTTGCTATATGCTATACTAACGGCGACTAACTGAGACGAAACCGTGTATCAATAAAATACATTTATTACACACAAGTCTACAGTTAATATACTACCAATTTCCACAGTACACAATAATATTAACAATAGCACACAATACGGATATACAATTAACCCCACCAATAACCTAATTATACTCCCCACCCACTTGCCTAAAAACATACAAACATTAATTACAAACCACCCGCCTATCACCTACTATCCCTACAGCAATCAAGGGGTTTATGAGGCTATGTGCCCACGATGCAGAAATGCTGCATATTTTTTCCGCTTCTCCCTGGCAGAAAAAACGCATGCGGATTGTACATGTGGATTGTACATGCGGTTTTTGCATGCGTTTTTCCAGCCAGGTAGAAGCGTTTGTCAAGCGTTTTTGCATGCATTTCTGCATGCGGGTTATCAAGCGCTTTTCCAAGCGATTTTAGCATCACTTGGAAAGTGCTTGACAACTTGGTCACACTATATAAATCCATGCAACTGGCATGGATTTTATATAGTGTGACCAAGTTAGTTAAAAAAAAAGAATAAGAATGGTAAAAAATAAAAAAATAATTTTGTACTCACCTTCTGATGTCCTCCCGGTGTTCTCTCCGATGGGTCTGGTGTCTTGGGCGGCTCGCGGTGGTGTGAAGGACCTGTGGTGACGTCATTGAGTTATGTGACAGGTTACATGACTCAATGACGTCATGGCAGGTCCTTCACAACACCGGGACCCATAGAGCATTCCAGACGGAGGGGAGAAAACACCGGGAGGACATCGGAAGGTAAGTATAATCTTTATTTTTTATTTTAAATTCTTTTTTAACAGGTTCTATGGTACCTGGGTCTGGATGAGTCTCCTCTCATCCACACCCAGGTACCATCTGCACATAGAAACGCATAATATCCGTGTATACAAATTTACTGACATGGATATTATGCGTTTCAATGCAAGTCAATGGCGGCAATTGATGCGTATTTTTCCGCAATGATAATCCGCAGCGGAAATTTCCGTAGCATGTGCACAGCACATGCGGATTATCAATGGGGACCATGGGGCACGTATTACCAAGCGTTTTTTAAGCGTTTTCGATGCGGAAATTCTGTGGCAAAAACGCTTGAAAAACGCATTGTGGGCACGCAGCCTAACAGTGCGTTACTTAGCCCAGTAGCTGTCGTCAGGCTGATTCTGGGCTGGTTGGCACTTGGTGTGGCTATGAGAAAAGTAGAGGAAAGTGACACAAGGAGAGAGGGCACTTGAAGTGAGTACTTCTAGAGCACAAGGGGACTGAGGGGATGCTGCAGTCAGACAGCAGTCAGAGAGCAGCTGAGGGAGGATGGGACAGATGAGCTGCACAGAGAGGCTACAGGCTGAGAGGTAGAAAGCTGAGGGGCTGAGGAGGATAGCTGCTGTGAGCAGGGGTGTGGGTAAGGAGAAGAGGTAGGAAGCTTAGGGGCTGAGGAGGACAGCTGCGGTGAGCAGGGGTGTGGGTAAGGAGAAGAGGTAGGAAGCTGAGGGGCTGAGGAGGACAGCTGCGGTGAGCAGGGTTGTGGGCAAGGGGAAGGGGTAGGAAGCTGAGGGGCTGAGGAGGACAGCTGCGATGAGCAGGGCAGTGGGCAAGGAGAAGAGGTAGGAAGCTGAGGGGCTGAGGAGGACAGCTGCGGTGAGCAGGGCTGTGGGTAAGGAGAAGAGGTAGGAAGCTGAGGGGCTGAGGAGGACAGCTGTGGTGAGCAGGGCTGTTGGCAAGAGGTAGGAAGCTGAGGGGCTGAGGAGGACAGCTGCGGTGAGCAGGGCTGTGGGCAAGGAGAAGATGTAGGAAGCTGAGGGGCTGAGGAGGACAGCTGCGGTGAGCAGGGGTGTGGGCAAGGAGAAGAGGTAGCAAGCCGAGGAGCTGAGGAGGACAGCTGCGGAGAGCAGGGCTCTGGGCAAGGAGAAGAGGTAGGAAGCTGAGGGGCTGAGGAGGACAGCTGCGGTGAGCAGGGCTGTGGGCAAGGGGAAGGAGTAGGAAGCTGAGGGGCTGAGGAGGACAGCTGCGGTGAGCAGGGGTGTGGGCAAGGAGAAGAGGTAGGTAGCTGAGGGGCTGAGGAGGACAGCTGCAGTCAGCAGGGCTGTGGGCAAGGAGAAGAGGTAGGAAGCTGAGGGGCTGAGGAGGACAGCTGCGGTGAGCAGGGGTGTGGGCAAGGAGAAGAGGTAGGTAGCTGAGGGGCTGAGGAGGACAGCTGCAGTCAGCAGGGCTGTGGGCAAGGAGAAGAGGTAGGAAGCTGAGGGGCTGAGGAGGACAGCTGCGGTGAGCAAGGGTGTGGGCAAGGAGAAGAGGTAGGAAGCTGAGGGGCTGAGGAGGACAGCTGCGGTGAGCAGGGGTGTGGGCAAGGAGAAGAGGTAGGTAGCTGAGGGGCTGAGGAGGACAGCTGCAGTCAGCAGGGCTGTGGGCAAGGAGAAGAGGTAGGAAGCTGAGGGGCTGAGGAGGACAGCTGCGGTGAGCAAGGGTGTGGGCAAGGAGAAGAGGTAGGAAGCTGAGGGGCTGAGGAGGACAGCTGCGGTGAGCAGGGCTGTGGGCAAGGAGAAGAGGTAGAAAGCTGAGGGGCTGAGGAGGACAGCTGCGGTGAGCAGGTCTGTGGACAAGGAGAAGAGGTAGAAAGCTGAGGGGCTGAGGAGGACAGCTGCAGTGAGCAGGGGTGTGGGCAAGGAGAAGAGGTAGGAAGCTGAGGGGCTGAGGAGGACAGTTGCGTTGAGCAGGGCTGAGGGCAAGGAGAAGAGGTAGGTAGCTGAGGGGCTGAGGAGGACAGCTGTGGTGAGCAGCGCTGTGGGCAAGGAGAAGAGGTAGGAAGCTGAGGGGCTGAGGAGGACAGCTGCGTTGTGCAGGGCTGTGGGCAAGGGGAAGGAATAGGAAGCTGAGGGGCTGAGGAGGACAGCTGCGGTGAGCAGGGGTGTGGGCAAGGAGAAGAGGTAGGAGGCTGAGGAGGACAGGTGCGGTGAGCAGGGGTGTGGGCAAGGCGAAGAGGTAGGAAGCTGAGGGGCTGAGGACAGCTGCGGTGAGCAGGGGTGTGGGCAAGTAGAAGAGGTAGGAAGCTGAGGGGCTGAGGAGGACAGCTGCGGTGAGCAGGGCTGTGGGCAAGGAGAAGAGGTAGGAAGCTGAGGGGCTGAGGAGGACAGCTGCGATGAGCAGGGGTGTGGACGAGAAGAAGAGGTAGAAAGCTGAGGGGCTGAGGAGGACAGCTGCAGTGAGCAGGGGTGTGGGCAAGGAGAAGAGGTAGGAAGCTGAGGGGCTGAGGAGGACAGTTGCGTTGAGCAGGGCTGTGGGCAAGGAGAAGAGGTAGGTAGCTGAGGGGCTGAGGAGGACAGCTGTGGTGAGCAGCGCTGTGGGCAAGGAGAAGAGGTAGGAAGCTGAGGGGCTGAGGAGGACAGCTGCAGTGAGCGGGCTGTGGGCAAGGGGAAGGAGTAGGAAGCTGAGGGGCTGAGGAGGACAGCTGCGGTGAGCAGGGGTGTGGGCAAGGCGAAGAGGTAGGAAGCTGAGGGGCTGAGGAGGACAGCTGCGGTGCTGAGGAGGACAGCTGCTGTGAGCAGAGGTGTGGGCAAGGAGAAGAGGTAGGAAGCTGAGGGGCTGAGGACAGCTGCGGTGAGCAGGGGTGTGGGCAAGGAGAAGAGTTAGGAAGCTGAGGGGCTGAGGAGGACAGCAGCGGTTAGCAGGGGTGTGGGCAAGGAGAAGAGGTAGGAAGCTGAGGGGCTGAGGAGGACAGCTGCGTTGTGCAGGGCTGTGGGCAAGGGGAAGGAGTAGGAAGCTGAGGGGCTGAGGAGGACAGCTGCGGTGAGCAGGGGTGCGGGCAAGGAGAAGAGGTAGGAAGCTGAGGGGCTGAGGAGGACAGCTGCGGTGAGCAGGGGTGCGGGCAAGGCGAAGAGGTAGGAAGCTGAGGGGCTGAGGACAGCTGCGGTGAGCAGGGGTGTGGGCAAGTAGAAGAGGTAGGAAGCTGAGGGGCTGAGGAGGACAGCTGCGGTGAGCAGGGCTGTGGGCAAGGAAAAGAGGTAGGAAGCTGAGGGGCTGAGGAGGACAGCTGCGGTGAGCAGGGCTGTGGGCAAGGGGAAGGGGTAGGAAGCTGAAGGGCTGAGGAGAACAGCTGCGATGAGCAGGGGTGTGGACGAGGAGAAGAGGTAGAAAGCTGAGGGGCTGAGGAGGACAGCTGCAGTGAGCAGTGGTGTGGGCAAGGAGAAGAGGTAGGAAGCTGAGGGGCTGAGGAGGACAGCTGCGGTGAGCAGGGGTGTGGGCAAGGAGTAGAGGTAGGAAGCTGAGGGGCTGAGGAGGACTGGTGCGGTGAGCAGGGGTGTGGGCAAGGAGAAGAGGTAGGAAGCTGAGGGGCTGAGGAGGACAGCTGCAGTGAGCGGGCTGTGGGCAAGGGGAAGGAGTAGGAATCTGAGGGTCTGAGGAGGACAGCTGCGGTGAGCAGGGGTGTGGGCAAGGCGAAGAGGTAGGAAGCTGAGGGGCTGAGGAGGACAACAGCGGTTAGCAGGGGTGTGGGCAAGGAGAAGAGGTAGGAAGCTGAGGGGCTGAGGAGGACAGCTGCGTTGTGCAGGGCTGTGGGCAAGGGGAAGGAATAGGAAGCTGAGGGGCTGAGGAGGACAGCTGCGGTGAGCAGGGGTGTGGGCAAGGAGAAGAGGTAGGAGGCTGAGGAGGACAGGTGCGGTGAGCAGGGGTGTGGGCAAGGCGAAGAGGTAGGAAGCTGAGGGGCTGAGGACAGCTGCGGTGAGCAGGGGTGTGGGCAAGTAGAAGAGGTAGGAAGCTGAGGGGCTGAGGAGGACAGCTGCGGTGAGCAGGGCTGTGGGCAAGGAGAAGAGGTAGGAAGCTGAGGGGCTGAGGAGGACAGCTGCGATGAGCAGGGGTGTGGACGAGAAGAAGAGGTAGAAAGCTGAGGGGCTGAGGAGGACAGCTGCAGTGAGCAGTGGTGTGGGCAAGGAGAAGAGGTAGGAAGCTGAGGGGCTGAGGAGGACAGCTGCGGTGAGCAGGGGTGTGGGCAAGGAGAAGAAGTAGGAAGCTGAGGGGCTGAGGAGGACTGGTGCGGTGAGCAGGGGTGTGGGCAAGGAGAAGAGGTAGGAAGCTGAGGGGCTGAGGAGGACAGCTGCGCTGAGCAGGGGTGTTGGCAAGGAGAAGAGGTAGGAAGCTGAGGGGCTGAGGAAGACAGCTGCGGTGAGCAGGGGTGTGGGCAAGGCGAAGAGGTAGGAAGCTGAGGGGCTGAGGAGGACAGCTGCGGTGAGCAGGGGTGTGGGCAAGGAGAAGAGGTAGGAAGCTGAGGGGCTGAGGAGGACAGCTGCGGTGAGCAGGGCTGTGGGTAAGGAGAAGAGGTAGGAAGCTGAGGGGCTGAGGAGGACAGCTGTGGTGAGCAGGGCTGTTGGCAAGAGGTAGGAATCTGAGGGGCTGAGGAGGACAGCTGCGGTGAGCAGGGGTGTGGGCAAGGAGAAGAGGTAGGAAGCTGAGGGGCTGAGGAGGACAGCTGCGGTGAGCAGGGCTGTGGGCAAGGAGAAGAGGTAGGAAGCTGAGGGGCTGAGGAGGACAGCTGCTTTGAGCAGGGCTGTGGTCAAGGGGAAGGAGTAGGAAGTTGAGGAGCTGAGGAGGACAGCTGCGGTGAGCAGGGGTGTGGGCAAGGAGAAGAGGTAGGTAGCTGAGGGGCTGAGGATGACAGCTGCAGTCAGCAGGGCTGTGGGCAAGGAGAAGAGGTAGGAAGCTGAGGGGCTGAGGAGGACAGCTGCGGTGAGCAAGGGTGTGGGCAAGGAGAAGAGGTAGGAAGCTGAGGGGCTGAGGAGGACAGCTGCGGTGAGCAGGGCTGTGGGCAAGGAGAAGAGGTAGAAAGCTGAGGGGCTGAGGAGGACAGCTGCGGTGAGCAGGTCTGTGGACAAGGAGAAGAGGTAGAAAGCTGAGGGGCTGAGGAGGACAGCTGCAGTGAGCAGGGGTGTGGGCAAGGAGAAGAGTTAGGAAGCTGAGGGGCTGAGGAGGACAGTTGCGTTGAGCAGGGCTGTGGGCAAGGAGAAGAGGTATGTAGCTGAGGGGCTGAGGAGGACAGCTGTGGTGAGCAGCGCTGTGGGCAAGGAGAAGAGGTAGGAAGCTGAGGGGCTGAGGAGGACAGCTGCAGTGAGCGGGCTGTGGGCAAGGGGAAGGAGTAGGAAGCTGATCGTCTGAGGAGGACAGCTGCGGTGAGCAGGGGTGTGGGCAAGGCGAAGAGGTAGGAAGCTGAGGGGCTGAGGAGGACAGCTGCGGTGCTGAGGAGGACAGCTGCGGTGAGCAGAGGTGTGGGCAAGGAGAAGAGGTAGGAAGCTGAGGGGCTGAGGACAGCTGCGGTGAGCAGGGGTGTGGGCAAGGAGAAGAGGTAGGAAGCTGAGGGGCTGAGGAGGACAGCAGCGGTTAGCTGGGGTGTGGGCAAGGAGAAGAGGTAGGAAGCTGAGGGGCTGAGGAGGACAGCTGCGTTGTGCAGGGCTGTGGGCAAGGGGAGGAGTAGGAAGCTGAGGGGCTGAGGAGGACAGCTGCGGTGAGCAGGGGTGTGGGCAAGGAGAAGAGGTAGGAAGCTGAGGGGCTGAGGAGGACAGCTGCGGTGAGCAGGGGTGTGGGCAAGGCGAAGAGGTAGGAAGCTGAGGGGCTGAGGACAGCTGCGGTGAGCAGGGGTGTGGGCAAGTAGAAGAGGTAGGAAGCTGAGGGGCTGAGGAGGACAGCTGCGGTGAGCAGGGCTGTGGGCAAGGGGAAGAGGTAGGAAGCTGAAGGGCTGAGGAGGACAGCTGCGATGAGCAGGGGTGTGGACGAGGAGAAGAGGTAGAAAGCTGAGGGGCTGAGGAGGACAGCTGCAGTGAGCAGTGGTGTGGGCAAGTAGAAGAGGTAGGAAGCTGAGGGGCTGAGGAGGACAGCTGCGGTGAGCAGGGGTGTGGGCAAGGAGAAGAGGTAGGAAGCTGAGGGGCTGAGGAGGACTGGTGCGGTTAGCAGGGGTGTGGGCAAGGAGAAGATGTAGGAAGCTGAGGGGCTGAGGAGGACAGCTGCGCTGAGCAGGGGTGTGGGCAAGGAGAAGAGGTAGGAAGCTGAGGGGCTGAGGAGGACAGCTGCGGTGAGCAGGGGTGTGGGCAAGGCGAAGAGGTAGGAAGCTGAGGGGCTGAGGAGGACAGCTGCGGTGAGCAGGGGTGTGGGCAAGTAGAAGAGGTAGGAAGCTGATGGGCTGAGGAGGACAGCTGTGGTGAGCAGGGCTGTGGGCAAGGAGAAGAGGTAGGAAGCTGAGGGGCTGAGGAGGACAGCTGCGGTGAGAAGGGCTGTGGGCAAGGAGAAGAGGTAGGAAGCTGAGGGGCTGAGGAGGACAGCTGCGCTGAGCAGGGGTGTGGGCAAGGAGAAGAGGTAGGAAGCTGAGGGGCTGAGGAGGACAGCTGCGGTGAGCAGGGTTGTGGGCAAGGAGAAGAGGTAGGAAGCTGAGGGGCTGAGGAGGACTGGTGCGGTGAGCAGGGGTGTGGGCAAGGAGAAGAAGTAGGTAGCTGAGGGGCTGAGGAGGACAGCTGCAGTGAGCAGGGCTGTGGGCAATGGACTTAGTCTAAGGCATGATTAAAATAGTTTTTACAAAAAAAAATTTTTTTGCTAAAGTATGAAAACAGTAAGCTCCTTTTCAGCTCCTGTTTAAAAATGCCAGAGCATATCTCAAAGGTATTAATTTGATAACATAGTATATGAGCTCTTGACTGGCAGTGAAACTGTGAATTGAACATTTTATTATATGGAGGTAACCAATTCTGGTTTTCCAAAGTTAGAAAAAGTTGTTAAAGGTGATGGTTCATGGAGTTTTTGCAACTTTAAAAAGGGCTCTCACAAACACTCTTGGCGCTAGCCACTTAGCTTAGCTTTGATGAACTGGGTCCACAGACTCTTCAGCTGGACATCTCCACCAGCCCCAGCCTCACTAATATGCTTGGATGCATGCACCACACTTGCGTCAACAGTGCCATCCACAGTGTAAGAGTGGTGACGCCTGATGAAAGAGGTTGCAGTTGGGGCAGTTTCAGACCAGAATGTAACATTTTTATATCAGTGACCTTTGCAGCATTTTGGTTCTCCACTAGTGGAATTACCGGTGCCATACAAATGGCACCTTTAAAAACACAATCCAGGGCAATATACAGAATGGACTGACCCAGGCTTTTTGGTATGAAATAGTTACTGCTGTTCTCCTTCATTAGATTCAAGAGGCAGCAGACCTAGGTGATCACAATCATTTGACATGTTGAAAGTTATACACACCTTCTAAATAAGAACACCATCCCAACTGTGAAACATCAGGGTGGCAGCATCATGTTGTAGGGTTGTTTTGCTGCAGGAGGGACTGGTGCACTTCACAAAATAAATGGCATCATGAGAAAAGAAGACACAGGCGTGTCTCTGATTAACTCAGATGTTGCCAAAAAAATCAGAATCTTCCAAACATATGACATCATCATATGGGCAATCCAGAATTGTTTAAAGGCATTGTAATCTTAGTGTATGTAAACTTTTGACTTTGTAGTAAGCAATAAAAATGCCTTAAAACATTCTCTCTCTCATTATTCTGACATTTGGCAAATATTAAAAATTTTGGTAATCCTAATTGATCTAAAACGGGAAACGTTTATTCTGATTTCATGTCAGATATTGAGAAAAACATGCATATGTGTCTTTTTATATAGTGCACTGTATGTAAACTTCTGGTTTCAACTGTATCTGCAAAGCCAAGTTGTCAATTTAATAGGTCTCTAAGAGACACCCATATCTAGGGACAGTCTCCTTCTACTAAGAAAACACTGATTTGGGTGGTCATGTCATTCCACATTGATCATTAGCCAGAGGCACCACAGTCGCCACAGTCTTGGTTAAGCAATCTCATCCATTCATAGAAATCACTGGTGCGAATGACAAATATATTCTAATTTGCCTCATCTGACACAAAGTTTTTTTTATAGGGGTTTACATCCCAAACCATACTCCTCCACTGCAATTAATGACATAATAAATGTGTTGATGTGTTGCCAATTACCAACTAGTTCCTTTCTACCGACTAGTATCATCTAATGATTATCTTCTTTTTAAATGAGATGAACACAACCTGTGACCTGGAGAACCAAATGCATCCCACAATGCTATTCTGTGTGTCACCCAAAACATCTGGTCACCGATATACAGTGCCTTGAAAAAGTATTCATACCCAGTGAGCCTTTCCACAATTTTTCATATTTCAACCACAAGCTTAAATGTATTTGATTGGGATTGTATGTGATATACCAACATAAAATAGCAAGCATTTATGAAGTGTAAAGGAAATGACACATGGTTTTCTAATTATTTTAAAAATATAAATCTGAAAATTGTGATGAGCATTTGTATTCAGCCCCCTGTAGTCTACTACCCCTAAATAAAATCCTGAGTGACCAATGAAGTCACATAATGAGTAAACTGAGTCCACCTGCGTACAATTTATTGTCAGTATAACTACAGCTGTTCTGTGAAGGTCTCAGAGGTTTATTTGAGAACATTAGGAATCAAACAGCATCATGAAAACCAAGGAGTACACCGGGCAGGTCAGGGATAAAGTTATGGAGAAGAGTAAAGCAGGGTTAGGTTATAAAAAAAAATAGCCCAAGCTCTGAACAACTCACAGAGCACAGTTCAATCAATAATAAAAAAAACGTAAGTAGTATGGTACAACTGCAAACCTACCAAGACATGGCCGTCCACCTAAACTGACAGTCCTTGTATGGAGAGCACTAATTAGAGAAGCAGCCAAGAGGCCCATGGTCACTCTGGAGGAGCCGCAAATCCACAGCTCAGGTGGGAGAATCTGTCCACAGGACAACTACTAGTCCAGAAATCTGGTCTTTATGGAAGAGTGGCAAAAATAAAGCGTTTTTTGAAAGCAAGCCATAAAAATTCTGTATGGAGGAATATGTGGTGCCCATAATAATGTATGGAGGACTATGTGGGGCCCATTATTCTGTATGGAGGACTATATGGGGTCCATTATTCTGTATGGAGGACTATGTGGCGCCCATTATACTGTATACCGGTTGACCCGCGATTTTGTCCAAGTTTTTCATTTTGGCCCTCTGAGTTTGAGTTTGACATCCCTTGTTTAAGTCAAAGGATATCAGAAGAACAATAAGGGTTCGCACTGTTTAAAAAAAAAATTTTGTGCTCAGGAGGAAAATAGTCCATTAATATCTTAACTAAACCTCCGGCACTAATAAGTGAAAAAACAACTGTATATCATTTCAAGAAAAAAATGTTTAATTTCAAAGAGTGACTGTAACAAGATAATAGCCACCGGAACGTTTTGTTTCGGCTAATTGCCATTATCAAGGTTATCTGTGTCAATGAAAAATATGAATACTACATTTAATAATGTCACACAAATAATAGAGCCATACATATTACATACATATATTTTTTTCCAAACATACATAAAGCTCATATGCAAGGTTGCCAAGTAGTGGGTCACTTATTTTAAGCATAGGTGGTCATATTCAAGCGCAAATTGTACCTATAATATAAAAATAATCAGTAAGAAATCATCCAATGCCATATAATCAAAAAAAGGGGAACTGGCAAACTTAGAATTCCAAAGGTATTCATTTCAGAACAAACCAGGAGGTAGAATACTTGGAGAAATAGTGAAATATATGAAAAGTCATAAATATGCCCCAAAGGTAAAAAGAAACTGGAGTCCTCAGAGTGCGTATCAGAGAGTATCAAACTGAGTATATAGCTGTGCAACTTATTTGAATCCAGTAGTCCCACCAGGGTGCGTCCATGTGGCATAACTAACAGTCAGTGTGCCGGTGTATTCACATGGGAAATGTGTCCCATTTTATATGTGTCAGAACAGGAAGAGGTAAGTATGAATGGTGATGGCTGATAGATGTTACCTGGACCACCGCGGCCGAAAGATGCAGTGCAGTCTGCGTTCCACCGTTGGCCGGATGTGACGCGTCGGTATCATACTGAAAGAGAGGGGTGAGTTGCGTTCCACCTTGCGCATGGGTCTGGTTGCCACAGTAATAGAAATATTATGTCTGAGAGCAGGTGGGAGGTTTCTCTGGTCAGGAGCCCTTAAGCATGCAACACCTCCCGCCCAGACCTGGGAGGGGAGGAATCTGCCCTTATAAACTTGGTCTGGGGCGGGATTAGTGGAGTCAGAGCCTGGAGAGGGAGAGTTACAGCAGGAGCTCTGTAGGAGCAGTAGCAGAAAACCAGGAGCTGCTAAGCAGAGATATAGCTCACCCTGGCAGAAGAACCTAATAACCGGACACCGGAGTCCGAGGCTGTGGGGACTGATATCCACCCAGCAGCAGAAACCAGCCGGCAGGGGATTCCAGGTCCTCTGGCCATAGAAGTCCGGAGGCTCAGTCACAAGGAAGGGACCAGCACCGCCATCCAGGAGCGGAGGCTAACAGAAGGCCCCAAGTCACCAGCCATACGGGTGAGCACCACACGGTATGCTCAGGGACGTGGGCTACTTCTACCCGCTTACAGCAAGGTAGCCAGAAAGAGTGCAGATAGACGGGGAGGCCTACAACTCCACCTGGCCAGGGGAACTCCTGTTTGCTTGCAGACTGACCAGGCCCCTTATGCTAGCAAGTACTCCCGGGAGGATCTGCCTTCATATCACCAGTAAAGACCCTGAACTGCACTGCAAAGACTCTGAGTCGTTCCTGCTCATCGCCGCACCAGCACTACTAGTGCTGGGACTCCCTTGCACTATCACCCCCACCATCAACTACACTGCCCTGGGGCTGCACTCTTCCCGTGGGGAGTCACACTACCTCAGCTGCATTCACCATTAGCCCCAGCGGTCTGCCTTGCAACGGCGGTCCGCACTGACCGCAATCCACGGGTGGCGTAGTCGGATAATTAACCTAAAACCCACAAAATACCGCCATTGGCCTGACCACCCTGAGCCACGGGACCGGGTCACTGCCACGGATACTACAACCCCCAGAAGCCCGGTTCCGGGTGCCCCTCGGCCCAGGGGGCGAGTCAGCTTTGGCGTAGTCGGCAGGATTTCGTTCCCGCAACCACCGGGTACTGCGCGCCTTCAAAAGACTGTCCTACTTGTCGTGGTGAAGGTCCCCGCCATCCGGAGCTGTTTCCCGCCATCCGGAGCCGGTTCCCGCCATCCGCAGCTGTTTTCCCGCCATCTGCAGTCGGTTTCCCGCCATCGGACGCCATCTTCAGGACGCCGCGCGGGAAGAAAAGGGGCGTGGACGCCGAAAGCGCGCGAGACCCGAAGCTCTGCCCCACGCACCGACGCTGCGCAAGGTCCTGGAAGGGAGAAAGCGACGCTGACGTCATCGGAGCGTGACGCAAGGTCCTCTACCCCGACGATCGACTGCGGAGCCGCGGCCTACGGAGGAAGATCATCGCAAGGTAGGCCACGGCCCACTAGGGGGGAAAGGGGATGTCGGATACAGAGGGGAGCTCCACCGCCACAGCCACCACCAGCGCAACCGCTGCTGCGGTCATGCCATTCACCATGCCCTATATCCCGGGGGCAACCTGGCTACCCCAGTACTCAGGGGAGTCACATACCCTAAGTGACTTTAGGGAAAGACTGGACAACCTCTTCCAGGTATACCCCCTCACGGAAGAGCAAAAAGTAAGCATCCTGGTGGCCCAGTTAATCGGGGCAGCCCAAAGGGAGGTAAAGTCCTGGCCACCTGGGAAGAAGAGGACTGTCAGAGAAATACTAGCCCGTCTGAAAGACACATTTGATACCCGCACCTCAGCTGAAATAAAACTCGGATTTTACGGGTGCAAGCAGCGGGCACATGAAAGTATAAGAGACTAAGCTCTAAACTTACAAGAGGCCCTGAGAGCCATTAAACAGGCAGACCCTGACAGCGTGCGGAATGCAGATGAACTGTTAACTGAGCAATTCATTGAGGGTCTGCTGTCCAACGCCCACCGAACCCAGTTACGTGCAATGGCTTTGCAGAACCCTGGTTTAGACTTTGCAACGTTCAAAGACAGGGCCATCCGGGTGCTCCAAGAACCGGCACCGAGTAGCACTGTAACCCACCGGCGCCCTGCTATTACCTTATCTGCAGGGCCTGTGGGAGCTGATGCGCAGGCTTTGGATAACAACCCGGCTACAGACCTGCACCATCAGGTCCAAGAGCTAACCAAAAGCGTAGCCGCGCTAACCAGAACTGTGCAGTCTTTGCAAGTCTCCCCTCCAGGAAAGATCCAGCTGGCATCCGGACCGGAGGATTTCCCGTGGCACCGACAGAGGAGGATCCCAACGTCCAGAGGAAGACCCAGCGACAGATACAATGTGGACAGACGACCCATCTGCCGCCGCTGCAATCAACCCGGACATATGGCAAGGTACTGTCATTTAAACGGGCACAACCTGGGGTAGAGGGCCAACCCCCAGGCATGAGATCATCAGGCCCATCGAACTGGCGTGATAAATACGTAGGGGGACGTCCGGTCTTGCCTGTGGTACTGGATGGCATTCCTATGAGTGCCTTACTGGACACTGGGTCACAAGTGACTACCATCCCGTACGTGCTCTTTAAGCGGTACTGGAATGACTCGGACATAACCCGCTACCCAGATGACGACCTGAGTGTCATCGCCAGCAATGGTCAGCCCGTGCCGCAGGTGGGATTCAAAGAGGTAACCATTAAGATCGGTAAAGTCGAACTGGCGGCACAAGGACTGATTATTGTGGACATTGACCGTCATGAGAGTCACCCTAGAATAACCTTGGGAACTAACGTGATTGAAAATTGTCTTGCAGAGGTGATTCTCATTTTACAGCAGGTTGCCAAGAACGCCAGTTCCGGCCAGCAGCGTGTCCCCCAAAAGGAGATCCGGGCGCTGATGAAGCGACAACAAGTGGAATTATCTGGTGGTGAGGTAGGTAGCATGAGAATGTGTGACCCGTTCCCTATTGCCATGCCCACAAAAAGTGAGATGATGATCTGGTGCCCGGGAGCTATTGGTCTAAGAGGTAGAGATTACCAAGCAATGATAGAACCCGTCTACTCAGACGGTAGGCCCACCATTTTGACAGCACGGGGGGTGGTCGATGTACGCCATGGGAGGGTGCCCGTCCGCATCATAAATATCGGGGAGAGAGAAGTATACCTGCGCCGGTATGCCACGCTGGCCAAATTGTTCATCATAAACCAAAATTCTGTAAAGGCCGTAGAACCCTTACCTCCATCTCAACCAGAGGAAGGTAACAGCTCTAAGAAACAAATGGAGGACTGGTGTCAGCAACTGCATTTGGGTACTGACTCCACTCCCTCACACCAAAAACAGGGAGTCTACCGGGTGGTTCAGGAGTACGAGAGGGTCTTTAGTAAACACCCGCTAGACTTCGGGCGAGTAAAGGGGGTAGAACATCACATCCCCACAGGAGACCATCCACCCATAAAGGAAAGATACCGACCTGTACCCCCTGCACACTATCAGCATGCAAAGGGGATGTTGCGGGACATGAAGGAGGCTGGGGTAATCAGGGACAGCTGTAGCCCCTGGGCAGCTCCACTAGTTCTAGTGGAAAAGAAGGACAACACAATGAGAATGTGTGTAGACTACAGAAAGGTCAACCGTTTCACACACAAAGATGCGTACCCGTTACCTAGAATAGAAGAATCTTTAGCTGCATTAAAATCTGCTAACTTCTTCTCCACTTTGGATCTTACTAGCGGGTACTGGCAGGTTCCTGTAGCAGAGGCAGACAAGGACAAGACCGCATTCACCACCCCGATGGGTCTCAGCAAATTTAACTGTATGCCGTTCGGGCTCTGCAACGCACCAGGAACCTTCCAGCGGTTGATGGAATGCTGTCTGGGACACCGGAATTTCGAAACGGTCCTGCTATACCTGGACGATATCATCGTCTATTCCAAAACCTGCGAGGACCACCTGAAACACCTGGCAGAAGTGTTTGACGCCTTGGCAAGCTACGGCCTAAAGGTGAAACCCTCCAAGTGTCACCTCCTGAAACCAAAGGTGCAATACCTGGGACACGTGGTGAGTGCTGACGGAGTGGCTCCCGACCCCGATAAGATCACTGTGATTAAAGACTGGCCAAGACCCTCCAGCATAAAGGAAGTGCGGCAGTTCCTTGGGTTGGTAGGCTACTACCGAAGATTCATTCCCGGTTTCACCAAAATGACAGCCCCTATGCAGGACCTCCTGATAGGTAAATCTCGGAAAGCCAAAAACCAGAAGCTGCCCTTCAGGTGGGAAAAGCTGGAAGAGGAGTCCTTCTGCCAGCTGAAGATGGCCCTCACGGGGGATGAAATCCTGGCATACCCTGACTACAGCCAGCCCTTTATCCTCCGCACGGATGCAAGCAACATCGGGCTAGGAGCCGTACTGTCCCAGATCCAGCAGGGGAAAGAACGGGTAATCGCTTACGTCAGCCGAAAACTACGGCCCACGGTGAGAAACCCTGAGAATTATAGCTCATTCAAGCTAGAGTTCCTGGCAGTGGTGTGGGCAGTGACTGAACGTTTCAAGCATTACCTTGCCTCTTCCAAGTTCACCGTGTACACGGATAACAACCCGTTGACACACCTGGACACTGCAAGTCTTGGTGCCCTGCAGCAGAGATGGATGGCCCGCCTGTCCAACTATGAATTCACCATCAAATACCGGGCGGGACGCTCAAATGCCAACGCGGATGCCCTGTCTAGAATGCCAAACTTACCGGACGTAGGGGAAGATCCAGAAGATCTGGAAGAAGTCGAGCTCCCTGCGTTCCAACGTCATGGGATTACCCTGTATTCCCACCATGTGAAGGACAGGCGCGCTGCTACGTTCAATCCCTTGCCCCACTACAGCTGAGCGGAAACGCAAGACAGTGATCCCACAGTCCGTCTGGTGAAGGAAATGCTGACACAGGCCGATGCCCGTCTTGATCCAGATGCTCCGGAGGAGACCAAGGAACTGTGGAAGGAGAAAAGTAAGCTGTTTCTCTACAGGGAGAAGCTGTGCCGGAGAATGGTCAACTCTCGGACACATGAGCTGACCTGGTAGGTAGTGGTCCCAAGACGAGACGCGGCTATGGTTCTGGAGGCATATCACAACGGAGCAGGACACTTCGGATGGAAGAAGCTGGAGTTCTTGTTGCGTGAATGGTTCTACTGGGTAAGCATGAGAGGAGCCATCGAGAGGTGGTGCAGAGACTGTGGCCCGTGCAACCTAAGAAGAAAGGACCGTGCCAGCCAGAAGACTCCCCTGCAGCCCATCATCACCAGGCAGCCACTAGAACTGGTAGCCCTGGACCATGTGAAACTGGCTCCAAGCAAATCTGGGTACGTCTACGCCCTCACAATCATAGATCACTACTCCCGGTTCCTGGTGGTTGTCCCTGTCAAGGACTTAATGGCTCAAACAGCAGCTAGAGCCTTCCAGCAGCACTTCTGCCGTCCACACGGGTATCCGGAGCAAGTGTTGACGGACCAAGGACCAGCCTTCGAAGCGGAGGTCTTCCAGGAGTTCTGCAACCTGTATGGCTGCAAGAAGATAAGAACAACGCCCTATCATCCTCAGACCAATGGACTATGTGAGAAAATGAGGTGATAGACTTGCTAAAAACGTTGCCCCTGGAAGAACGCAGTCTGTGGCCTGAAAAACTGACTGATCTGGTAGACTTATATAATCACATCCCTGTAGGTTCCACCAGCTGTACCCCGGCTTACCTAATGAGAGCATGACCTGGTAAGCTGCCCATTGACCTGGATATGGGAGTCCTGACACCTGAGGACACCTCGCCAGAGGCAGACTGGGATACAGAACGGCAGCAGCAGTATCGGAAAGTATAGGAGAGCGTCAAGCGAAGTCTGTCTCAAGCAAGAGAAAGGCAAGAGAAGGCTTATAACCAGTACGCTCCCGCTGTTTCCCTGGTACCTGGAGAGCCGGTCTTGAAGAGAAAGAGGCGGCTCCACAAGTTGGACGACCAGTGGGAGAAGGACCCGTACACCGTACTGCCCTCAAGCCATGAGAACCCAAAAGTCTGTGTCATCAGTAAGGATGGGGGAGAGACCACAGCCATTGTCTCCAGAGACCACCTGAAGAAGTGTCCCGAGCAGCTGCAATGGCCTGAAGAAGATCAAGAAAACCCTCAACCCACAGAGGAAAGAGAAGAAATGATCAGTACCGTACTCGGAGACTTTCCCCGGTCCTGGACTCAAATCAACAACGCAGTAGTGGTACCGGTCCTCACCTTTCTCCAGCCAGCCCCAGAAGGGCCTACAGAAGAACAGGTAGTGTCAGAAGAGCAGCCGGCCCAGGAGGCAGAAGAATCCATACCAGCAGCCCAGGAGAATCAACCCTCTGCTAGTAGTGAGCTTGCCGTGCCCCTAGTAAGCCAAAGAGTACGCAGAAAGTTGCCAGACCTACCCGCAACATCTTCTACTCCCTGTAGTGCAGAGCCAGATAGTGGGTAATGTAGGTCCACCAGGAGCACTAGAGGTCAGGTGCCCGCTCGCTGGAGAATCTAAACTAATGCACTGTGAATTTATCTGTTTAACTGTTTATGGTTTATGTTTGTTGCCTGTTATTATGTTTCTCCAGTTTCCCTGCAGATTTACTTGGACTGACAGGTTATGGACGCTGAATAACCGGAACTACTTGTAGATAGTTGCACCTTGGTGCCTCTTGCTTGCGAAGATGGCCGCGGAAGAGAAAACCTGTCTGGCGTGGCCTCCTTGCGGCCAAAAGTAGCTAAGCTTCAGCCTTGCAGCCACGCCCAGGGCCAACGCATGGGGTTTGCTTTGGACAGGTCCCTTATTCTGTGCCAAGACTTCACCTTGTTGGGTGACATGGACACCCGGTCACAGACATGCTGTGACCTCTACAGACTAAAGCTACTTGTATATATGTTATTGTATTATTGTTTATACCCTGTTATTATGTTTTGAAAATGTGTTTAGTCCCGGAGTACTAAAATTTACTAGGGGGGAATGTGGCACCCCAGGGGTCTGGTTGCCACAGTAATAGAAATATTATGTCTGAGAGCAGGTGGGAGGATTCTCTGGTCAGGAGCCCTTAAGCATGCAACACCTCCCGCCCAGACCTGGGAGGGGAGGAATCTGCCCTTATAAACTGGGTCTGGGGCGGGATTAGGGAGTCAGAGCCTGGAGAGGGAGAGTCACAGCAGGAGCTCTGTAGGAGCAGTAGCAGAAGACCAGGGGCTGGAAGCTAAGCAGAGATATAGCTCGCCCTGGCAGAAGAATCTAATAACCGGACACCCGAGTCCGAGGCTGTGGGCACTGATATCCACCCAGCAGCAGAAACCAGCCGGCAGGGGATTCCAGGTCCTCTGGCCATAGAAGTCCGGAGGCTCAGTCACAAGGAAGGGACCAGCACCGCCATCCAGGAGCGGAGGCTAACAGAAGGCCCCAAGTCACCAGCCATACGGGTGAGCACCACATGGCATACTCAGGGACGTGGGCTACTTCTACCCGCTTACAGCAAGGTAGCCAGAAAGAGTGCAGATAGACGGGGAGGCTTACAACTCCACCTGGCCAGGGGAACTCCTGTTTGCTCGCAGACTGACCAGGCCCCTTATGCTAACCAGTACTCCCGGGAGGGTCTGCCTTCATATCACCAGTAAAGACCCTGAATTGCACTGCAAAGACTCTGAGTCGTTCCTGCTCATCGCTGCACCAGCACTACTAGTGCTGGGACTCCCGTGCACTATCACCCCCACCATCAACTACACTGCCCTGGGGCTGCACTCTTCCCGTGGGGAGTCACACTACCTCAGCTGCATTCACCATTAGCCCCAGCGGTCTGCCTTGCAGCGGCGGTCCGCACTGACCGCAATCCACGGGTGGCGTAGTCGGACAATTAACCTAAACCCCACAAAATACCGCCATTGGCCTGACCACCCTGAGCCACGGGACCGGGTCACAGCCACGGATACTACAACCCCCAGAAGCCCGGTTCCGGGTGCCCCTCGGCCCAGGGGGCGAGTCACATGCGCAGTGAACCCAAGGCGCGCTATGTGAAAATAAGACTTGGAACAGGGGAGACTGCATAAATGGATATATGAGAGAGGTGAGAAAGGTGAAAAGTCAAAGGATATTCATGTGTTTGAATGACCATGTCAAAGTCCAGATCTAAATACCATTGAGAATCTGTGGCAAGACTTGCTGTTCACAAACCATCCGCATCCAATCTCACTGAGCTGGAGCTAAGTTGCAAAGAAGAATTGGCAAACATTTTCAGCCTCCAGATGTGCAAAGCTGGTAGAGACAAATCCCAAATGACTTGCATCAGTAATTGCAGTGAAAGATGGTTCTACAATGTATTGACTCAGGGGGGCAGATGACAATTTCCAGATTCATATTTTTTAATTTTTTAGAAAACCATGACTTTACACGTCACAAATATTGCTACTTCGTGTTATAATATCATATAAAATACCAATTATATATATTTAAGTTTGTGGGTGTAACGTGAACAAAATATGGAAAAGTTCACGGGGAAGGAATACTTTTTCAAGGCACTGTACTTGTCTGTGTCTGGTAGTTCTCACATGAATTCACCATTTCAGAAAAAAGAATAGAGTAAATAAGTTGGTGAAAGAACGAGTAAGTACCAGCAGTGCACTGTTTCCATCTCTGGGATCCCATATATTTGCACAATTGGTGGACTCCTTAACTCTAACTAGCACTCCAAAAATATAGATGAGGTGGAGAAGTGGTCATGCATGCATATGGATATCTCCACAGAGTTTTGTAAGAAGTAGTGAAAAACTTGGCTGAAACTTTCCCCTCTCCAATCCGTCCTGAATGTAGCAGCCAGGATCATATTCCTCACCAACCGATACACTGATGCCTCTTCCCTGTGCCAATCATTGCACTGGTTTCCCATTCAATGTAAACCTATCACTCTTACCCACAAAGCTATCCACGATTCAGCACCGCCCTACATCTCCTCCCTCGTCTTAGTCTACCACCCTATACATGCCCTCCGTTCCGCTAGTGACTTAAAACTAAAATCCTCCATAATCCGAACCTCTCACTCCCGTCTCCAAGATTTCTCACGTGCTGTGCCAATTCTTTGGAATGCACTACCCAGGACAATTTGATTAATTCCCAATACCCACAGTTTTAAGCATGCCCAAAAAAACCATTTCTTTAGATTGGCTTATCGCCTCAACACACTTATCTACTGTAACTGTCTCAGTTGGCCCATATTAAAATTTTCTTCAATTTCATGCTCATACTATTTTCTTATGGACTGTAAGCTTGTGAACAGGACCCTCACTCCTTTTAATATCTGAGTTATGCTTATTCTGTAACGTCTGTATTGTCTGTATAAGCCCCCCCTAAAATTTTAAAGTGCTGCGGAATATGTTGGTGCTATAAAATTATTATTATTATTCAGCACCTCATATTAACTATTTGGACTACAGCGAATACGGGTCCCAATTCTCCCGATAGGTGCTAGGTTGCTCTTCCAGGACTTCTACATATCAAACATTTGTACCATATACGTTCTATGTGCCATTATCTCAGATGATAATACACCTTTAAGTTTTATTGTAGCCCTTGGGATTGGTTCAGTCTGACAATGTGAACCTTGGACAAAAAAGCTAGTACATCCATGTTTTAATTTGTCTCTTTACTACTTTACCAAGCATTATCTCACCCCCTCCCACGAGGTATCATCTCCCATCCAAAAGATATCACTGCCCCTCTAATATATCACCTCTTCCCCTTCTACCTCCTCTCCCCCGGGTTTAATCCCTGTTAGGCATCAGCTCTCCTTTCTCTCCCCAAGCATCGGCTCCCCAAGTTCTCACGACCTCCCCTCCACAGATATATCTCCCCTTAGGTATCTTCTTACTCCCTTCTTTTTTGACCCATCATCTCGTTTGCTACCTGCTCTTACTCTCCCATCCCAAGTATCGATTTCCCCAGGTGTTACCTTTCCCCCCAATATCACCTCTACATTCCCTCCAGTATCATCTCTCTCGCGCCTAATATCATCTCTAGGATTATCCACCCATCTTTTTCCTTCAGTATTATCTCTCCTCCATTATCATCCAATTCTAATTCACTAGAGATGAGCAAATCTTTTAAAATATGTATTTGACAGATTTGCCCTAGTTGTCTCATGGAAACAGCCTCGCATCAAATCAAAATCTCTGCAAAGCCTCCAATTGCCCTGAAAAACAAGTATGACACTATTACACTATTCTCTTTTTCCTGACACACTAATTTACTTCACTATAATTGTGGACGTGCTCCATTTTTGCACCATTTGCAGTAGAGCCATAACATTTTTACTGCAATAGTCAAAAATCGTGGTAAAACAAAAGCTTTGCAGCAAAACTCCGGAAACGTGAGTGCAGCCTTATAGGTACCTTAGTGTTTCATAGTTTCTCTCCCTATCTCTATAGCTAAGCTGTGAACTGTGACATTCTATCACTATCCAGAATGACTCCAAAATAGCTGCTTCATTTCCTGCTTCTGCTTTTATGCAGGCTATGATAGTCCCTTTTTATTTGTTGTGCTATGTAATGTGATGTGATAACTGCAAACCTGCCCCACGTCATTTGATCCTTCGGTCGCTGATGTAATCTTCTACATTGTATAAACTCACAGCAGTCATTTTAGGCAACTTTTGCAAAGCGAATCGCAGATTGTTCGAATTCCCTGAGTTCAGCAACTTTAAGCTTGTGGGCTCCAATGCAAATTCTCCACTAGGGGACTCAACCATCACGAGTCTTTCATAGGATTTGTGTACTCATATGATACAAAGGTACCTTTTGGGTCCACCTGAACTCCAGGTTCGACTGAAGCCCTACACCTACTATAGTTACGCCCCTGCTTATAACTATCCCTTTTAGTGCAAATTACTCCCATCTCCTGCATCTACTTTTCTGCAGTACTTAAGTAATTGGCAGTAACTTTCTGAACCATTCAATTCTGGGACAGCTTTTCATGGACCTACTTTCCCAGAACTACTACTACTCCCTCAGGAAATCGACAGGAAAAAATAAAAGTCTCTCATATCTCTGGGAGTACTTGTAGATCACAGACAAAATATCAGCATGCAATGTCAGTAGGTGGCTTCTAAAGCCAGCAGGATATAGTTATGTATTAAAAGTATCATGAACTTGTAGGACAGAGACGTAATATTACCACTTTACAAAGCGTAAGTGCGGCCTCATCTGGAATATGCAGTTTAGTTATCGGTACCAGTTCATGGAAAGGATGTCCTGGACTGCGAAAAAGTAGAAGGAAGAGCAACAAAACTGGTAAGGGGCATGGAGGATCTTTGTTAAGAGGAAAGACTAAGAGAATCTGTCACAAGGTTTTTTTACACCTAATCTGATAGCAGCATAATGTAGAGCCAGAGACCTTGACTCCAGCGATGTGTCACTTACTTGGCTGCTTAGTGTAGTTTTAATAAAATCACTGTTTTATCAGGAGGAGATTATCATTAGAGGATTAGTAAACTTGGTGCCAGGTAGTCAAGCATATTCATGAGCTCTGTGTACACTGTACATGAGCAGAAAGCTGCCAATCAGTGATGGGGGTGGGGTTTTACAGAGCTCAGCATTCAAAGAACTGCTAGATCTGCAGCAGATAAAACTGTGATTTTATCAAAATGATATCAAGCAGCTCTGTAAGTGATACATCGTTAGAATCAGGGTCCCTGCCTCTATATTATGCTGTTCTCAGATGGGGTAGCAAAAACCTAGTGACAGATTCCCTTTAACTCTTGACCCAGACTTTTTTTTGTGCTTTCATTTTTTCATCCATTTGTTCCAAGAACCACAGGCTTTTTTTGAAGGATGAGTTGTAGTTTTATATGTCACTACTCATTTTATCATAAAATATATTGAAAAAGCGAAAAAAAAAAGTGGGGGAAAATGGTATTAAAAATGAAATTCCATAATTTGTGTGTATGTGTGGCATTCAGTGTGCAGTAAAAATTACCTGTCAATATGATTTTCCAGGTCATTATGAATAAGGCAATACTAATCTAAAAGGGGATCTGTCATCATTTTTTTCACCTTGATTCAAGGGATATGTCACTTACTAGGCCGCTTGCTGTAGTTTTAATATAATCACTATTTTAGCAGCAGGAATATATCACTAGTACACCTGCTACCAGGTAGTCCTCCATATTCATGAGCTATGTATATCCCTGTCCCTCACTGATTAGTTGATTTTGCCTTTGCACAGTGTACACAGAAAGCAGCTAATAAGTGGTTTGGCGGGGTTATACAGAGCTCCGCATTCAGAGAACTGGTAGATCTGCAGCAGATAAAACAGTATATTTATCAAAACGGCAGCACACAGCCCAGTAAGTGATACAGGTGCATCTCACAAAATTAGAATATTATCAAAAAGTTAATTTATTTCAGTTCTTCAATCCAAAAAGTGAAACTCATATATTATATAGAGTCATTACAAACAGAGTGATCTATTTAAAGTGTTTATTTCTGTTAATGTTGATGATTATGGCTTACAGCCAATGAAAACACAAAAGTCATTATCTCAGTAAATTAAAATAATTAACAAAAAACACCTGCAAATGCTTACTAAGCATTTAAAAAGGTCCCTTAGTCTGTTTCAGTAGGCTCCACAATCATGGGGAAGACTGTTGACTTGACAGATGTCCTGAAGGCAGTCATTGATACTCTCCACAAGGTCCCAGAGTTACAATTTTCATTTGGAAATCAAGGTCCCAGAGTCTGGAGGAAGAGTGGAGACAGGCCCGGCGTCAGCACCCGGGCAAGTGCCAGGGCCCTGAGCAGGCGGGGGGGCCCACTCACTGTCGGGCACCCAGCATGCTATGGGGCCTGTGAGCGGAGGAGTGCGGTGCCAGCGCCCGCGAAAGGGTTCCCCCCGCTTGCTCAGGGCCCCGGCACAATACTTACCTCTCCCAGTGCCTCCGCAGCTCTGGTCTCTTCCATCTCTTGACTGTGACAACTTAGGTCAGAGGGTGCGATGACGTCTTTCCAGCGTGCCCTGTGCTGAGCAGTCACAGTGCAGACAGCGGGAAGACGCCAGCGATGCTGAGGAGTCCGGAGCAGCGGCAGCAGGAGAGGTGAGGTGAGTATTTGACTTTTTTATTTTTTTTATGTATGGAGGCATGGGGCATTATATGGGGCCCATACAGGACGGAACCAATACAGAATGGAGCAATCTATGGAACCCATACAGGATGGAGCCCATACAGAATGGAGCAGTATATGGGGCCCATACAGGATGGAGCAATCTATGGGGCCCATACAGGATGGAGCAATATATATGGCCCATACAGGATAGAGCATTATATGGGGCCCATACAGGATGAAGCATTATATGGAGCCCATACAGGATGGAGCATATATGGACCCCATACAGGATGGAGAATTATATGGGGCCCATACAGAATGGAGCATTATGTGGGGCCCATACAGGATGGAGCATTATACGGGGCCCATACAGGATGGAGCTTTATATGGGGCCCATACAGGATGGAGCATTATATGGAGCCCATACAGGATAGGGCCCATACAAGATGGAGCAATATATGGGGCCCACCCTGCATGAAGCATTATATGGGGGCCAGTATACTGTATGGAGCATTATATGGGGGCCAGTATCCTGTATGGAGCATTATATGGGGCCCATAATACTGTATGGAGGACTATGCTGTCCGCTCTGCACTGTGCGCTGCGAGGATTCACCAGTTTCTGAGATATTGTAGAATTTACAATAGATATCATTCATATAATGTAAGAAGTGAGTGAAATCTTTGGCATTGTACTATATATATATTTCTCTGCCACATCTGTGCATCATGAATCATGAATCGTGGTATGTGTTAAAGGGACCCAATGAGACTCTTTCGCCCGGGGCCCACGAAAACCTGGAGCCGGCCCTGAGTGGAGAGGCCACAATCCAAGCTGCTTGAGGTCGAGTGTGAAGTTTCCACAATCAGTGATGGTTTGGGGAGCCATGTCATCTGCTGGTGGAGGTCCACTGTGTTTTATCAAGAACAAAGTCAGTTCAGCCGTCTACCAGGACATTTTAGAGCACTTCATGCTTCCCTCTGCTGACAAGCTTTTGGGAGATGGAAATTTCATTCTCCAGCAGGACTTGGCACCTGTCCACACTGCCAAAAGTACCAATACCTGGTTTAAAAACAACAGTATCACTGTGCTTGATTGGCCAGCAAACTCGCCTGACCTTCACCCCATAGAGAATCTATGGAGTATTGTCAGGAGGAAGATGAGAGACAACAGACCCAACAATGCAGACGAGCTGAAGGCTGCTATCAAAGCAACCTGGGCTTCCATAACACCTCAGCAGTGCCACAGGCTGATCGCCAGGGCCGGCGTCAGCACCCGGCGCACCCGGGCAAATGCCGGGGCCCTGAGCAGGCAGAGGGGCCCACTGGCGGTCGCGCACCCCTCTGGGCTATGGGCGGAGGAGAGCGGTGTCAGCGCCCGCCCTTCTCCGCCGCTTGCTCAGGGCCCCGGCAGCTGGATACTTACCTCTCCTCGTGCCTCCGCAGATCCGCTGTCTTCCTGCTCTGCGCTCCCTGTGACGTCTCAGGTCAGAGGGCGCGGTGACGTCCTTACACCGCGCCCTCCCCTGAGCCGTCACAGTGAGCGCTGAGCGGGAAGACACCGACAACGCTGGAGTTCGGACCCGAGCAGCAGTTAGCAGGTGAGGAGAAGGGAGGTTTTTGATTTTTTTTTTTTTTTTTTTAATGTATGGAGGCATGGGGCAGTATAAAGAGAGGGGGGGGACATCCTGCATGGGGCATTATAAAGAGAGGGGGGGGGTGACAGCCTGCATGGGGCATTATAAAGAGGGGGGGGTGACAGCCTGCATGGGGCATTATAAAGAGAGGGGGGGGCATCCTGCATGGGGCATTATAAAGAGGGGGGGTGACAGCCTGCATGGGGCATTATAAAGAGAGGGGGGGCCATCCTGCATGGGGCATTATAAAGAGGGGGGGTGACAGCCTGCATGGGGCATTATAAAGAAAGGGGGGCCATCCTGCATGGAGCATTAAAATGGGTATGGGACATTATGTGGGGGGGGGACAGCCTGCATGGAGCATTATAAGGGGGGGGCAGCCTGTATGGGGTATTATGTGGGGGGTAACAGCCTGCATGGAGCATTAAAAGGGGGGCCTGTATGGGGCATTATGTGGGGAGTAACAGCCTGCATGGAGCATTATAAGGGGGGGGGGCTGTATGGGGCATTATGTGGGGGGTAACAGCCTGCATGCAGCATTATATGGGGGCCAGTATCCTGTATGGAGCGTTATAAGGGGACCGGTATCCTGTATGGAGCGTTATATGGGGGCCAGTATCCTGTATGGAGTTTTATAAGGGGACCAGTATCCTGTATGGAGCTTTATATGGGGGCCAGTATCCTGTATGGAGCTTTATAAGGGGACCAGTATCCTGTATGGAGCGTTATATGAGGGCCAGTATTCTGTATGGAGCCTTATATGGGGGCCAGTATTCCGTATGGGGGCCAGTATTCCGTATGGAGCCTTATATGGGGGCCAGTATTCCGTTTTGAGCCTTATATGGGGGCCAGTATTCCGTATGGAGCCTTATATGGGGGCCAGTATTCCGTATGGAGCCTTATATGGGGGCCAGTATTCCGTATGGAGCCTTATATGGGGGCCAGTATTCCGTATGGGGCCTTATATGGGGGCCAGTATTCCGTATGGAGCCTTATATGGGGGCCAGTATTCCGTATGGAGCCTTATATTGGGGCCAGTATTCCGTATGGAGCCTTATATGGGGGCCAGTATTCCGCATGGAGCCTTATATGGGAGCCAGTATTCCGCATGGAGCCTTATATGGGGGTCAGTATTCCGCATGGAGCCTTATATGGGGGCCAGTATTCCGTATGGGGCCTTATATGGGGGCCAGTATTCCTTATGGGGCCTTATATGGGGGCCAGTATTCCGTATGGGGCCTTATATGGGGGCCAGTATTCCGTATGGGGCCTTATATGGGGGCCAGTATTCCGTATGAAGCATTATATGGGGGCCAGTATTCCGTATGGAGGCTTATATGGGGGTCAGTATTCCTCATGGAGCCTTATATGGGGGCCAGTATTCCGTATTGGGCCTTATATGGGGGCCAGTATTCCTTATGGGGCCTTATATGGGGGCTAGTATTCCTTATGGGGCCTTATATGGGGGCCAGTATTCCGTATGAAGCATTATATGGGGGCCAGTATTCTGTGTGGAGCGATTCACCGGTTTCTGAGCTATTGTGGAATTTACAATAGATATCACTCATGTAATGTAAGAAGTGAAATCTTTGCATTGTAATATATATATATATATATATATATATATATATATATATATATATTTCTCCGCCGTATCTCTGCATCATGAATCGTGGTATGTGTTAAAGGGGCCCACTGAGACTCTTTCGCCCGGGGCCCAGAAAAACCTGGAGCCGGCCCTGCTGATCGCCACCATGCCACGCCGCATTGATGCAGTAATTGATACAAAAGGAGCCCTGACCAAGTATTGAGTGCATTTACTGGACATACATTTCAGTAGGTCAACATTTCGGATTTAAGGCTATGTGCCCACGATACAGAAATGAAGCAGAAAATTTCTGCAGCATTTCTGCATCTCCCTGGCAGAAAAAACGCTTGCAGATTGTGCATCCGTTTTTCCTGCAGAATACATGCGGATCCACAAGAGTGTGCAAAGCAGTCATCAAAGCAAAATATGGCTACTTTGAAGAACCTAGAATATAAGACATATTTTCAGTTGTTTCACACTTTTTTGTTAAGCATATAATTCCACATGTGTTAATTCATAGTTTTGATGAATTCAGTGTGAATGTACAATTTTCAAAGTCATGAAAATACAGAAAAATCTTTAAATGAGAAGGTGTGTCCAAACTTTTGGTCTGCACTGTATATATATATATATATATATATATATATATATATATACACACAGTTGAAACCAGAAGTTTACATACACTATATAAAAAGACACATATGCATGTTTTTCTTAATATCTGACATGAAATCAGAATAAAACATTCCCATTTTAGGTCAATTAGGATTACCATAATGTTTAATATTTGCAAAATACCAGAATAATGAAAGAGAATGTTTTAAGGCATTTTTATTACTTACTGCAAAGTCAAAAGTTTACATACATTTCATTAGCATTTGGTACCATTACCCTTAAACTGAATGACTTGGGTCCAACGTTCGGCATATCCTTCCACAAGTTTCTCACAATAGTTGTTTGGAATTTGGGCCCATTCCTCCTGACAAAACTGGTGTAGCTGATCAAGGTTTGTAGGTCGCCTTGCTCACACCTGCATTTTCAATAGGATTGAGATCAGGGCTTTGTGATGGCCACTCCAAAACATTGACTTTATTATCCTTAAGCCACTTTGTTTCCATTTTGGCAGTATGCTTTGGGTCATTGTCCATTTGGAAGACCAATTTCCGCCCAAGCTTTAACTTTCTGGCTGATGTCTTGAGATGTTGTTTCAGTATAGCCACATAATCTTCTTTTCTCATGATGCCATCTATTTTGAGAAGTGCACCAGTCCCTCTTGCAGCAAAGCAATCCCACAACATGATGCAGCTACCCCTGTGTTTCACAGTTGGGATGGTGTTCTTAGGCTTCCAAACTTCTCCCTTTTTCCTCCAAATGCAACGATGGTCATTATCCCCAAAAAGTAAAATTTTAGTTTCATCAGACCACAGGACATGTCGCCAAAAATTAAGGTATTTGTTCCTGTGTGCATTTGCAAACATTAATCTTTTTTTTATGTTTCTTTTGGAGTAATGGCTTCTTCCTGGTAGAGTGGCCTTGTAGCCCATGTTGATACAGTACTCGTTTCACTGTGGATATTGACATAATCTTACCAGCTTCCGCCATCATCTTCACAAGGCCTTTTGCTTTTGTCCTTGGGTTAATATGCACATGTCGGACCAAAGCACGTTCATCTCTGGGACACAGAACCTGTCTCCTTCCTGAGTGGTATGATGGCTGGACATTCCCATCTTGTTTGTACTTGCGTATAATTGTTTGTACAGATAAACGAGGCACCTTCAGGTATCCTGAAAATGTACCCAAGGACGAGCCAGACATATGCAAGTCCACAATTCTCTTTCTGATATCTTGGCTGATTTCTTTATACTTTCCCATGATGCTACACAATAAAGCAGTGTGTTTCAGGTGTGCATTAAAATACATCTTCAGATGTGTCTCTAATTAACTCAGATGTTGCCCAAAAAAAGCTTCCAAACACATGGCATCATCATATGGGCAGTCCAGTATTGTTTACGTAAGTGTATGTAAACTTTTGACTTTGCAGTAAGTTATAAAAATGCCTTAAAACATTCTCTCTCTCTCATTATTCTGGCATTTGGCAAATATTAAAAATTATGGTAATCCTAATTGACCTAAAACGGGAAAGGTTTATTCTGATTTCATGTCAGATATTGAGAAAAACATGCATATGTGTCTTTTTATATAATGTGTGTAAACTTCTGGTTTTAACTGTATGTATATATATATATATATATATATATATATATATATATATATACATGTATATACTATATATATATATATATATATATATATACTGTATGTATATATAGTTTGTATGTGTATATATATATGTATATATATCTCATATCTATATTAACAAACATCAGTCAAATTGGGCACTTGGTGCAGGTTTACTAATATTAGTAACAGTTGCACCTTGTATTCCACAGATCACCTGGCATAATTTTAAATACCCATGTATTAAATCTCAGTGAAAGGCTATGCATCTTATAAATGTCACTGGTCAGTGGCTGATCACATGACCAGTGGATTGCCGTGCGCTAGCTGAGATGCTTACATTTGATCGGCAGTGAGTGACAGTTGGAGGTGACTGGCAACAGTTGAGGAGATGTCTGCTGAGCAGAGCGACAAAATAGAATCGAATTTTAGGAGAGAAGGAGTGAAGAGACGAAGACCTACCTATGACACATCTGATGATGCGAGGAAGTCTTCAGTCAAGAGGACAAAACAACCTGTCCAGAAGAAAGATGGAGAGGAAGAGATGAAGGCACATCCGAAGATGGGAGCCAAGAAGCGAGGGGCCATCTTCAGCTCATTGGGAGATGAAGAGACATCTTCAAAGGAGATCCAGGGTATAAAACGACGAAGGATTTCATCAGGACAGAAAGCCATGGATCTGAAGAAAGAAGAGGATAGCAGTGAAGCCACAGTCTCTGATAACTTCAAACGGAGACTACTGTTCCATCATGTGCTCGGTCGGGGATCTTTTGGCATGGCCGTGCTAGCGGAGGATACATCTACCCGCAAATATTTTGCTACTAAGATCATCAGCAAAAGAGCCCTGCTTGCTTCCGGGGATACTTCTGGGATGGTGGAGCGACGAGTTTTACAGCTGGCATCTGGGAGCCCCTTCCTTGTCCGCGCAGACTTTGCATTCCAGACCAAGGTAAGATATCCATTACTTAAGCCCCTTCCCAACACTGACAATTTTCATCTTTACACTTTACTTTTTTCAGTCCCCTTCTTCCAAGAGCCATATCTTTTTTTCTTTTCCATCAACATAGCGTATGAGGGATTGCGTTTTGCAGGATGAGTTGTAATTTCAAATTCCAAATTCATTGAAATGGTGAAAAAAAGAAAGAAGAAAAAAAGTAATTCCACCATTGATTTTTTTCTTTTCTTCATGTGGTATTCATTGTGCAATAAAAATGACGGGGTAAAATGAATCTCCAGGTTTGAACATTTACAAAGATCCCAAACTTGTCTATTTTTTTTTAAATTTAAGTGATGAAAAAAAATGTGAACATTTGTAAATAAAAAAACATTGGGTTTGTGCGTCCATTTTCTAAGACCTGCAAATGTTTTATTATTTTTTTTGTGAGGTGGGGAGATGTTTTGATCACATTTTATTGCATTTTGTTAGGAAAGTGTGTCGGCCAAAAACACACTTAATTGAATATTTTGATAATAATATATATTTTTTTATACTTAATAAAGGAAAAGGGTTGATTCAAATTATTATAATTTTTTATTTGGTTTATATTTTTAACACATTTTTATGTATGTTTACTTTATTTTTTTAGTCCTCTTATGGAATTTAAAGGGGTTTTCCCACAAGAAAAGTACATTTTAAGTAATAGATCTTGGAGTAAAAATAAGTTCTACAATTGGATGTGTTAAAAAAAATGTCCCGGTGCTGAGATAATCTTATAAAGGTGCCCCTGGTTTGTACTGTGTAATGGTTGCGTCTGACCTTACAGGGCCATGGTCTGATCATACCACAGCTCCTGGGCAGGGGAGGACGCAAAAGAGTATACAGACATTACAACACGGGATCACAGCTGATTCATTTTGTGAGGTAAAACATTTTGCTGTCTGTTTTTAAGTGTAACGGGTCTGGGAGGCGGAACCTCTGAGCTACTATACAAGGGGGCGGTCCTTGTAAGGGAGCGGGTGGCGACCAGGCAGGCAGTCACAGCAGGTGACCGGGACAGTCTCTAGAAGAACGGGCAGGAGGTCACGGCAAGTGACCGGGGCAGTCTCTGGATGAACGGGCAGATGGTCACGGCAAGTGACCGGGGCAGTCTCTGGGTGAACGGGCAGATGGTCACGGCAAGTGACCGGGGCAGTCTCTGGGTGAACGGGCAGATGGTCACGGCAAGTGACCGGGGCAGTCTCTGGGTGAACGGGCAGATGGTCACGGCAAGTGACCGGGGCAGTCTCTGGGTAAAGGGTTGGTACGACCTGTGGCGGCTGATGGTAGACGTGAGCTCCCAGGTGAGCAGGCGAGAGTCTCTGGATAAACGGGTGGTCACAGCATGTGACGGCGGAGCCTCCAGGAAGACCAACAGACAGGCGGCAGATGAGCGCTCCCAGGTGAGCGGGCAGAAGTCTCTGGACAGGCGGGTGGTCACAGCACGTGACGGCAGAGCCTCCAGGTGGGCTAGCAGACAGGCAGCAGATGAGCGCTCCCAGGTGAGCGGGCAAGCTGGTCCATAGACAGACTGACAGGAGTTGGAAGGCAGACCGTCGGACCTCAGGCAAGCAGGCAAGTAGTTGATGTGCGCTCCCAGGTGAGCGGGCAAGCTGGTCCTTAGACAGACTGACAGGAGTAGTAAGGCAGACCGTCGGACCTCAGGCTAGCAGGCAGGTAGCAGAATATCAGGCAGGAATAAGACAGCAAGCTGGCAGGAATCTGGCAGGTATCTGGCAGGTAACTGGCAACGGGACCTGAGGGCTGAAGCAGAGTAGTGAACAGTGCAACAACATTGCTCGGGCACCTCCATTTTGGAGGAGGTGCCTTATATATGGTGAAGTCCTCCGGCCATTGGCCGGGGACTCCTTAGGACGGCGCGCGCGGCCCCTTTAAGAGGGAGGGAGAGCGCGCGCGCGCGCCCTAAGCACAGTGGCCGGGAAGGAGCGCGCGCTGCCAGCAGAGCGGGAGGAGGACGCCGGGCACGGAGCAGAGAGGTGAGGGGAACAGCGTCCCTGCCTAGCAGAGGGCAGGGACGCCGGCGCTACAGTACCCCCCCCTTTAGGCCCCCCCTTTTTAAGGCCAGACAGAAATTTAGCAAGGATAAGAGGGGCATGGATGTTCTCCCGGGGCTCCCACGTTCTCTCCTCAGGACCAAACCCCTTCCAATCTACTAGAAAAAAGGTCTTTCCTCTTACCCTTTTGGTGGCAAGAATGTTCTCTACCTCAAACTCGTCCTCAGCAGAAACCGGAGCAGGAGGCGTACCTGTAGACTTGGAAAAAGAGTTAAGTACCACAGGTTTGAGGAGAGATACATGGAAGGAGTTAGGGATCCGTAAGTTGGCCGGGAGTTTCAATTTATAGGCCACCGGGTTGATCTGACTGATGACCTCCAGAGGACCGATGAACCGAGGCCCTAACTTGTAAGAAGGTATCTTGAGTCGGACATATTTAGATGAGAGCCAGACTTTATCTCCAGGACGAAATTGTGGAGGATCCAGGCGTTTTTTGTCAGCGTGTCTTTTCATCCGTTCGGACGACTGAAGGAGTGCGGATCGGGTACTCTCCCAAATGGAGGAAAATTTGCTAACGAGAGATTCCGCAGCCGGGTTGTCCACAGAGGTGGAGACAGGAAAAGGAATCCGAGGATGCTGACCGAAGACTACAAAAAACGGGGATTTGGAGGAGGATTCGCTCTCGTGATTGTTATAAGAGAACTCGGCCCATGGTAGGAGATCCACCCAGTCTGAATGATGGGCATTAACGAAGTGCCGGAGGTAACTGGTCAGGTTCTGATTGATCCGCTCCACTTGACCATTGGACTGTGGGTGGTAAGCGGAAGAGAAGTCCAGGGTGACGTCTAGCAGTTTACAAGTGGCTCTCCAGAAGCGTGAGGTGAACTGTACCCCACGATCCGACACGATGTGGAGGGGCAGGCAATGAAGACGAAAGATGTGACGAATAAAGTCTTTAGCTAGCTCGGGTGCAGACGGGAGGCCTGGCAGGGGAACGAAATGAGCCATCTTGGAGAAGCGGTCAGCGACCACCCAAATGACCGTACAACCGGCAGAGACTGGGAGGTCAGTTATAAAGTCCATTGCTATATGCTGCCAGGGGGCAGCAGGTACAGAAAGCAGAAGGAGGCGACCGGCTGGCAGATGTCTCGGAACCTTGTTGCGGGCGCAGGACACACAGGCAGAAACAAAGTCTATTACATCCTTGTGCAGGGTAGGCCACCAGTAGTGCCGGGTAATAAGCTGGAGGGTCTTTTTCTGACCGGCGTGGCCAGCCAGTTTAGACGAGTGACCCCAGTGAAGGATCTTCTCCCGATCAGGTACTGATACGAACGTCTTTCCGGGAGGGAGACGATTTAGACTCACGGGAGCCACCTGCATTACTCTGGCGGGATCGATGATGTGTTTCGGATCTTCCTCGAGATCAGACACCAGAAAGGATCGAGACAAGGCGTCCGCCTTGACGTTTTTGTCAGCCGGGCGAAAATGAAGAACAAAATCAAAGCGAGCAAAAAACAAGGACCACCGGGCTTGGCGCGGGTTAAGTCTCTGGGCATGCTGGAGGTAAGCCAAGTTCTTGTGGTCAGTGTAAATTATTACCGGGTGAAGAGCCCCCTCGAGCAGGTAACGCCACTCCTCCAATGCCAGTTTGATGGCCAATAACTCTCGGTCTCCTATGGAATAATTGCGCTCTGAGGAGGAGAAGAGTTTAGAGAAGAAGCCGCAAGTTACCATCCTCCCGGAAGATGATTTTTGAGTAAGTACCGCTCCGGCTCCAGAGGAGGAGGCGTCAACTTCCAGGAAGAACTGCTTGTTGCCGTCCGGGCGATGCAGCACCGGGGCGGAAGAGAAGGCCTGTTTTAAGGAAAGAAAGGCCTCCTCTGCTTCGGGTGGCCACTCTTTGGGATTAGTACCCTTACGGGTGAGCGCGGAAATTGGGGCAGTCCGGGAAGAGAAGTGCGGTATGAAGAGGCGGTAGTAGTTGGCGAAGCCCAGGAACCGCTGAATGGCCTTCAACCCCTCCGGTCGAGGCCATTTCTCGATGGCAGACAGTTTCTCTGGATCCATTCGTAGGCCGGTCTGAGAAATAATGTAGCCCAAAAACGGAAGCGAGGTCTACTCAAAGAGGCACTTCTCGTATTTAGCGAAGAGGTGATTCTGCCTGAGCCTGAGCAGGACCTGACGAACGTCCCTCCGGTGAGTCTGGAGATCCGGAGAGAAGACCAAGATGTCGTCCAGGTACACCACTACGCAGGAGTAGAGAAGGTCCCGGAAGATGTCATTGACCAACTCTTGAAAGACGGCAGGAGCGTTACAGAGACCAAAGGGCATTACCAGATATTCATAGTGGCCGTCCCGGGTGTTGAATGCCGTCTTCCATTCATCCCCCTGACGGATACGAACCAGGTTGTACGCCCCACGGAGGTCCAGTTTGGTGA